>NC_142244.1:1567187-1880625 GCF_052056855.1 Sturnus vulgaris | reverse complement strand
ATTTTTCTGTGTATGCAGACATGAATACAGCTTCCCTAAGTAATAGGATTGCCTGTTTTATGCGAGATACACATTTAACACATACATTTGTAATGCAATTATTGATGCAATGGATTAAATATGGAAACTACTAAACCCCAGAAGAAACTAATTTTCAGTCACTAATAGGCTAGAAGGATTCATGTACACTAGGAGGAACTAGTGCAACAAATAGAAAATGTAAACTGTGACAGTATTCCTTGATTTATCAAAATTATTGGAACAAATCTGTATGCCAAAAATAGACTGGTTTAAAGCTGTATTAGACCACAATATTTTAAATAAACATAAATACAAGTGTGTGCAGAAATTATGTTAAAAGAATAATTTTAAGATTGCAGAGTCACTTTACAAAAAAATCAGGAAGTGTCAGAATTACAATGATTATCAGGCGATAAATGTCCACTCCACTGCATCTATGTATCATGGCATGGTTTTTAATGACACAGTTGCATATAGATTTTTTCCAAAGGACCATACCCCATTCATCATGCAAGATGAATGCTGCTCACTTAATCAGCAGTTATTCAGTCTCTTGTTTACTCCATATTACACAGATAAGAAGACCTAAGCCTTATTTGCTGCACCCTATTCAAACCACTCTCTAAAGACAGAATTTTCAGTTGCCTCTTCGGCTTTTCTATTGAGCTCATCCTTCACATGGGCAGGAGCACTTTGCAATGAATACATTTATTTATACAAGACCCTTGTGAGAATGAGAGATATTATTAGCCTTATTTTACAGATTCACAGACAAAATTCTCTTCTTTTTCAGTCTGAGGCACCTATGGTCAGATTTTTCCTGTATGCTCAGCTTTATCTGTTTAAAGCAGAGTTCCGGTCCTGTTGAGTTCAGTTGCAGCTGGAATACTCAGCATTTCAGGAAATCAGGCTCCAGAATATGAAGTTAGATACCCAGAATTTAAAACAGAGAATTTCTTTCTGCTTAGAGGAACTTTGCAATTTGCTGTTCCTGATTTTTTGTCCAATCCATTCCTTCTCCCTGATCCTTTCCCCTATCCCTATCCCTGACTGCTGCCCTGTCTCCTCTCAGGCATGTGAGGGAAACCAGGGTCAGGTGTGGCCATGAGATGACTGGGCAATGCAAAAGGCAGAATTCAGAAGATGGACAGCAAGAAAGGGTTTGAAGGAGGGATTTAGAAGCTTTGTCTGGGCGGGCAGGCATGGTGTTAGAAAAGCAGTGCTCAGCTGGAGTTGATACTTGTGAGGGATATCAAGGAAAACAAGAGAAGCTTCTGTGCTACTTAGCAGTAAAAGGATGACCAAGAAAAACATGGACCCAATGCTGAATGGGGCAGGTGATTTAGTGAAAGGAGACAGACATCAGCCTGTCTATAAGACGAAACCTTTCCCAGTGAGAACAGGCAGGCCGTGGAGCTGGTTGCTGAGAGAGGCTGAGCAGGATACATCCTTGGAAGTTTTGAAGGAGGTTAAATGGATACAGCTCTGATAAGCTTGATCTGACTTCTTGACCAATCCTGCTTTCAGCAGGAATTTGGATTAAGGAAATTCCTAGAGTCTTTCCCACAGAATAACCATGTAGTTTCATCACCATTCCATTTCACCAGCATGATTTTCCCAAAAAACAACAACTCAACTAAGAATTTACTGTGTTCTTTTTAACATTTGAACTCCAATGCTTTTTCAGAAACTTAGCTGCAAGAATCACACTTTAGTCCAGGGCTGGTTCATGTCCAGCAGGGTGGGCATTTGGCATTAACTTAAATTTTTCCTGCACATATGAACTGAGAGATTCTCTTCTTCTCTTGCAATGGCCTACAATGAGGTGAAATTTGGGAATTTTATTAGTGGGAAGAGGAAAATTACATTCCTGATATGGAAACTACAATTTCTTTAAAATAGGAGGATTTAAAATAGGCAGACTTTTCAAATTGAGGTTGGGGGAAGGTGCCAAAGAAAAACCAACCAACCAAAGAAAACCCCAAAAACCCCCAAACAAAAACACCCCCACCTCCCCCCCCAAAAAAAACTGGGGAAAAAAAGTTGCTTTCCCCTAATCTCAGATAAAGAGTAATCATATTAACCACGAATTAAGAAAACCACCACCACCACTAATGGAAGGAATACTTCCACTAAATGGTGGTAGCCTCACAAAGCTGTAAGCAATACAGGTATGGCCTGGTGTTGAGAATAGTCTTAAAATATATTGTGATCTCTAAGTCACCTGGGACAAGGGGTTTTGTAGGAATCTTTCTGCACATTACTCTCCCATGATAAAGATACAGCAAGCAGGAAATATACTGCCAGAAAAGAATGAAAATCTAAACACACCTCAGCTGTGGTCCTCTTGAGTGCACAGCCTGAAACATCTCCTTGTTCTCACAGAAATATTTCTGCATATTCTCTTTTTGTGTGCAGTACTGTGGATCAAATCAAAATAAGAAAACTCCTTAAGAATTTTTCCATCTATAAATGGATTTCAAAAATTTCAAAGTGCATTGCCAATAAAGATGTAGTTTAAAGATTTGAAAATACAGAAGATTGCATAAGTATAAAGTTGTACCCTATCGATTCCTTGCTCATTTTCTCTCAACCAATATAAGGGTATTAAGCTGCTGTGAGGGCAGAGGACATGTTAGTTCTGAATGAGTGCAATTTACGTTTGTTATGTATACATAAAAATACACATGCAAACACAAGTGAAGAAGCAGTTACAGTAGACTAAAAGAAGGCACATTTACCTGAGGAGCACATTAGAGCAGACAGATTTCCATCATTAACTAAACCAATTTAAAACCCATGAAGGTTTTTCACCCTTCAGTAGATACAGTTACATAAATATCACCGCCTTAGTTGAATGCTTATTGAGGTTGATGCTGAAATCCATATTAGGCAGTTACCTCTCTTCCAGAGTGGAGGTCCCGGCAGAACCAGTGTCACTGCTGGGAAGCTGAAATACTCCTGGAGTGTCAAGAACCCGTACATCCCCTCTCCATTTCTCTCCTAACATCACCATTTTTAACAGGAGCACTTGGGGGGCAGCGCTCTCCAAGTGGATGTACCTGTGAGTCCAATGAGGTTGTTTGGATCTCAATGGGGCTGCTAAACCTCAGCTGCTCAGCAAACAACCGAGGTGTTCAAGTTGAGGGCAATATAATCTTCACCAACACCCTCAGGTTTTAACATTTACAGCTCTGGTTGCTGTGAGCAGTGACGATGCCCTTTCTAGCCCACAGGAAATAAGTTGGAAGACCACTTTGTTCCTTTCTCAGATGGGTTCACAATTTCATGCTGAGCCATGCCCTGCAACACAACTGAAGTTCAGCCAGGAGATGAATGAATGAATGCTTAGATATCACAGCAGGCTTAATCCCTGTAACTTTAATTTCCTTTACCTTTATAGGGTGGCAAAAGGAAGATGTAACTTTTAAATTTTTTGTTAAGGGAATGAATCTTGTGGCTGTAGGGGATGGCCTTCATTGAAGTAACTTTCTATTTACTTTTGAAAAAAGAAAGCTTTAGGTTTATTGGAATCATTCAGTGAAAAGGCACAGAAAGAACAGGTCATCCTCCTATCTCTCATTTCCTCTGCTTCTTTTCTACCCCCTCACATGGTTTGAAGGGGACTTTTTGACATCCGGTCTTCAATTTGAGGCTGTTTTTGGCACTAATTTTTAGTTTCACTGCGAGCATTTGAACTCTTGAATAGCATTTCTCTTATCTTCACCACAACAAGTAGTTACTGCTACAAAGGGGGTGAGAGATAGAGAGAGATGCCTTGTACTTCCCAGCTGAGGCAGCTGCTGCCACTAACTTGCTTTTTGTACTGAACACTGAGTCATGCATTAGGGTTGAAACAAGATTTATTTGTCTGAGTTAGAAGAAATAAATAAAAATTGAGAACAGACCGTAGTAATTGACAGTGAGTTGGTACGTAGTGAATTATATTCTTGAGTTAGCAAAGATTCATATGTTCACTGAGTAACTTTTTTCTTAAGTACAATTGTTCTTGGAGACATCTGTGATGGTACTAATTCTATAATTATAACCCTCTCTATTTCTTGAGCCTCTTCACTTCCTGTTTGATTATTTTGCATCTCTAGAGAAGACCAAGAAAAAGATCTCTTTTTCACAAGAAGGAAGCATGATGTGCATCATGAGAGTCTCACTGATGTGTTGGCTCCTTAAACCTGTGGCCTCATAGTCAGTTATTGATTTTGGGTGGGACACATACAGACCTTGCTAGTAACTTGGTATGAACATTTTTCAGGTTTTTTGGTTGTCAAAGTGCATTAAAAAGATTAAAGCATTTAATGAGCAACATTGCTGTTTGTGGATCCCACTTGGCCCAAGGCCATCAAACCAGGGACAGGGCTGGTGTGGGATGTTGCTGTGCAGATGAAGGTGCTGGAAAGCTGTGTGGCTCTGTGATCCCAGAGAGCTGATGCAAGGGACGAGAAACGAAAATGGCCAGGCTAGGAAGGTTTCTTTCTGATGAAAGATTTATAGATGGAGGCTGTGCAGTGAAGGGAAGAAAGATTCACAGTAGTTTTCAGTGGTAATCTTGTCCTTCGTTTTTGAAACAAACGTCTTTGTTATGTTCAGAGAAAAAAAGATGAATAAGGAGGGGCAGGATGGTAGTATAGAAAGCAGTGAATGCTAGAGAAAAGGTAAATCAGTTATGTCTACTTACTGTAGTACAAACATACAAGATAATAGGATATTGGAAATATGTCTGTCAAAGCAAAGAAGCCAGGGAGGAAGGCCAAAATACAGTGAGAGTTACCTATTTTCTGAATTCAATATCCATAACAGGCATTCACAAACAAGCCTAGACTGTTATTTTTAAGGGCTGCAATACAGTTATTGCACATCACATTGATGCCAGAGGAGAGGTGACTGGGATTTGTACAGGGACAAAAGTGCACCAGCTCAAGGTGACAACTTAATTGTCTAGATCCATTCAGACATGTTACAAAGGCAGAGAGGATATGAGTGACATCTTGGTAACGTGGTAATCCAAGGCCCCTCCACCAGCTCTTGCAGTACAAGGAGGGTCTTCAGCCTTGGCTTTGTGAGAAGTGTGTACTTCAAGGGGAGGCTGCTGTGGAAGCTGGAAACCACCAGTGCAGTCAGCAATCCCACAGGTCCCCAGGAAAGGCTGTTCTTGGGCAGAGAAGAAAAAAGGTGCTAACCATGCAGCAGGGAGTGCAGAAAGCTGGCTTGGGCTCTGCTCTATCTCCATGCTGCCCCATGCATTAATCCAGCTCTTGCAGGATGCATCCCTCAGCGTCCATAAAGTCCTGGTCCAGTTTGGCAACAGCAGCTGATGAAGGGCAGAGGGATGTTGGGGAGTTACTGCTTCTGCAGACCCTTGATCTGAAGGGAAGTGAGTGAGATGCTGCCCAGAGGGCCTGAAAGGGAGTAGAAGTTTATAGAGATGACATTTCACTTTATGGGCAGCCAAAGAAAGGACATGATGTAATCACTTCTGGATAGTATCTTAAAGGCTCCTGGACTCCAGTGGAATGTAGAAAAACATGGACTGTCAGAAGTGAGGTAGTGGCATTTAAAGTATATCACTGCTGAATCTGGCTGGGGAGCAGACCTGCACAGGCACTTTTTTCTGAAAACCCTGATGTGAGCTTTAAGATGTTCTTGAAATGGACACTCAGAGAAATAAAGAGCTCAGAAATTATGCTACTCGGGAGCTTTGATTGGAATAAATTACAATCAGGAACATCATCTTTCATAAAACAAGCTCTTTTTGGTTCAAACCGCTTCTGCTCCTTGTGAAGCATCAGAAAGCAGTAGAATTACTTTGGTATAAAGTTATTTATTTCCATACTTCTGGTAGGCTGCAGTGAATTATAGTTACTGAACCAGCTTTCATCTAAGGTTCCTGCAATTGAGCAATTAACTTTCTGACTTTTACACTAAAGCAATTCAAGTAAACAGATTGTGGGTACGAAGCAAAATGTTTAGCAAGTCATAAATTGCGAATCAGTTGTTGATTTGTCCTTTTTTTGTTTCTTGTATTTTCTGAACAAAACATACATTTTCTGTCTGTAGTGGGACTTTTTTTTCCTAATGTATTGAAATGTGCTTATCTTTGGGATGTAGAAGAATCCCCAGAAAGAGTCTCAACCCCTGGTAGTTTACCATGATGGGTGAGAGGATGTCTCTAAGGAACAGGCATCTAGGGAATCATTACAAACAAGATTCCATTGGTTCTGATGGAATATAAATTTATAAGCAGGAAAAGATTACCTTGCATTTACCACAAACAAGAAAATGTGGCTGTGCAGTTAATGTGAGGTAGGTCAGGCAATATAAATTAATCTCCTTTCTTATCCTTCCTACTTCAGTGAGTAGCCAAGCCTATAGGATAAGTAATGTATCTCCTTTGCATGATGATACCTCCAATCCTTTGTCCTTGCTTTGCAGAGCTCAACAGTATTGCCATATAAAGTGTCATCAATATTATAGAAACTTGCCTCTTTTGAATAGATGGGACGCCTTCAGAGTCCCTGAAGATACAAGCCTTGTTTAATTTAGACCTTGGCTCACAGGTGCAAGAGCTACCTCGATGGTAACTTCCAGAGAATAGTAATATACCTATTGACTTCCCCTAAGACTAGTCCTTGCACCCTTCCCAGAAGATATTGCACTATGAAGATTATGGAGCAGAACATGATAAAAAGGACTTCTCTGACTCCTTTGACTGTTTAATAATTAATAATATGACCTCTGTTTAGAAGAAAAGCCAAGCTAATTAATGCATACTTCAATAGAATGTATTGCCTATGACTATGATGTATAATGTAAATTTAGGAAATATGAAGATTGAGTGTGGATAAAATGTTCCATTGTACACCATCACAAGGATTGTAAGAGTACTTCCTTGCAAATGTCTTCACTCATTCATTTTATGGCACTGTGCATCACTTTGTAATCATGCATAATTGCTTGAAAAAACACTTAGACTTCTGGCCCCTTGGGGTGCAACTGGAGTTGGAGAGAGACGAAAAAAGGTCAGCGTTTGAACAAGGACTGAAATTTTCTGCATGTTCTCTGGAAGTGTTTCTGCAATACCTCCTGCAGGAGGGCTCATCTTAGTGGTCTACATCCTACGTATTTTTAATCCAAATTATGTAGCCTTAATCCAAACTTGAAACATTTTCTGCCACCTATTGCTTTTGCATTATTTTTCTCCTATTATCTGAAAAAAATAAGTGCTTGTGATCAATTAAAGCTCAGAAATGTCTTCTATTAAGTTTCTGAAAGTAATTTTAAAAATCTTCACAATGTCAAAGGGAGTAAAACAAATTCTTTTATCTCCATTTTCAATGTAGACATATGGAGGAAAAAGTGGAATTAGTTTTCTCTGGGTGCAGGGCTGTTACAGGACTGAGGGCTGTCTGTTGCTGTTGAATCCTACTTTGGGTTAGACCAACAGCCATGCTCTTAAACTCTGTGGTGATTTTATACATTGTCTCCAGGGCCGGTTGGGCTTTTTTTTGCTTTAGGTACTCTTAGGTGCACAGAATTGACTTTCTGTGATGGTCAGCTGAAGCCTTTTGGCAATTAACTGAACGGTTAGTGTAGGCAGAGCAGATAGAGTCCTTTTTCTTTCTGAATCTTTTCACAGGTGTGGACTATCTCAATTAACTTTGTTATTTGACAGTTGTGAAAAGTGTCATGAGGTCTGAATGACTGCAATTACTACTCACCTTGTTCTCTGAGCCTTGACTCAAATGCCGTTAGGTAATTTGCAAAATCCCGAGATAAAGGCTGATATGCAAACACCATTCCTGAGATAAATGGCAACAAATGTTCTGTATGACATGCTTTATTTGTGAGGCACTCAGATAACACAGTGATTGGTGTCTGGTTAGACAGATGGGGTTTTATTACTTTTCTCAAATCCTTTAAAGTTGAATATTCTATTTTGAAAACTGATTCGACACCTGGTCAGGCTGCTCCAACTAGAGGCTTGAGAGAGGTTGTGCTATTTCAGTGTTACAAGGGCGGGCAAAAGGCACTACAGTGGTGAGGGCTAAACTGCACTTGCCTGGAGCAGTGAGAAATGACATACAAAGTCTAGACCATACAAAGTCTAGGCTCAGGAGGTCGTGTCTGGGTGAGTGTGTTGTTAGAGGTGTCTGTCTCTTGGCTGCAGGTCCCACCAGTCTGTTGTGATCAGGGCTCTGGGTCAAATTTTGGGCTTTTGCCTCTTCAGGAGCCTCTGTGCCTGCAGTCCTGCCATGCTGCAGTGCTGACCATGACCCTGAGGCTGCTCACAGGAGCCACCCTGCTAACTGCACACAGGGAAGGGCAAACCAACACTCACACCATCCAGCCTGACATCCGGCCAAGTTGTCTGCATCTGCGTCTGCAGTCCCAAATCACAGCATTCCATGCAAGTATGAAAACTGTTTCAAGGTCAAATCTTAGTTGCTCACAATCATGCCATTCATGTCAGAGGAGTGGTGAGAGTTAGCTGTGTCTCAGCTGTAAGTGCCTTTTTTCTTCATCCAGCTTTTGGAAGACCTTTCTCAAGTAGTGTTTCTGTTGTGAATTTGGAGTGACATCCCAAAATGAGGAAACCACCTCTTAAGTTATTCCTGGTTAATGCTTGGTTTTCTCTCTAGGTTAACAATAACCCCATATTTATCCTTTCTCTCTTTCTCTATCTCTTTCTCTTTTTCTCTTTTCTTTCCTCAAAAAAAAAAAAAAAGAAGAGTTGAATAGAAATACTTATTCAATTTCAGTGAGACAGCTCACCCCTCCTTTTTTCTCTATTAGCTTACTATAATTAATTTAAGCAGAGTAACACGGTTTTAGAGGTCACACCATTGAATTTAAGACAGCTGAGACATGTCTAATTTAGCTGGCCTGTCTACATAGGCCTGCTGAACAATGAGTGGAAGCAGAGATGCCTTTGCAGGGGCACCTGAAATTTGAGTCACCTCCTGGAGGAGTTGTCTTTCTGGGTTAGTTATGTTGAGGCTTATGAACACTCAGGGCTGGTGAGCACCCTAATTTCACCTGAACGTGAAGATGCTTCTGTATCTTTCATGCCAGTTATTGTCTCTTTTCTCATCCCTTTCTAACATTTTAATCAAACTAAAAAGCAAACTCTGATAGTTAAGAAATACTGACTTACAATATTTTATTTTGCTACATTTCCCTGTATTTTTCTGGCTAAAATTATTTACTGTATTTGATAAAATTTGTGAGGGGTTTTTTGTTGGTTTGAAACGCTGTTTTCTAGCAAGGCTACCAGTCTGCAGTCAAAATAATCAAGGTTTAAGCCAACTATAGAATAAAGCAGATAGCTTCTGTTTTTCCCATTATTTTTGGACAAACACAAATTCTAGTTTCTCAGGCTGTTAACTTGGCATCTTTTACCAGAGGGGAATTCAGAGAGCATATGAATAAAATACCAGATAAACAGAGGAGCATCTTCCCCCTTTTAGGATGCTGACCACACCTTAGTGAATCTCCTGTGAGGGAAGAGAGTTGAGTGTACTAATGAAAAAATGGCAAATGTGCAAACTCCCTCAAGGGGCACTTAAAAAGCTGCTCCATCACAGCAGTGTGACACGGACATGAACAGAGGGTTGCTCTCCTACTTCAGATTCCAAGCAGCCATCAACTTTACTGTACATGTCTACCTATGTGAATTACAAATTAGTGACAAATATGTTTGAAAGCTAGTAATTACCTCAATCAGTAAATTATTCAAAAGTTGTATCACTGTGATTAGTTGCTCTCAATTAATTACAGGAACAATAACTAGCTAATAAAAGAGTACCATAATTCATATAATATTGATTTTCATTATTTTGGAGATACTAATTTTAAAAGTCCTTTGAATCTATATATTGAGAAAACACCAAAAAATTCTTTTAAATTAACTTTTTTTCAGGCTACAGGGAGTATTTTACTCTCTTCTAGTTCTTTCAGACAAACTTATGCTTCTGCCATCTTCAAATGTAGTCTTAGTAGTGAATTTTATTAAGAAGGTTGAGTGAAGGATGATTAGACCACTTGCTGCTTTTAATCACTTCGCTCCTGTCCAAATCTAAACTGATGCCAAAAACTGGCAAAGAAAGATGGGTATGTCAAAGACATTGTATTTCATTCCTAATAGAAACACAGTTTTCTCTGAAATTACAGATGCAATAATATAGGATGTCATAGTTCTCCTCCCTAAAATTAGCACCTGAGGGAGTATGCATAGTGAAGGCACTTTTTAAAAATAAGATTGTGCCAGTTGGTTCCTTATATTTTGTATACCTTGTACTTTCTTCTCAGGGTCTTCCACCCAACTTGTTAAATCTTTATAGCTCAGTCACAAACCCAAGTCTGAAAACCTCTGAGAAAGGATACAGATCCTCATGGGCCAAAAAAAGCCATCTTGACACCCCAAGAGGCATTTGCAAGTCTGGCCCAGTGTGTCTGGCTTTCCCCCACAGAGTCAAGCTAAGGACAATAATCCAGCATTGGATGATGGAGCCACTAGAGACAACCTTTTAGAAGACCTTGCCCGTCCCCCCAACTTTCCCGATATTTTAAAAACTGTATGATTATCTAAGGTTTTTTGTTTTAATATTTTCATTTTACCTCTGTCTTTACTCTGAAAGTCTCTCTTGACTCCTGTTCCAGTTCTAGCTGCCCTGGGCAACAACTCCATTAACATATCGCTAATACCCTCCACTTATTTATTTAAAAAATTAAAAATTGAAAAAGCCCAGTTGAATCTCAGCAGACTATGATCATCTTTAACTCAGCATAGTCTAGTAGTTAAAACAGTATCATAGAAGGCAGGAATATCTGCACCTGACAAAAATTCCCTCAGATCATATAAGCTCTGTATCACAGCTTCTTTATATGTAAGGTAAGATTTATATCTGACAAGGTGTTGTGAAACATCTCTATATAGTATGCACTGTTTTGCCCCTCTTAATTTCCTTATTATGGCTGCTGATTACTAATTACATGACTTGAAATCATGGTTTTGGTGAGTCCCTTTTAATGATTTCAGAACAAAATCACCCTTCATTAATTGTTTTTCTTTCTCCATTGTACCTGATAAATAAAAAAAATTAGAGGAACACAGAAATCCTGCTGTATTGAACTAGAGATACCCAGGCCCATTCATGCTTTAATCATCCAAAACATAGTGGATGTTTAATTTTCAGACTGATTTTAAAGAGGTCTTCTCCAAACAGTGAGAGGAATAGGAACTCTAGTACATTGAAGCTGATGTTCTTCAATGCATAGATCAAACCATGGCATTGCACTGGATTCTTTGTAAAATGTGCAAAGGTCTTCAAGTTTCATCTGCATAAAACACTGCAGAAAAGTGAAAATTGTAGGACTGATTTCAACATTTCTGATCATTTTATCTGGATGTATGTGATACTCTAGCAAAATTGCACCACCTCTGATTTCACATTTCTGCTGTTGATTTTTCATTCTTTCTCTATTTTTTTTTTTTTTAATTTCATGAGGCAGGCATGGAAGGACGCTGATGGCAGGTATTAGTCAAGGGAGGCATTACTGCTGCTGAGAAGGTGAAATACGTGTCACTGATGAAGAGGGGGACTGATGTGAGTGGATACATCATCATCTCTGATACTGGGTAGATGGAAGGTAGAAGAATATAATGTTGTAGATACAACAACTACATCATTCCCCTTGTACAACGGAAAAAGACTAAATTAGTTCTTTTGGAAGCTGATATACTCAGGATATGGACAAATTGGGTAGTCAGAACCAAATTACACCCCTATTGCCATTCCCTTTATACAGCACTTCAGGAATCACTACGCTAATGAGACTCAACGTCTTCCTCCTGGCTTTACAAAAGTCCCTTTTCAGGCGAAATTTATCTCTTCACACTTCTTCCTGTTGGCACACTCCTGAGGCAGAAGTAGATCATTGAGTAAACACTAAGCTCAGTCTGTGCTGTTGCTGCAAATACTCATATTTGTCATGACAATGATTTGGTGGGATTTGAAATGATGGCTTACTCTGAGCTCCCTGAGCATTTCTTTTGCTGTGACCTGACTGAGGCCAGTCTTACTCACTAATCTTACTTCTCTTTGCCCAGAAGGCTTTACACCTGTATGACTAAATGAAACATTAATTCCTTTTTCTGTAAAAGCGTACCTTCTTATGCTGGAAAAGAGAAGCAATGCAGAAGTGATTGGATCAATTTGTTTCAATTACTTTGTGTAATCTTGGATGTAATCTCATTTAGAGAAACTTAAAAGAAATACTGCATTATTTTTTCTTTTTTCTTTCTTCCGATGCTTAATTTTGACACTGGAAAGAATTAATTTTGTCTCTTTTGCCATACAATTATAGCAAAAATACCTAAACTATTTTAAATGCACTTGCATTTATTTTAACAGAAGTTCATCTTCTTTCAGATGCATTTACAAATACATACAAAACTCCATCCATTTAGTATGGACTAGACAAATACAACATAACTTCACTTGTAAAAGATTCCCCATAAATCAAATCCTTCTTGGATATTACAACAGGCACTCCAATGAAGAGAAAAGAAAATTAGGAGAAAGAAAATAAGAACCTGAATAAACAAAAACTCTGGCATGCTAAAAGACAGAGGAGTGAGGAGAAAACAAAAGGCTGGGTACCTGAAGAACAACTGGTCTTTAATAGTGAGACTGAAGCAAAGAAGCCATGAAGCACCCCAGCCTTTTCCTCAGCTTTTGTCAATATGTTTCCCCCGCAGCCAATAAAGGATGGAGATTATCCTTAGTGCTCCTCTTGTTGTTAATGTATTTATAGAAACTTCTAAAGTTGTCGTCTACAACACTAGCCAGATTAAATTCTACTTGGGGTTTGATCCTTCTAATTTTCTCCTGGTATAATCTCATAACATTCTTGTAGCCGTCCCATGTTCCCTGACTTTTCTTTTAAAGTGTATGGGTCCCTTCTTTTAAATTGCATTTTTTCCCGAGTTCTAGACAAAACTTCCTGTTTAGCCAGCCTTTCCATTTGTGACATGGGGACAGCCTGCTCCTGTGCCTTTAAGATTTCCTTCTTTAAGAGTGCCCCACCTTCCTGGACTCATTCCCCCTTCAAGACTGCTTCCCAAGGGACTCTGCAAACCAGTTTTCTAGAGAGGCCAAAGGCTGCCCTTCAGAAATCCAGGGTAATTGATAACTCCTCTCCTTACTTCTCTGAGAACCAAAAGTGTGATTACTATGCCTGAGACAAGCCCCAAGCACCAGCCCTTCCACATTCACAGCAGGTCCAGTGGGATGCCTTCCCTAGCTGGCTCACTCACCAGCTGTGTCAGCTTTATACAGAACATTTTGCCTGCCTCTTCATCCTGGTGTGGTGCTCTATAACAGACTCCCAACCCGATTGCTGCCTTCTTGGCCTTCCCTCTGATTCCTGCTCATGAACATTCAGCCCTATGGCCACCATGACTCATCTCTAACCAGTCAAAACACAGGGCTACCCCACCACCCCCCTTTCCTTGCCTATCACAGAATCACACAATGGTTTAAGGTTGAAAGGGATCACCAAATGTCATTGAGTCCAACCTCCCTGCTCAAGCAGGGTCTCCTAGAGTGCACTACTCAGAAATGTCTCCAGACAGCTTCTGAATATTTCCAGTGAGGGAGACTCCAGAGCCTCTCTGGGCAGCCTGTTCCAATGCACAGTGAAAGAGCTCATCCTTATGTTCAGGTGGAATTTCTGTGCATCAGTTTCTGCCCATTGCCTCTTGTCCCATTGCTCAGCACCACCGGGCAGAACCTGGATCCATCTCCCTGACACCCTGCCTTCAGATACTTACAGACATTGATGAGGTCGTGTCTCAGTCTTCTCCAGGGCTGAACAGCTGTCCCTGCTGAAGAGTTTATAGCCATCCATTGCAGCACTCCAGGCTTGGCCTCAAAGAAAACCTTCATTTGATGGAGGGAGCAGAGCATGCTGTAAGTGCTCTTGATCCCTGTTGACTGTGATCTGCTGGACAGCAGAGGAGGAGCACTCCTCCACACCATCATGGTGAGCACTCACACAGCAAAGGGAAGAATGGGCCCCTCAGCTGAGTGACTGGCATAGCTCTAAGTCTGGTAAAGCAAATGTGTATTTTTCAAACATGGGACATTTCTGATGTTGAAGCTGGTCTAGAAGAATTTCAGGAAACTGTGAGTGCTAGACACCTTTAGAGACCATTCAGTAGCATTCACATGCCTCTCCAAGCTATTTAATTTACTGCTGTCATCTAAATGCTTTAGCAATCCTGGATATATTTCTTTATATTGATAAATTTTGGCAGCTGTAATAATTAATGCTTGTGGAATAAAAGGTGTGTCAATAAATTGCTGTATATTTTTGTGTAGGTAGCTGCACATAAATGCAACCACAGGCATTCGGTAATCATAAAAAAAGTCTGAATGCTGAGTTCAGATCCAACGTGCCTATTGATTAAAATGCCAATAACAGCTATGTATTGTAAAAATTAGGGACAGATTGCAAGATTATACATGGAGCACACAAGGAAATCACTTGTTTAGATTATGTTATTATCCCTAGTGAAAGCAGTCCACATAATTGTTCTGTCAAGTAAGATTTTTACACTGCAAGTTAGAAAAGTGTGGGGGAACCTGTTAACCCCACTTGTCTGACCTGTTCCTGTCAGAACTATTTTTAGTTGGAGCTTCAGAATGAACAAACCACATAAAATCTATACCCCCTTTCTAACATTATTATCCCCCCTGCTGGCTTAATTTATGTGTTTAATTCTGGTTTGCTGGGTGCAATATGGCTAATTGCTTGAGAACTGTGCAACCTTACAAGTGAAATTTTGCTTTTATAATTTGTAGCACATCGAGTGTAATAATGTTCATTTAATTTCTGAAAAAGATAATTATGCTAATAGAATTATTTGAATAAAAATTCACACTCTACACAGGATAATGTCCTCTACCTCTTATTTTATAATAATGTAGGTCTGTCAGGAATTTTTAATAATGTACTTCAACCCAGGGCCAGGAAGGCCTGGACAGAAACAGAGGACTGACAGGTCTTAAATGGGACAAAGAGACTTCAGGGGTCTTTGCATCAAAAGCTGTCAGAAGTGATGCAGGTATTGAATTTGGATAGATGCTACAAGATGCAGTAAGCATCCCTGGTCACGTGGAGGGATGTGGTCTTGCTATGTTTAGCTAACAAAGTTAAAGTGAGGGAGCGAAAAACGACACTGCAGGTCAGCAATTGCATTACATGCCAGCAGGGCTTGCGAGGTGTAACCCTTTGTGCAGATAACCCACTGCCTCCCCAAAATGTGTGGCACCTGAGAAGGAAGGGCCAGCACTGTTTGAGAATAACCATGCAGAAGCTGCCACCCAAAAGGATGTGGCACGTAGATTCTTCCATCACCCTGGAGAGGCAGCACAGTGGCAGGAGAGGAACAGCACCTCCCTTAGTCCCAGGGAAATGCAATCTGTGTTTAGAGCCATCCATTAGGCATCAGTTAGGCATGATGGCTTGGAACTGGCTCATAAGGCACCACACAGAATGCTCTCTGATGCCCAGACATCCTCCATGCTGGACAAACTCTGTTTCAGCATTTGGGCAGGGTCCTCAGGAGCACTGCTGACCAACAAAGAAGCATTTAGGGCTGAGAAGGGTCATTCTGAGGGGGGGTTCGCCAAGGGCTCTGCTAAAATGTAACCCCATAAGCCAACCTCTCATCTGACCATCAGCCTGAGAGATGCACATTCAGGCCATTCCATGCCCCCAAGCCACAGCTGAAGCATCCTGAGAGATGCCTCAGGACCTTTGCTGTTCAAGGATGGACATCCATTTAATTTTCCCGGAGTCATTAGGGCTCCAGGAAATTAGGAGTCATTGTTGCTGTACCGGGTGACTGCTTGCAGTGGAGAAGTCATGCCTCCAGCTAAGCTCTCCTTGCATGCAGTCTTTAGGAGCCCTATGCAAATGAGGTGTTGATGCAGCATAGTTTGCTGTATTTTATTTTGGACAAAATCAGTTGTCATTGTGGCCAGATTTAAAAACATGGGATCCCCATCTCTTCCCAGAGTCAGCTTCCATTCCCTGGCTCTTGCATGTGCTGCTCGGTGAGAAGCTGGTGTCTGTCAACATTAAACCATACTAAAATGTCCTGCAGCAGTATACAGTTCTTGCTTTTAAAATTGTACTGTTGGGGGGGTTCCAATGTTCATTATTGCATTTATAGCAATTTCATAGACTGGGAATGAGGAAACTGTTGCAAATCCTCGGTGAATGGCTTAAAGAGGGAAGCATGATAAATGAAAGTATTTAAGGTGGTGACTTTTATACTAGAGCAATATAAAATACTGCCATTAATGCCCAGAGTGTCAGTTCATGTTTTCTCCCTGAATTATTTCAGGGTTTTTTTTTACATGCCATTACTATATTTACAGGTGATAAAAAGCAGGATAGGCAGCCTAAGATCTTGAAAAAACTGTTTATCCATGGAAAGGGTGTTGTTATGAGCGGCAAGTTTTGCACAACTTTCTTCTTTTTGCCAGTGTTTTTGTCCACCTTCTCCTTCTGCACTAAGTTAATCATTCACAGAATTGGTGATTTCAAGGACACAAATAAAGAAACACTTCTTGCAGCTTCTCGTTTTTGCTGGAAAAGAGGGGGGACTGAGGTCAAGCTTATTCATTTCACAAATGCTGGCTGACATTAATATCTGAATGCTTTCTTGATTTCCTCTGTTGGGTACGGGAAATAGCTTTAATATCTTGTATACCACAATGTGGTAGCTATTGCCTTTTAATGTTGATCCCTATAGACTATCAATCCCTAACTAGTGTGGCTACTTACTGAAACTGAGATGGTTTCACACTGATTTATAGGTAAAAGATTCCTTGTCTCATGACTAATTCTTCAAGTTATATGATTCCCCTTAATTTTTAAAATTCCTTTGGCAATCAATCACCTCTGATTTTTAGGTAGAACTCTTCCCTGATTTGATTGTGGAGTACTTAAGAACATTACTGGATTATATGGCCGCATGTTTTTATGGAGCTGAGTTACTTAATGATGTCAGAACATTTGTTTTTGAGATTTTTTTTTGGTTTTGTTTTCCTTTGATAGCTTTAAATACAATGTACCTTATAACTGGGGAAGAACAAGCTTGTATGAAATAAAAATGGCTATGGATCTTCACTGAAAACACATAGGCTATTTTTACTTTCATTGCTGAGTTTTGCAGAATAAACAGATTACAACAAACAGAATACAGAGAGATGATAGCATTATTATTATTATTTATACAGCACCATAAATGTGCATTCTGCTTAACATACAAATAAAAGCTATCTCAGGAGATCACTTCAAGTTCAACTCCAGCATAAAGCACAACTTTCTCCTGAACATTTCCTTTTTTTCACTGTTGTTAAGAACAAATGTTTCAGACTGAGGAACTGAAATCATTACCTAGGCTCAAAAAGAACTTGATTTGGTCATACTGCTTAAATGTACTCTGTGATAAAAACTCACAAACTCACTCTGTGATAAAAGTCTTCCTGAATGCAGGGAAGGCCAGAGCTGATGCAACATTCCCACCAAAGCTGCTGGAATCCAAGAGTGCTCTGAACTTTTGAAAACTAGGAAGATTTTCAATGTTTTAAAGGTGATGCCTCATTGTAGGGCATAACACTTCACAAAAATTATTGCAATATGTCAAACTCTGTATTAAGGACAGCGCTCACTTTCAACCAAGACATTAATAATTTAAAAATTTTTATTCTCTTATTTTTTAAGGAGAATAAACACTGAAGTGGTTCAGGCCTAGAGAACCTCTGTGAGGAAGGAAATGAGGCTGAATACATTTAGAAACCCCAGCTGGAGCACTGGTCCAGGTGATAAGTTGTGTAAGCTCACCTCCCAAGGTGTTGAGAACATGTGCATGTACTGTTGTTACCCATAGACATGAGCTGGAAGCCACAGGGGTGAAGGGAAAAGCTCACTCCAGAGGAACAAAATATTCCAAATGAACAATTTTAAAGGAAAGTCACTAAAAATACTAACCAAGTAACACAACAAATTAATTGAAAATGGAGCGTTAAAAATACTAATTATAGTATAGCATTTACAGATTTCAGAGGGAGGAAATAACGTTTGTTGGAAAACTTTGTAATTTGCAAAGCAATAAGAGACACTGGCAAATGCCAAGCCCTTTGGGGATAAATCATGGCCAAGCTTCAGAAGTCAGGAAAGCATGAATTTCAATGTATCTGCAACTAGGATCCTTGGCAGGATGCAATGTTTTGTGTGCCAAAGGGACACCTCTTCAGAACAAATTCTTTCTTTTAGAACTTAATTGTTAATGTAAAACCCCATTAATACAATTGTGGCAAGAAGATTTATCTAACTTTAATGTCTTGACAAACTGGGTAGTGCTTTTAAATAGCCTTTTTTTTTCTTTTTGACACCTATGAAAATTCACCCAATCAAAAAACTCAACTTCCATCCCCTTGAGCAAGTGAACTGTGCTGCTGTTGGGGCACTGAACATTTACTGAAGCAACAAGCAACGAGAAATATTGTCTCAGTAAGAATATCACCCTAATCACACAGCTTTTCAGGATGACACAAAGATAAACCCAATTCAAAACATTTCCCCTGAATACAAATATTCAGAGCAGGTTGTCAGAGCCATCTTCATCTGTTGTCCCTGTTTTCTCACGCAGATGTCACAAGAATGCTGAGGCTGGAATTTTGTAGCTCCCCTAAACATGAGATAATGCTATCCTTTCTAATCATCACTGTCAATTAGCTAAGAATTCCTGAAGTGCCAGCTAAGCAGTGATGAAGAATAGACTTCAATATATTCTAAATCTGTACTGGAGAACAGGAGTATTTCATTTTTCTCTGTGCAAGAGTTTGTTTTGAGCATATGCACTATCTGTGTCCTGAACTCTTCATAAACTGCAGGAGTAAACAGAGAGTTCTGCATTACAGTGTTCAAAAAGTCCTCCAGGTACTGCGCTTGTCCTTAAGTCATGAACAAAATTGATTTGTGAAGTCTGTATTGAATATTAGAACCTGTGGAAGCCAAATTTTCTAAGAAAAGGAAGGAAAAAAAGCAAAGTCCTTGCTTCCAACCAAGTAAGACCTGACAGAATTTCAAGTAAATATGTACTAGCACCGCATTATATCCTCAAGTTGCAAAAGTCAGTAGACTGGAAATGTGCATGACTCCAAATCTGAATGCATGAAAGGGCCTTTGGTTCTCAAGGGTTTGTCCATAACAATTCAGACCACGTTAGAGTTTGGGAATTTGTCCTTTTCTATTAGTTTGACCCAGGGGTTAGGAAACAACTCTACTGGAAAAAATTCTGGACTCCTGTGAATTTAGTAGAACTTTTGTAGTCAGCCATGTCTGGACTGGGATTTTCTTGATTGTCTAAAACAACTGGAAGCAAATAGCACAGTCTGAAAGAAAGTTCTGTAAAACCAAGGAGAAGATTTCTCTTCTAGGATTAGAAAACACAGAAGCCAATTCTGTTGAATTGAAGCCCTTCTTTATGGTCCTTCCCAGTGTGATAATTGATTTCAAATACCTTTTGAAAACAAGAGATGGCATCCAAAAAAAAGGCTCTCTTGTAAACCTGGCTGGCATTTCTTATTACAATCCAGTTTCTGAGGAAATGCTTTTGGACACAGTCTTTTTTTCTGACCTGAAAAATAAGATCAGGTAGATTATAAAGTAATTCCAATGAGGGAAATAAAAATTTACCTAGATATTTTGTTTTAAAAGTCTCAGTCAACAAATAGCCTCTAAATCAACAAACAGCGCCTAAAGCTGATTGAAAGCCTAATACAAAATTTCTGTTTAAGATCTAAAGGAAATTCTCTTTTGTCTGTAGGGAGGGGTTCAGCTAGTGTCTCAAGGTCTGTTCCAGATGTTTTTAAATCTGCATGTTTTAAATCTGCCTTACCTTGATAATCCTTCCCAAGACTATCCAGGAAGAGGTCCGGGTGCTCTGAGAATTCAGAAATAAAAAGCACTCTCCAAAGTGATCTTAGTGCTAACTTCAGCTGCCTCTGGCCCTCATCCAGCGAAGCACTTAAATCTGTTCTTCTCTTTGAAATTGGCTTGGCGATGTCAACAGGGCTTCTCACGTATCTGCAGTTAAATACCAGCATAAATGATTATTTAGATCTAACCTCTTTCTATCAAGGCTTGAAGTACCCACAGTAGTCCCTGTAAGGGAGGGCCTTGTTTCATATTTCTGTTGGTCATGTTAACACGTTACTTTTCTCTTTCTATGGACATGTTTGACTTGCCACACACTACTCTGGTTCAGGCTCCAAGGCTTCTTTGGCCCAAATTCATCCCTCTCAATCTGAATATCCCCACTCAACCCCTTCAATCACCTCCTTGGTACCCTCACCTGTTTACTGCAATGGCCTGTGTCCATTGCTGGGGAGTGCTGACCTTCAGTAAAGCTAGCTATGGCTTTTACTAATTAAAGAACAACTCACCTTCTCCTACTTTGCCCTTCAATTCCTCCTAGAAATCCTTTTCTCCTTAATAGAAAAACGTCTAGATGATGGAACAAAGCACAGTCGTCTGGTGACCCTTGATTGCCTAGAAATCTATTAACTGTCCTGCAAGCTGGGGATCCACCTTTCCTTTCTTTTTTTTTTCCTTATAACTTTGTAAAAGCTAATTGGAAAGCAATCACAGCTCAACACTTAATAGACTTTCACATTTCAATAGCAAACAATTTTCTTCTATGTTTGAGAGGCACATTCTGGGTAATTTGCTCCCTTTCATAGAAGGCAGGTAGTCTGATCTTGGCTAGGGAAGAAGGCTACAGTACATCACTTTTATTACCTTCTTTATATGAGAATAAATGTTTTATAAAAGTTCAGAAAATAATTTCTTATGTCAGGGAGGGAGAAACTTAGTTCTAGTACTCAAAATGCTTTAATTAGTTTTCCCTGAGTCTGTTTTCTCTGTTATCCCACTACAGCTGAATCAGTTTTATTACCCTGAAGAAATAATTTGCTCTTATTAAGACCAAGTACTCTGTTCAATAATTTAATATGTTACATTCATCTTTAACATTAAAAGGCCTGAGACAAAGTTCACTAAAATCAATGGAAATTTTGCTAGGGACACCAAATGGCTTTGGATCCTTTTAAGAGAGTTTTAGTCTGAAGAATCATCTCTATCGTGGTTATTATGTGCAGCATATCTAGCTTGGATATTATTAGAGGTGTAATTATGGCAGTCAAGGGCTCTGTGAGGCCAAATGGCAAGAATTTATGCAAGTCCTTTAGCAGGTGGAGCCTTTTTTAGTCTGAGTTCTTTGCTGCCATGGTTACACTACTACAAATACCTGCCCTTGTTACCTTAAACTTAGTTTACTTATGGTTACACAAGTTGAAGTCACTCCAGTATAGCTGAATTTACTCTCCCTAGAGGTTTCTTGTGTTACGGTGATTTCATCCCTTAAATCAGAGATATATCTCTGTCTGGTTTTCCTTCATCACTGGCTGGATCACACTACAGCTTGTCAGCACTCACCTGTAACAGTCTTCTCTAGCAGTATTGTTGTTTTCACTTACATTCTATTTTCTTCTTTCATTACTCGAAAAGGTTTTAATACTCCTCCTTTTCTGAGAGGTAATTTTTGTTCCTAGTCACCTGTATTTCCCCCATGGATCTATTACTGGCAATAAATTAATCCCTAGCTGCTTTATAGCAAGGCTGAGCACCATTGTATTGACAATTGAGCCAGAAAAACCCTTCTAGCTCAGTTCCTCAGAGACTGAATATAAAAAGCTATCCTAGAACATCGTACACTGGCACTAGGCAGTATAAAAATCGTGCTGTGTACTGGAAATATTATTCTCCCCTAATTGATAGTGAAGCCTAATGATTATCAAATATATTTTGGAAGCGTCCAGTACACTTGCTTATCAGTCTGAGAATCATGAGCATGTATTTTAATTTCAGGAGAAAAAATTAAATTGCCACAGTAAGCCTCTTAAATATTTATTTTACAAGAGAGAAAGTCCCTTATCATGTTTATTGATATTCAAGAAGGCAAAATCTGATGTCTGTAAGTAATCTTATGTACTCAACTATAGTTTGTTTTTGTTATGGTCCTATATGTCCAGTTGGAATTCCTTCACCATAACCTACTGGGACATTATGGGCCAGATCCAAAGCTGGGTCAGATCAAGATTAATCGTTGCACTCAATCTTAGAAGACATTTCTATCCTAAATGGTCCTATGGTTCTAAGAAGGGGCAGTTTGTCTCTTTTGCCTTTTACACTATTTCAAAATGTAATGAAAATTCCTTAAAACGGGCAATTTTGAGTCGTCATTTTTCATTGCTTTATTTATTTTTTTTTATTATTTTTGAAGCTTGTGAGAATTTAGGCTAGACATAAATAATTTCTGGTAAATTTTTTCACAGGTGTGAAATCCTTAAATTTTTAAGGAATTCTCTGAATCATGTAGGGGAGGCACAGGATAATCTGGCTACAAGAACGGGTATCTTGAACCCCGTAATTAATTTTAAAGTCATGGTACTGGAACCCTTCCACTGTCTGTGTCCTCGATGCATGGACTTCATGAGAAGTATTGCTACAATCTCTAAATGGAAGGAAAAATGAGGGAAAAAACTGAGCAGTTATTAAGAACAGAACTATTTTCCTGATGAAACACGACTCATGCTGACAATGGAGATTCAAAGTACTCTGCAGATTTAATAGTCATAAGTAATATTTCACTGGTGGTAAGTGATGCTTGAGAAAGATAAATTTTAAAGGGAAAAAAATCCTGCCTGAGTTTGTGCAGACACTTGTGTATCTTTTTTCTTGGATACCTTTACCCTAACATCTATAAGGAGCCAATGCCTAGGCTTTGGGGACAGCTGAGCTTAATTTCTAAGCCTAATACATGTATGCCCAAATACATTGGAGTTTTGTTCCGTACTCCTTGTATTTTTTTTTTAACTTCAGAACAAAAAGAATGTAAGAATATCTTGATATGCCTGCACTGATCAAGTGAATGACCCTGATACAACCAATTAATAATGTATATTCTCACTTATCTTGAAGGGTTAAGGAAGACAACTCTTGGCAGGCAGATTTGTAACATTCAAAATACCTCATGTGAAAGCATGAGCGCAGAAGCCAAAGGAGGCATGGGCAGACTTCATGTCTTCCTATCTATTCTTCTTTGGGAGGTTCTGAAATATGATTCAAAAAAGCTCTTATCATGAGTGTGTGTAGGTGAAGATAGGACTTATTATGCATTAATTATAATCTACCACAAGCCCAGCAGAAGGCTATTGCTGGACCAAAGAAAAATACCTCTTTAATGTAATCTTGATGGCGTACGAATCTATATCATAGCTCCTGCTATGTATGTAAGAACAAGTGTATTACAGTATAACTGTATTAAAGTAGCTTTTGCAAAACTTCTCAGATTTTCCAGAGGGTTTTAAAAGCTAATATCAGTGTTGATGTGATATAAAAGAAAGATTTTGTTCTTATGCTTTTTAAATGTGCAGTGCACATTTGATATTCTTCATACAATACTGGTTTTTAATGAGGTAAAATCTGTATAAAGTGTCTGTTTCTTGACTGATAGAAAAGCAGAAGAAGAAATTAGTATTGTGAGAGAATATTATTTGCTTCTCCTGGCACTATCTTTTTGTCTTCATAGATGAACCCTTTATTATTTTCATCCTTGCTCTATTGAGATCTTGGGGCAGGGAATACTTGTGGAGCAGGATAGACCTCCAAGCACACACAGGTGTACTGAAAAGCCTTATGTGTGAGCTCCTGCAGTGATTCTTTAAATCCTTAAGCTAATCTATTGTCCACCTTCTCTATGCCCAATGCTCTGTTCTTCTTTTTCTCTGTTTTCAAGTTGGACAATTCTATTTTCCGCTTCACCGAAATGAGAGTCAAAAGCCTTTGATTTATACCCCCAGTTCTCTCATTTACAGATAGTACCATTACAGGGATTTTTCACTATCCATTCTGCTTTCAGGTAAGGTTAGAAGTGCTCTGGATCTTGACAGCTGTGCAGCAGCAATAGGCTCAGGAGAGCTGCAAGAATGAGTCATGTGTTCTCCAGTGGCAAGTGGGGAGGAATTTGTATTCTCGAGCTGTAAGAGCTGGTTTTCTCCTCCTTTATTTCAAAACAAGGCTTATCCCTAGGTGTTCTAGCCAACTAAATTGATCACCAAAGCCACTAGTTTTAGGTCAGGAAGAAAGGAAATATGTTTTGAAGTGCAAACAAATGTATCACCTCCTTTCCAATACGAGGACAGCCACACTTCTGTCAGTGTTTCTCATAGGTTGCTTCTCTTCCCTTCACTCCCATGGCCTGCTGGATGAACTTGCTGCTACCTGGGGTTCCCAGAAGAAAGTGGGAGCACCCCTTCACTCACGTTCTCCTTGTCCAGCCAGCCTCTTTTGATATGCAGTCCCCGGAGGTGTAGAGTGCAAGCTGTCCTCTGACAGCTGTACTTATGCTATAAATATAATTGTACAAGCTTCTTATCCAAAGCCAAGAGCCCTTGGTGAGCCAGCCTTTGCTAGCAGTGGGCAGCAGAGTGTTTGCAGAAAGGGACAAGTTTCAGGTCATGTATATGTGGAGAAAATCTCAGAGAGATGCTCAAATTCTACTGAAAGTTGAGAGGAACTAAGCACTTGAGAGACCCTTTCGGCTCCAGCATGCCTTGTCCTGAGATAGAGGTGTATTGCACACGCAGGACTCACTGTTTCTAAGGTGTGGTTTATTCCTGTGGGTTAAAAATGGAAGAACAAAAGGAAAAAACTCAATGATGTTGCTTTCCGCTGAGTCTAATCAGTTCCTATACTTTCATTTTTTTATATTTTTTCCTAGTTTATATTTTTTCCTAGCTAGACTCTTAAATATATTTAGAATATAAACTACAACAGGGAAGATCAAGGGGTTTTATTTCAATTCTCTGACAACCCCTGATTTAAATCCATTGCACTGATACATTAAAAAAATTAATTTTCCCATATATAAAAGGGTTAAAAAAATAGCAAAAGTGGTTCTGCTTTGCAGATAATGATAGCTTTTTATGGCTCCACATGACTGCCAATATTAATGCTATGCTGAGGTATATGGTGAGAAGGAAAACAAAGTTTTTACTGCTTTTCGCAGATGTTTATGCAACCAACACTCAGCCAAACTGGGAATAAGACAGCAGTGCCACATTCCTTTATGTCTTGCTAGCTGTATGACACCTCTGTTTATGCAGCCTACCTCCAGCACACTGGATCAGCCTCACAAAATATCAGCCTCTTTTAGAAACAGCTGCCAGAACTAATTTCAGGAAGGCAAATAGAAGACCAGGCAGAGGCTCATCTTTAGGCTGGCAGTCAGAGAAAAAACTCTTTCTGGAATTTTTTTTTTGTAGACAATTTATTCGGCAGCATCACTTTAGGGCACCAAGGAAGGGTCAGAAGTTAAATGAGAGAGCAATTTGTTGACAACACGGGGAAAATGCTGCTAGTGGACTTTGAAGTGGGAAATGTTTCTTAAAATCAGACCAGATGGAAGTTGATCATTTTGATGCTTGCAGGACACAGAATAGACATGCTGTCAATTACCTAAAAGACTGCACAATTTGTCAAAGATGAGTCGGACAAGAAGTGAAAGGGAAGTTATCTGTATAGGGGAGTTCAATGAACAAGTTAGCCCAGCTGAGTGAAAATCTCTAGCAAGAGATCTTACTTTAAAGCGTTTTTTTGATCTCGGATAAAAGATTACACTTAGCAGTGGTGTTTTCTCTTGGTCTTGTTTTTAAGCTGGATTTCCCAATGAGATGTTGTTTAAACACTCAGATTGTCTACTTACTGTTTGGTATCATGCCAAGCCTTTTAAATCAACTGGCGATTTTTGACAAAGAGAGAGAGGTCTCAGATATGCTCTCTTCCTACACAATTACTGCATACAGACGGTTTGATAGAGCGCTCCCTGCTAATGTCTTCTTGTTGCAGTATGAGCACAAACCATATCAGGCACCAGTGAGTCTGTACTGATGAAGTGTGGCCTGAGAAACAAAACCAGGGAAAGGCAGGTTTCATTGTTTGTGCTGCTTATGAAGTTTTATTTTTCCCACAATCTTCTAAATTCAGTGGCCAGTTTATGCAAAAAAAAAAAGTATCATATTTATAAAAAGGCATATATTAACAAACTAATTCATTATTGTTATTATTATTATTAAAAATATTTGAAAACTTATTATGATAAGACTTCTATACACATCTAGGCATCCAAGGAAGAAACGGTGGTTCATTTTCTGTTTAAGTCAAACCCAACAGTTTATTTCCCTAAAATATTGTACTACATCACGGCATTGTAAATGATATTATATGGCAAGTACATAACAGGTGAGCTTGTAATGTTGGCCATGAGCCATCAAAAAACCTTGAATCTATGTGGTTTTGACCAAAAAAAAAAAAAAATCAAAGTAAGTATTTCAGAAAAGCCTAACAGATAAGAAGACTACTTAAACATTCACGTGTTCACACATGGAAATGGGAAGAAATACACTTGACGGAAAAAGGGGGATAATTTTATTGCATCTGAGAGCCACACAATTAGAGAAGCATAAGCCAGCAAGCTGATATATTAGTGAAAGATGTCAAGCAGGAAGGACATCACTGTGACCTAGAGACAGTACAAACAAACTAGTTTAGATAGCAGTAATGCTCAGCAAACAGAGCTCTGTGTCTGTATCTGTGTGTGTGATACACTCAAGAAGTGCCAGACGGGTGTTAAACTGCAGGCCAGTTGTTTATAGTTTAGGAAATACTTTGCATGAGACCAACAAGAAGCCTGTGGGATTACCCATGCAAACACAATTCTTGGAGCATCACAAACTTCTTTGCATAAAGCAAGACCAGCTGGCAGAAAGGAAGAATAATTTTCTCTAATATTTGGATTTAATAACCATAAAGAAAGGCTGACAAGAAATGTGAGGCATGACCGTATACAACAGGAGGCAGAGGTCAAACAAATGCTGCATATTCTGAATTCTACAAGAAACACCTCTCCAGAGGACAGCAGTTAAAATCTTCAGGGACCATGCTGATTAAACTGAAAGAAGAAAATACAAAGACAGAAGCAGAAACAGTAGCAGAGAAAGTCAACATATTCTGAACTGGCTGTTATCAACAGTTAGTACATTGCTCCTTATCATCTGGAAACTCAGCTTTCCCTCAGCAGAGCTTTCCCAGTTTGCTGCAACAGAAATTTCAATCACCTACAGAGAGCAAGTTGCAATCCCAAACAGATGATATAATTAAGAAATAATTTTCAGACCACTGTTCTAAGTTGTTTGAGACACATCCCTATTGAAGTCTTTGTCTCTAGGCATCCTTAGGCTCTCACTGAGTTTTAAGGGATTATTTAAAAATATAGATATTAGAGACCATGTGAATATGGCAAATATTCCACAATGTTTGTCCTAGGGCTACAAACCACCATGCCATTCTATCTAGCAGAAAATAATAAAAGAGCCATTAAACTCAGACCTCACTGAAGTCAAATGAAAGAGAGGAAAAATGCAAAGCCTCCAAATGTTGATGTGTTCGATGATATGTTTCAATGAGTGAAATGACTGAATTTTGTACCCTGTACATTTATATACTGAAGCACACATCTAAAAAGAGAGGAAGCATAGGGAAAGAAGGAGAAAAGGAGAGACCTGAGGGACAAAAAAAGAGTAGCTTAGTCTGAGGATCTCAAAAGACACAGTGACAATATCAAGATATGCAGAGCTGAAGGAGCTCTTCAAAGTCAGTGTGAGAAAACCATTTTCTGCTCAAGACTATGCTGCACACAGCTACGATGCATTTTCTCACTTGCATCACCCAGACCCTGCAAAATGATTTGGATGAAGGGGGTGTGGGGTGGGGGCAGGTATGGCAGACTGACAGCCTGAGCACACCAGTGATGAGCAGGAGTTCACCCACCTGCCACTGGCAATATCCTCCGCCCAGGAGGCACTTCACATGAAAGCAAATGAGGTGTTAGCTGACTCAAGCAGTGCAGAGGTCACTGCTGATGAAAGACTCGTGAGCAGGAATTCAGAGGAGTAGCTTGACAGGAATGCAATGGCATGACAGGAGCCAAAGGAGCTGAGCATGCTGCCTGCATCTACTCCTGAAAAACAGAACAGAGGAAGGTGAAGAGGCTCAGCTGCTTTGCATATAACCTAAGGAGAGAGGACTCGGTGGAGGAGGATGGAAGATATCAAAGGAAGGTTGTCCCAAAGTGATGACAGTGGCAATGTGCTTTCTGCTGGGCTTTGTCCCACCGTTTGCTGAGGTCATGCAGTCCTAGGGCAGTGCCCTGCAGCTGTGGGCACACAGCACCTCGTGTGCTGGCACAGAGGGTTCCAAGGGTTTGCAGCACAGCTCATCCCATTATTGTGGGAAGGGAAACCCCTGCTTGAACACACCTGCTTTCTTGAAAGCAGGGGAAGCTGGTAGATGAGAACGAAGGGTAAGAACAAACTTTTGGGCACACTTTAAAACAAGGCAAAGCTTAGGTCTGCTCAAAACTTTTTTGTCACTTTACTGACAGAAAACAGGATTTTCAGCTAGTTTATATATTCATGAAAAGAACTGATTTCTATAAAAAAGCTTCGTATTTTTAGGAAGGGGATTAGGAGAAGATGAAATTTTTCATGCAACTGAAAAGACTACAAACACTTCTTGATTGCACTTAATGTTGTCTCAATGTAAAAAGCTGCCAAAATTTTCCCTATCACCTCCATGATTGAGTACAGAAATGAACCACAAGCCAATGAAATCTATTTTAAACAAAGCCTTGTAGTCAGCAGTGCCAAAATACGTCTTTATCTTTAAAATAATAAATAACATTGACAAAATTTGCAAAAATATGAACGACTTTTATGTTAAGGCCCAGTTCAGGGAAAATATGTGTCAAAATACCTAAATGACCTTTTGAAAATATTTTGTGCAAAAAAAAAATACAAAGTTGAAATTGAAATCGTATCCTGATCCTTAGTTAGTGTCACTGTGTACAGATGAAAAACAAACCACTTGTTCTTAGGTCTGGAAAAGAATGCAGGAAATAAATATCAGATCCATTATTTCTCCTTTAACAGCCAGTGCAATATTTCAGCCAAGAAATCTCTAGCCACCCTCAATTGTTGCTAGCAGCCAAATCTAATCTAAAGACTGGGGACATGGAAGAAAGTGGGATACAATTTCTGTTTTATCCTGAAGTCTATACCAAGAATAGCCTTCACTTGATCCAGAAGAACAGTTTATGGCTCCAGGACTTGAATACCTTCCCTGTTGCTCACTTACATGCTTTGCTTACAGGAAATCAGGTTCCTGCTGCCAATTATGTTCATCATCATCACTCATCCACAGAGTCTAAATAATCTGAGAGACTTTTGTTATTCTGTGTGTGTTGCTACCCTGAGCTGGTGTTTAACCTCTTCTCTGCCAGGTCGTGGCATGTGGTCAAAGAGCACAAACATCTCTAGGGATATGGAGGAACAGAAAACTGATGGGTGAATGGGTCAGCTGGAGATGCTTCTTCCCTGCCCCATCGTGCTTTATGTCATGCCTGCCACAGTAAGTTCTGTATGTCAAGGTCTTTTTTCTTGAATAGCACATTTAATTTCCCAAAGGATATCTAAAAATACCTAAATACAGGATTGGTATAAACACTCCAGTTCTGAAAGGAAGAGGTCTGTTCACTGTTTTATTTCTCAGCTAGAGACAAAGCAGTAGAGTGTAACTGCTGTTGCTGTGCTAGGTAGTTCTTATACTGCCCAGCACACACCTCTGTGCTAGAATGATGTTTACTGTGGGGTCAGAAGTAACAAGCTTCTATAGAAAGACACTGCATTATGTACGGTTGGAGGTCAGCCTTGAGTCTTGGAGTCTGGCTCCTTTGAACTCCACTGTTGGCATCTCTTTTGCTTTTATACTTCCCTTTCTGATGGAAATGTCCAGTATCTTAAATCAAGGCTGTATTTCTTCCCTTGCTGATAAAAAGAAAGTGGTATTAGGAGGGAAAGCATTGTCCTTCCTTGTTTTGAGTCACAGTAGAATAATGCCTCCAAGCAGCCTTTCCTTAGTGGGCCACCCAGATAATGCTGTCAGCAGGACAAGGGGGCTCCAGGAAATAAGACACAAATATTCTCAGGTGCATGAAATAATTCTTTCATCATGCTCAGCAGGTCTCAGAGGTGCTCTTTGTGAAAGTCAAATATTTATTTCTATATAGATGGATATCTGTGTAGATAGATATCTGTGTAGGCACCCAACCATCACTGACAACCTTCATGAGGTATTTGCTGTCTGAAATGTGTAAGCCCCTATCAGCTACTTCCCTTTTCCTATTCAAATTTTCCTAAAGATTTTTAGTTGGTTGGTCATTTTTTAAATTTTCCTGCCCTTGTGCTTAGATTTTCTAACCCCTCTCAAGCCTGGCTAAGCTGGCTTTGGTTGTATTGCCATTGAGCATTAACATACATAAGATTATTCATCTACAAAAGTGTTTTCAGAGAAAGAGGCTGTTGCCATCTGATGGCTGTGACAATTTACAGGGAGGGATTTCTTTCATGGGAGACAATTCCTTAAGAGAATAGGAAAACACAAGAAACAAAAGAAAAGGGCACTGTAGTAACACAATGAACAGAGCTGGTCATTGTAGAGGAAAAATAGTTAAACCAAAACTCTGTTAAGAATGAAGTTTGATAGCTTCACTTTGGTTTCTCTTTAGGTTTTGTGTCATGCTGACATTACTTGAAAAGAGGTAAATTTAAGTGAAAAGTCCTATTCTGTCCTTTTCTGCTTGCAAAGGCCCAGCCACTGCCCTGTCCGTATAAAATTATATGAAAAGGAATCCAGCTCTGAGGTTTCCTAAGTGCAATAAATCCATTTAGCTGCCAGAATACAATGTTCAGATATACAATGTTCAGAATACACTGTTCAGGCCTCAGTTTCTATCTCTGAAATTTCCAGTTACTGAATTAAAGTGACAAGGTCTGTCTGGGTGATGATGCTTAGCTCATTATCTTAGGATGGTGATGCATCACACAGTCCCCTGTAAGTAGCCTTCTGAAATTTTGAGATTCTCTTTCTTTCATGTGCTTTGGATTTATCATTTAGAAAGTTAGCTTGTTGGGGTTTCATGTTCTGCCACCCTCACTTTTTACTGTTACTCTACCTTCAGGTTTTCCTTTACATTGCACCCATTGGCCATTAGTCTATGGTCCAGTCTGTGGAACCCAGGGAAAAATAGCCCCTAAAAATCTAGTTGTGGATTCTTCCCACAGATTGTCCAGTTGTTCCTATTTCACTTTCTGTCCTCTCTGTTGTTTTTCTGTACTTTTTATTCAGGGGCTAGTATTTGTTTCTGTTTTGCTCTGATTTACAGCAGATACCTGGGTCTGTTCACTGACATTTGAATGAGAGAATCCTTTCTATCTAGAATTATGCCCATTGCTGAGTGCACTGGAATCTATTCCCTGGGTATTTCCTTTGCTTTGATCATATAACAGTTAGTCACTGTATTTTTCTCTGGCTGCCTCATTTCTGGGAGCTTGCTTCAGACTCCATTGAGTTTATTGCCTACACTGTGTCAAACTACAGTTCATTATTGTCGTCATTTTATTAAAATTGTCTCTAAGTGCACTGGATTCTGAACGCTTGACTGCAATTTTCCACAGAGATCTACTTTATTTTTATGTTGGTCAAAGCCAAGAGTAAAGCTGCCATTAACAGCCAAGCTAACACCTTTGTGAAGTACTTCCATGCTTTTCCAGTGCCTGGCATTTAGTCTTGGCTCTTAAAAGCTGCATCTCGGCTCTGGGTACATATTGCTTTTGCATACCAGAGGTAAAACACGCTTCTATTGCACAGGAAGCAGCATTAAACGAGCTGAAATCCAGTTCTATATTTAGAGCTTCATGCATTCTTTATAAATTTTGTGTTATCTCTTCTGATCTGAAAAGGAAAGCAATGCATTTGGCCTTTATGCCATATATTAAACTCTAGAGTGTTAAATAGAAAGGGGAAATGTGTATGAGTCGATAAGTGATCTTTAACATGTAAAACATGCTGCTTATGTTCTTCAGATCTATGGGAGAGATACTGTCTGGTTTGTGTGTAGCACAACAATTCAAAAGTGTGTGTATTTTAATTCCAAGCTCATAGGGACGTGATAATGAAATGCAGAATCCTGAGAACTTTACAGCAAAGTAGGAGAAAGTCAAAGAGAAACACTTTGTGAAGTGGAGGCAAAATGCAGAGCATTCTTTTAGCATTTGTGTTCTGTTGATATTTTGTTTAATACAGCCTGAGTAATAAAACTATGGAGTATTTGAGACCCTGCCATGCCTTTAAGTTGAGCTTTTCCAGGGAAAGTGGGAAAACATGTGTACAGTAATGTTTATCTTGTGTGTGAATAACTGTTCATGAAGTATAGTCATACTGAGAATCTCGTTTTAGTGCAAGTGAAGCTCTTTAGATAACGATGTCTGGATATTTTTAATAACTCTTGGTAATATCTTATCCCCTTCCATTCTAAATGCCTTTGAAAACCCTCCAAGTGCTCCAGGAAAATGCTTTAGAGCAGAGCTATATGTGTAACAACTTCAGGTATTATCAAGAAAAACTGAGATAAGAAAAGTTGTTCAAACCTTGTACTTTCCAGTCTTCTACAATTAAGACCCATTGGTTTAACTGCAAAACTTAGATGGAGGACTAAAAGTATGCAAGCTCCTTACTAAACCCTCTATAAAGGAATTCATTCCATTAAGTTTTTGAGACAAAGTACAACAGCTTAATCATCGGGTAGGGCTGGTGAGCTGAGTGTGAGGAAACAAAATCATGACCTCAATCACATGAGCACCATCCAAGTGAATAAACTGGCAAAATCTAGTGTCTGAGGCCCTGGTTTAAGCAAACACAATCAAACTCCTAATGTAAACAAAAAAAGTTAAATTTCTTTAATAGGTCAGCAATGAGTTTAATCAAAGAATAGAACGTATAAGCATAATTTTGCTTCCATATCTTATAAAAAGAATTACAGTCATAATAATAGATTCCTTTCCCTGAGACTGATTTTACAGCAACTCTGAGTAATTACATACATCTGGTGATAACTTTAAAAACTGCAGTTATAAAAGGAACGAAACTAAAGACTACAGATTCCCTGAGCTGTAATAGATCAGGTTTTGGAGCCATATCCATTGTGACACCCTTTAAAGGACAAATGCTGCTGCAAATTTGGAAAGACTCAACTTTAAACTTATTTATAACATTGTTATTATTAACATCTCAATTTCTAAAATGGTGGAAAAGAAGCATGAAAGTTTTTGCTGCACATCTCTAATTAAATTCAACCCAAGTGCAACCAGTGTTGTAAGGTAGAAATTTCACATCACAGTGAACTTGACTGGACTGATAGTTAACCATCACAGATGAATATTTACAGAAGTTTGCAAAAGCCCCCTACCCATATGTATTTGTCTGAAAAGCTAATCCAAAAAATGTGTGAAGTACACATTTTTCATCATATAGTTCAGAATCTGTCAAACACTCTTAGCTGGCTCATCAACCCCTGACTAATAATCCATCAACTCTGCTCAACTCAAATATCCCAGACATCTTGGTAGTGTCATACAGCTGTCATTTTTAAAGCTATCCATCAAATAAGTGTTTCCTTCCTTTCCCAAAACAGACATCTCCTCTCCCTCCACCCTCCTTAAATTTCCAAACAATGTTAGTTACTGGATTAGTGTTTGATAAAGGAATGGGGACCTTGGGAGCTGTGTGCTTGCACCATGAGGGTTTGGCAGTGCTTATGTTGATTCCTAGCTATTATCTTGCCATTGTGCTCTTATCTGAATGCCTCATAATCTTTTGGGTACTCAGAACAATTCTGTGAGATAAAGGAGAATTCCTCTGTCACTCCTTTGGCAACTAGGTCCAGAATTTGGAAAGGCATTTCGTACATTTTGTGCTGGGTCAGAGGCATCCAGGGAGAAATAGAAGGAGAAGGGATGTTACCAATTTTGAGTGCTCTAACTGCTCAAATGCAACACTAGGTCTGACCTCATTATATTATGAAGCCATAGGACTTGTACAACCATAACAGATTCATTAAGGTTGGAAAAGACCTGTAAGATTATGGAGTTCAACTATTAACCAGACACAGCTGGGTCCATTCCCAACAGTGGATGCTGCTTAATCTGTATGCCTGGCAGGGAGAGGGAAAGAGTTACAGAGGCTCCCAAGGGAGCCATCATTAGCTTGCCCAGGCACTCAGTGCTGCAGGCTTGAACCATTTCCATCCTCTTGTGGAAAGGTGAGTCGCTGAGGACACAACAATCTCAGTGAAACGCTGGACCTCCTCCTCTCTTGGTTCACCAAAGTGTGTTGTACATGTCTTGTGCCTCTCAGCTGTAGGAAATGCATGTAGAGTTGTAAGAGCTGGAATCTCATGGCTAGTTATTCAGATCCCTCATCCAAGAGAGCTGGAACCCAAGTGGTGAACCAGGGCCCCCCAGATGAACATTTCTGTCTGTGATTCAGTTTCCTGTACAACATAGTCCTTTGCTGCCAATGGCCATGATACTAGAGTTCCCCTGACACACCCTCCACGTTTAGGGAAAGGACAGGAGGATGGCAGGGAAAGACAGTGCCACAGAGCTTAATTTCAGCCCTTGGTACTACTGGGGTGTAGGCAGCTTCATGCAAAACCACACTGGGGATCTCCAGCAGCAGGATTTTCATCACCAGAGCAAACTGGCCCTCAAAAGTATCTTCAGCAGCTGTTGGGAAGCATGGAAGTTCTGCATGATGATTTTGGGGAAAAATGATTTTGCATTTTTTGTTTGGGGAAAATACCTCTTGTGGCTCATGGATGTAGGGCCATGCAAAAACATAATAGCATAGCAGAGTGCCTGGGAGCCCAGGCTGGACAGTCCTCCATTTTCTGGGCTTATTTATATTTTTCTCACATAAGTACAGAGGTTTCTGGTTATTTTATATAACTACTTACAGGGTATTTTTTTTGTGCTTCCAAAAGGTAGCAGAAACCATTTGAGGAGGGGGACAGAAAGAAAATTATATGCTTCTGGATCTGTCCACTGAATTCAATAAGAATCACTGGGTTTTGCATGTAGAGACAGATTAGCAGGGCAGAGTATCTGCATTAAGATGCACATATACATGCATAGGTGCAGTACAGAAAATAAACTTCTTTATATGTCTCTGTTTGTGTATGTTTGGTGATCTCGCATTCAAAATATCTGTATAAAAATTCACCCGACAAGAAAAAAAACCCACTGTCAAGTCAGGACAATTTCTTTTCCCATACACTCAACCCCTACTTGATGGGGTCATGGTGGTGGGTAATAGAACAGAATATAATTAAAAACACATTCTAAAATTATTGTTAGGATTCTTCTTCTAAAGTACTTCCCTGAGAAGCGAGACACCTTACTAGCATCAGTCCAATTATAGGACCCAGAGGGAAGGAAAATTATAAGTAATAATTTTAGAAATAGCCCCAGGATGCACTTTGTGTACCTCTGAGCCAGGAAAACTCCAAAGGACATAAGTCTGGAATATAGTAGCTGGCTCATCCCCAGGCAGAGCTGCAGTCTCACTGAAAGCCTGATAGACACTACAATGCATACATCACAAAAACATCATCAGTAGCACTTAGCCATTCAAATCTGGTTCTCAAAAATAACTTTATTTCAGGAGAGAAAAGCTGGCAGATATTTTTGGGGTTAAATACTGAGTCATTAAGGTTCTGGTTCCATATCCCCTTGGAATGATTTCTTTGTGATTATTGTTCAATATAATGACCTTAACCCTCTTCCTTCAGTGGTCTAAAGAGAAATATAAGTTCATAGAATGAATAGTTCTGGGCAAAAACAGACTTGCAGAGGCCACAAGATCACAACTATACATACATTTTTGTAGCTGTGGCTCCTGGAACAGCACTCATTAGTGAAGACTGTAGTGACTTTCATTATGAAAGGAGATATTATTCAGTGAATGTTTTCTTTGATGCTACCAGGCAGGACAAAGCATGCTTGTCTGTTTATGCTTATGCTTTCAGCTCTATTTGACAAATCAAGAATTTTCTTCCTCCAGTTCATTCTTAACTTTCCTTGCTCCTGCGAAGCAGGATGGAAAAGAGAGAAAGAGGCACTTAGCATTTGAGTTTTGGAACCAGCTCTTGTAAATCTCAGCAGCCAGCCGGCAGCTGACATCTCCTAATGAGAATGATCCTTTGCTGCAAACAGCCAAGTTCCTTCTTCTGGGTTCTGCTGCTGCCAGCATTCTGCTACAGAAAGACTCTCAGGGGCAAAAAATATGTTAGAAAATAGTAGCGGAAAGGGAAATTGTATTGGCTGCAAAGCTGTCAACCCAAATCAGATGTTAACTTCCCTCCTTGCTTTCAATGTAGTGGAAATAAGCTAAGGATTTAAAAATGCAACTTTTCGTCAAATACGATCCTATTTTTCATTCCCTGTGTTAAAATGTGCCATTATATTAGTGCTGTCTTGCTTTTAAGTTTCTGAAGTGAAAGAAAAATATCTTTAATAGACTGGAAATGTAACAGCTCAAGAGTCATTTGCACCTGAAACTTCCTTCTTCTCACTTCCCTTGACACACCCCATTCAAATCCACAAAGGTCTTTTTAATGTTTAGCACATGAGAGCTTTTTGTGTGGTCAAATTGTTTTTTTCATGGCACTAATAATTCTGCCTGCTATTAAGCTTTCAACCTACAAAAAAAGCAGGACATATTCTTTATATTACTTTTTTAAAAATTTTATTTGGTTGGTTATTTTTTTCTAATTGTAGATTAAAGAACAAAAGTCAAAGTTCCACAGTGGGTAAGGGGAGAAGTTGTCTGTATAGATACATGCCTCTTGCTTCTTCCATGTGTGGGGCTTCCTTCAGCACTGCAGGTCTGGAAGCATGCAGTGCGACTTCCCAGACTTTCCATGATGTTTGGAGTTCTTCTTAGGCTTCAGCTGTGGGCAGCAGGCAACTTTCCTGGGAAATTCCACTCACCTCCCTTTTTTCTCAAAGCAAATTACAAGTACTGCAGGTCTCAGAGAGCAGCCCCTGACATGGGTGCACATCTCTCAGCTGGAGACTGAAGGCTGATAAGGAGTATAATTTATAAACTCTTGTGACTTTTAACCTGATATCTTGGTTGTCTTTATGGAGAGTGCGTGAGTCAAAAAGAGTCCACAAATTTTGTTTAAGTGCTTGGGTTTGGCAGTCCTGAGCAGACAGGTAGGCAGCCATCTGATGTTTAAAATACATGATACATAAGAGATATACTTGGCTCTGTACACATGGCATAGAGGGATAAACTGGTTGGAGGCTCTTGTTCTCTCCATAAATTGCCAAAGGGAACGAAATTCAGAGTAAATGCTCAGACTTTTTGATTAAATCAATCCATTGCCACTACCCAATGCATCTTGTGTTCTCTTTTATTATTACATAGCATGTCACACAGCAATAGGGGATACCATACATGAGCTCTATAATCTTCTAGACCTCTAGGTGAAGTAAGGATAGGCTGGCCTCATTATCTTCAAATTTTCCTTTTTTTTTTTCTTTTTTTTACTTCAATCAGATATTTAACATCTTCTTAAATGTCTTTCATTTTCTGTTTACTGTATGAGAAGGTACAGAACTCACTCTGGAGGTGCTTATAGATTTGTGAATGATGTAGGTGTAGAGTCAAGCTGAAGCAGATGCCTTGTTAAAATAAAATTGCTGTACAGGGGACCTACCTATGATGGAAGAAATAGAAAAGAGTAGAGAGCAAGATTCCTATGTACTTTTACTCTTCTGTGCCCTTTTCTCTATTAATCAATTTTCCTGCTGAGGAACAGGCCATTGTTTAATTCAGTGATGCAGTCTACTAGCCCTGTTGTCAGGACCCGTGGACAGCATTATAAATTAAAATTTCTGTTTGGGGAAATGGTGCAATAGGCCATAGGGTTGCTTCAGGCTCTTCAGGCATGGAAGGAAAATTGAGAAACTAAGTCATACTCAATCTTCCCGCTATCAAAGGAACATACAAATGTTCTTACAATTGCCCTCGTAAGTTTGTCACACTGAAAAACCAGTAATCAATCCTATATATATGTGGCCTGCAAATTGCATATACAGGCACTCAGAGCTGCCCAAATCATCACTTCTTTGGAGGTCTCTGGAGTTGCACAGCCTGTCTGCTTTCCTCATCCCCAAAGCGTCAGTGAAAAATGCTTGATAAAGTTATAAGCCCATTTAGGTTGGAGGCAGACAGTCATCCTGGCCTAGTGCCCATCACAAAAGTAAATAAGAAACACTGCAGAAAATTCCTGGCCATAAAATACAAACACACACACACTCTTGGAAGAGACAGACCTTTCAGCCTGTCTTTATCAGTTCAGTAGTTCTAAAGAAAACCAGGCAAGATTCAGCATCAATAGCTGAAAGTCCAGCTCCGAGACCTCGTGAAGCATTTGCACTGTGTACCTTATGTGGATGGATATGCTGGGAAAACAACAAAACTGCACATACATGAGATGCCCACAGCCTGGGCTTTCCTGGAGGCACTTCCTGAATGTCCAGCCAGTCACAGTGGTAGACAAATTCCCCTGCTAATTCTTAAGAGTTAAGACTTGCATCACAGAATTTTCCTCTTAAGGGGGGCTTGCTTTTGTCAAGAGGAGCACTGTGCCATGGCTGCCTGGCTGGGGCACAGCTCCTAGTAGAGCACATTTGGATGTGGCTGTGAGCAGAGCTCCTTGAGGAGAAGTTCAGGAGCAGCAGCAATGGGACAGCTCAGGCCAGCATCATCTAAAGTGACAGCCAAATGGGATTGTGGCAGCAGAGTAGACCAAATCATAAACAACATCTACAAAGAACTAAAGAAAGTGGTTGGGCCCACAGGCAATGTGTAAGACAGCATTTGGCAATTGCTCTTTTTAAGGAGGTGTATTTTAATGGTATTTTTATACCTTGTAAATACTGCAAATATGAATTGCTCACCAGTGAACACTCATCTTGATTCCAGCACTAACTGGATCTTACTTTTTCACATAAAAGGAATATATCACAGAAAAAATAAGACTATCTCCCACATGGTCAGGTTTTAGCAGAAATTAAAATCTTAAATAACTCGCATTTATTGCTGTGTTAACTGGTGAAAGAAAGAAAACCTGAAAAAATGCCAGTTAGCAACTGGTGTGCAGGAGAGTCAATGTCTTTTCTAGTTCATTTTAAAGACAGATCTCTTTAGCTAGGTAACTGTGCTCATGCAGGATTATCTTGAGCAGGAGAGAAAAGAATACATTATATCTTTATTATATTATAGCTTAAAATTTGTGAATGTTTTGGGGTCTCAGCCAGACTGGGGCTTTATTGCATAAGGCCTGGTGCAGACAGGGAGTCTATGAGCAGTCACAGGCTTTGCACTTTTAGTCTGAACATTTTTTTTCTGAAAACTAAAGCTGCCGCACAGAGATTACTGCCTTAAAATCTCACTTTATTTTTAAAGGAGTATGTTTCTCACCCCCAGTGCCTGGAAATGAAAGTTCTAAATGCTCCAGCACCAGAACACACATAAAAGGACTGTAAAATGAAATTGTCTGCTTTCATGGTGTTAAGTCAGTCCTGTGATTGATTGAGAAAGGAGAGGGTGTCAGGAAGGGAAGGTGTTATTCAAGGTTTCTGAGTGCTGGAGTTGGGCAGAACGACAGGTCGTTGTGCTTCTTCCCTGCTATAAAATTTAGCAATTTTAAGCAGACCATTCTAATCAGACCATCTGCAGCCAGAATATTGGCCAGTTCTCTGGCACCAGCATCTGTGGGCTGCTCTGTAATGACAGAACACTGGAACCCAGGGATGTTCAGGGATGTTTCATATGCTAAAAAATGCAATTCACATCCCACATAATTATGTGTTTCTGCTTCTGGTCTTTGTGAGAGCTCTTTCTTCAATGTCCATCCTATGTTACTTTGGCTTGTGATGCAGATTTCAGTTGCCACCCACTCAGAACTCACAACAGATCTAGGCAAAACGATTACAGGTCACCATGAGGAACACTAACCCCCATTTCCATTGTAATCCAGACACAAATTACCTTTCATTCACTCGTAGTCACCTTCATTTCAGCAGCTTGGTCTTCTGAGTGGAGAAACCAGCCTGATACCAATGAATCACACCCTTCCTGATGCTTATCCTCTGCATAACTGCTACCACAGCATTTCTCAGGTATGATGAGACACTATTCCTTTCCTGCTTTGAAGATGAGCCATATTGCTGTTTGTTGGACCTCTTACTTCAATATCCAGGCCCCACAGTTCAAAGAAAAACAGCTTCCATATGTTTTGCTTTCTGACAGATTCCTTTGGCCACTGCTCAGAAACATCTAAGTTATAGCCAGGCACCAAGCCAGGATAGCCTTCAGGTCAGCTGGTATGGACTCTCCATGGCTAAGTCAGAGCTGGAGGAGGCTCTGGACGTTGAAAAGTTTTTTTTCACATCAATCCCCATGTGAGGCTTATCTTGGAGTTAAATTTTGCTATCTGAGCAACAAGGTTAATCCAGTAAATTTGGCTTGAAAAGACAAGATTTAGGTACATTAAAGGACCTTAAAAGCTACAGCTAACAAATGAAATGAAAAAGAGAAAAAATGCATTATGTGCTCTTTTGGAACTTACGGGTAATTTTTTTGAAAGGAGACGAATTTTAAGATTTTCCTTAGTTTCTCTTTCAAAGAAAACAGAATCATAGTTTATATCTCTAACAAGATCAATTTTGGAGCCTTTCAGATTTCAGACACTTTCTTCTGTGCTTTTGTTTGCTCCTTGTTTGTCTGTTGTGTGGGTGGGTTGTTTGGTTTGTTTGGGTTTTTCACCCCCTCTTTGTGCTGCATTTATCTGATTTTTCACTCATCTTTCTATATTTCCTTCTGGACTGGAAAGCTAGTACTGCCCATCGACATCATCAGCCAGTTTCTCAAATGTTGACCTCTGTTTTTCAGCATTCTTTTAGAGTTCTTCATGGGACCAAGACACTGCAAATTGCATGGGGCAATTGTGGAGCTGGAGGTGGGAACTCTTCTGTTTGCATGTCAGAATGAAACCTGGGAACACCCAACACTTGCAGAGACAAAGATGGACTGGAAAATATTCTATTCATGTCCATTTGTCCTGAGTTTCTGTTTGTTTTCCACCATGACATTAGTCATGCTTTTCCTTATTGTCATTTTGGATGAGCAAACCAAGTTAAATATTGATCAGTGGACCTGATTTTTCACTCTGTCTCCTTATGCTGGTAGAACCAGTTACAGTGGCCAAGAGGACTATTCTATCACCTAATTAATGTAGTTTGATTTAATGAACTTTAGGAATGGGATACTAGATCCCTGTGTCATATCATTGATGTTATATCAGTTTAATGAAAACCCATGAGAAGAAGGGTACAACACAGCATTCCTTCCTCTGGTATTCACTTCTCTCTGCTGCCATTGAGCAGTTTAGGAACTTCCTGCACTGGAGACTGTGCTCAGTGTAATAGCCACTGATGAAAGGAAGCTAGATCAATGCTGGAATTTAAGTAGAAGTCCCCTGGGTTTCAGCACACTTAAGTGCTTAGCTCACACCAAGGGTAGAACCTGTTCTGCTTGTTTGTGAAATCACCTGGGGGTCTACAAAGGCCAGCCCTCTCCAATCCATCACCTGGTGTCAAAGTGGGATTACATCTCCTCTGCCACAGCACACCCAGGCCAGCTGGTGAGTCATCATTCCTGTTTGCTCTCTCAGGCTGCTCAGCCAGTCTTTTCCCCTTTTGTGGGGCAAGGAGTGGCTGTTTGGTTTCTCAGCAGCACGGTCGGGTAAAAAGGGGAGCTGCATGGAAAGAAAGGCACTTATTGTAGCTTGTGTTTGCTCTGAAAATTTTGAAAGCAATGCAAACAGGGACATCAAATATGAGCCATATCTCAAATATGGTCTCAAGTCTGACAAGTGTGAGAGAGAGATGACCTCTACCTTGCTGGATGTTAGCATTGCTAATAAGACTAACATAACATCTGCAGTTGTGGAGAGACATCATGCTGGATAGTAAATTTTCCAGTCACAGAGTTATTTTTACTTTTTTCAATTTGAAACACTGCATCATTTAATCCCTGATTATACCCAGTGTTTGTCCACAGCATGACAAACTATACATCATGAATGCTTTTTCTTTTTCCTAAAGAAACCATAAAAGACATATGAGAAGCAAGCAAGAACATAAATAACCCAAAATTTAGAAGGCAAAGTTCTTAGCTCTGAAGACACAGGCTATATAATTATATACCATGTAATTTCCACAGAAGCAGAACAACAGAAAGGCTGAATCATGGTGAAGTTAGAGTGGGACAGGACAAATAATCAAGAAATGTCAGCAGGAAAGTTGATCTCGGTAAAACTCCAGATGTAAACTAAGAATCAAAGAAAATATCAGGAGACAGAACATCTGTAAAAGATATAAGAAATGAAAAATGGAATAATCTCAAAAGGATGGTGGTCTAAGTTTACATGATTTAAACTTAGTTGCTTCATTGACTGTAACCCTGCTCACAGGGCTCTTCAGTCATGTAGTGGGGGTGAGCAGGTGCTTTCAAAGCACGCAGCAAATCTACATGAAGACCTGCTGTTGTGCTTGTCCTAAATAAGTGAAAGGCTTGAGAAAGCAGGCTTTGGCTAAGCTTGCTCTGTCCTTCATAGGTCTCTGCCATGCAGAGCCCCTTGTTCCTTGTGTCAGGACCCTTGAAGGATGCTGCTCGTTCTCTTAGCAGGATTAAGGTGCTGAGCATTGCCTGGCATTGGTGTCCTCAGAGGACTATGATCCTACAAATTGTACATCTCATGATTTTGAAAAAGAAGCATCTGAAATGAGTAACTACTTGGGAATGGGTCTCAGGCCTCCTCAATCACAAGACCATCCTCTATGTCAGCAAAGTAATTAACTTTAAAAAAAGAGTGATCTAAATAGTAAGGGGGCTAAAAGCAATACAGAGAATCTGTTCAATTGAAGATAAACAGATCCAAGACAAGGGTCCTTTTTGAACTAGAGAGACTTTTGAAAACTATATAAATACTAAGTCCTTCTGATATTTCTAAAATTCTTGTAGAACTAATCTGCTTTCAGACAACACTAAATTGATGCAAACATCCCTTTTTGGTTTTGGTGGAAATCTTTATTTTGCATCTTCGTGTTTAGGTGACCAGATGTAAAGAGGTACAAAGAAGAGAATCCTTTGAAAACTTCTCAGTTTACTTAAGATAAGCAGGTACAGCTGTGTCCGAGTTTTCAGTAGAATTTGTACTTTTCTGTATTTACTACAGGAAATTCCTTGAATATTTTAAACACTGAAGTTATCTAACTGCAAAGGGCAATTCTCATTGGCTACTGGCATGATTTTAAGTCTGTGATGCATGTCCAAACCTCAACCAGAACTCCACTCATGTTCAAATCATGGTCAATGAGCAAAGTCAGTTCTTTAAAGCAGACAAATGAAGGTTTCTCGTGCTAGTCTTCCTTTACCTTAGTCCTGTGTCTTGGTCAGCTGTTCCTGAGTTATAAGAAATGCCTAGGAAATTTGGATATGTCTATCACAGGCTATTAGGAAATTCTGACATATGCAGGCTGCCACTTAAACATAGAAGAAAGCTGCATCACTGCTGACATCACACGGGAAAAACTGAGGGGAAATCTGCAAAAGCCACCATTCTCTTTTGGGACATTGTAGTTGCACTCCCACATACCTAAAAATGAAGAGAGATACACTGCAGCCATTGGGGCTGCTCACAGCCTGCAAGCAGTGCTCCTCCTCCAGCACATGCAGGACTGCAGCAAATGCAGCAGATGTGCATGTTTATTGTTACAGCCAAGTGCTGTGGGGTCAGAGAAGGAGTTGGCAAACTTCAGAGACATTTAAATGTTTTGGGTCTTGTGTTTGTTCATGCTTTACTTGGACATGCTCAGAGAGTTCTCCCCTCTTTCTGCAGCAAGGGCCTTGATTTATAACAACATGGAAAGGCAAACATCTAGACTTGCCCCAGTTGGATTACACACTATGGAAAATGTGTTTAATTATCAAAAATTAAAGTCAAGGAGGATGTGTTTAGACTAAGAATGTAGACAGTTTCTTGGCTAGAAGCAAAGCTGAACAAAAAGGGTAAGAATTCTAGAACAATTGTGAAGGATTTATTTACATTTTTTAAAAATCTACACATGTTTTAACTTAGAGCTCTTGGGAGGGTCATTTCAAAGACTAGGACTCCTGGCTGTTTGCCTTCATCTCTGCCTCCATTCCCCCTGCTTGCAACTTGAACATTAATGTAGAGACCATGGCAAAAGAAAATGCATGTCAGGTGTGACATATCAAGTGACAAAAGTTCAGTCACAAGAAAAATATTTTAAATTGATCAAATACTGTGAGGCCTTTTAGTAACCCTTTTTGGTGTGTTTTGTGAAGTTCAGGTCACAGGCATTTTCCAGAGAGTGAAATGAGAAATAAAAATATAATCATAAGGTGTATTCTTTCTAAGCACTCCTGAATCACAAAATGAAAAGAAATAATCCAGCATCTTTTCACAATAATTTTTAGGGGTTTTGCTTTTGTTTGGGTTTGTTTTGGGGGGGGGGGGGGGTTTGTGGGTTTTTTGGGTGGGTTTTCTTTTGTTTTGGGGGTTTTTTGTTTTTTGTTTTTTTTTTTTTCTCTTTTGCTTCTGCTTTCTTTACTGTACCTTCAGTGTGCGTTACACTTAATCTCCTTTATAAAGCCTCAATAATCCTTACCCTACCTTCCTAGAACACCAAAGCCCAGCAGTATAGTTGATCTGCAGGGCCATTAGAACTATTAATCACAAATGGCTCGGCACAGTTTAAACAAGAAGAGAGAACAGATATGCATGCCACCTTCACTCAGATTAAATGCTCCAGCTGGCCTCATGTTCTTACTCAGTAATGTAGCCCCATGACCAATTTTCATGATAACAGAGGAAAAAGTCAGCAGAGGAGGAAACTACAGCACGGGAAGGCAATGCTCTGGATTTCTTCAGCCAAATGTTCCTCCTTTATGAGGGATGATATTCATGTCACGGAGCTCTCACTCAGGCTGCAGTTTACCTGTGGAGCAGAGGCAGGGATCACCCTACCTATAGTCTACCTTCCCTAGAGACCTGCTTTTACTGCAGAGACACCTTAGGCTCTGAATGTAAAGGTCAGAGCTCTTATCCATAGCTGGGAGTCTGGGCTGCAGGGCAAGGTAGCTGGAAGCTGATTATCCTCTGAGAGCTCTGTGATAGCCAGGGGAAGAATGACCAGGAGGAGGGGGAAAGGGGCACTGCCACATATGTGATTTTGACACTGTGAACCTCAGAAAAAAAGTGCAATGAATTCAAAATGGGCTTTAAACTCCTTTTTGAATGTTTTGAAATTTCTGTGCTAGGATAATGCTGTATGTCAAAAATAAATCCCAACTTTCCTGAGCACCTCTTTCTGCTTGGCACATGATGTGTGCAGACTCAAGACAGCCAAAGAGAATTTCACTTGAATTTCAAATATAACAGCAGAATTCTCAAAGACATGGTAAAACCAGACATTTTGAACTTGTAGTCATTATGAGATCTCAGAGGATTTGGGGGATCTTTTTAAGTAGTAGACCTTCACCTCTGTGCTCGTGCACCTGGAGCAAGGGCAGGGAACTGTAGTAAGCAGAACTGGGACAGTGGTTTTGCTGATGATCATAGTAGATACAGATAGCTTTGATAGCTAAATTCTACACTTCAAGCCCCATGGAGTCAGGTAGCTCAGCCACCCTCAGCTCAAGGATGACTTTTACCAGCAGTTCATTTAGCACTGCAGCTGTACCAGGTAGAACCATTGGAGTTTCCCCTTTAAGAATAAGGCAGGATCACACCTTTAATTGCTAAGGAGAAACAATGGCAGTATGAAGAACCATCACAGTGTTGGTTTTGTCAGCCACCTAGATAATCCTAACCTGTGAATTTCCTGTCCCACCTCCAGGAATGTATGGCTCTGAGACAGAAAGCAGGAAGTGAATTCCAAAATAGGCAGGTAATTTCTTGGCAGGAACTTCTTTGGCTTAAGCTTTGAGCCAGAAAACGGACATTTTCATGATAGTGGCATACAGACAAAGGATTCCTTGAGGGAAATAAAACTTGTTCTCAGTCTCTTCACAGGTGACAACCCCATCTGCTTTTTGCTTTGTGCACCACATGCTTATATCAGTTTTATCTTTAGAAGCTAAAGATTTAACAAAAAATGGTTTCCTGGATATGAGTGGAGGAAAAACCAATAGGTCCACCATTAAATAATTAATAAACTGATTATAAACTGCATCACAGCAAACTTTAATGCTCGTGATTTGATGCCACAGTGAAACTGGAAATATAAAGAACATTTTTAATTTTGGGAACTGAAGAAAAGAAGCAGGAATGATTCCACTGGAAAAATTTAATACTATTGTTCTCATCCTTGCTTGCTTTGTACTAGACAGGAATCCATTAACATCAAGTAAGGCCTATTTCTAATCCCCTTGCTAAGCCCCAACCCTCGACCCAGGAGAATTTGTATTGAAGCAGAAACATGTCAATCATTTTGGCCAATTAAGCCCAATAATAAACATGAAGCAAGGAAGAAATGTGGGCAGTATTGCCAGGATAAGGAGAGCAGTGTCTACACATTTTGAAAGCTTGTCTAGATTATGAGGTTAGCTCAATGAAAAATCATCCACAGCTTGTCTCCTAGGTCTGGGGGATATTCCTGATCTATAGCTTATTCATTTCCTGTGCTGATGACACATGCATTCAGTATGTGGCAAATGGTAACAGGATTACATTTCACACATATTTCCCTGAGTTTTTGTTTCCTGAGTACTCCCCATGCTTCTGTAGTATGCTTCAGGCTAACAGCAATTCAAATGATCACTGAGTTTATCTGGGAGCTTGTGAAATAAATCAAGTGCTATTTGCATGCAGTAAGCTTACTAGATATGCTGGTAACAACGGTCTCAGTGATGCTCTCAGCTGACAAGGAGGTAGCTAAGAAATTTCTGTTTGATTTTTAGCTGTTCTCTAAGCTTATCTTGTAAATGGTAACACATTTTTGTTTGACATCTAAAAGAACAATGTCTCTGATTTGCAGAGGGCATCAAAAGTTCTACTGAATTTTTATTGTTTTTATTGATGGCCTACTTTTCCTGCCTCTGCCTGCTCAGTGACCCTTCCACATTAATTGAGTGGACCTGCAGCAGGGATTTATACTGAGCTCTACAGGTAAAGCAAATGACAGGAAACAGAAGCTGTGCAAATCTCCTCTGAAGGCTATGTACATAACCCCCTAAAATGTACAGGTCTACGTTGCCATGCAATTAGGAAAGGAAAGGTGAATTCTCAATAAATTTAGTAGCTATAAAATGTAAAACCATCCTGGGATTAGCTGAAGACCTAGGCTCTCTCTCTCTAGCAGTAGCCCAGCTCTGAGATGATCAGAATTCTGGGCAGAAAAGCCCACGTGCAGTGTGTACACATCCATAGTGTCTCTTGGGGGTCAGAATGAAAGCGGGAGAAGGACGGGGGAAGTCTGGCTTGCTGCCAGCTCACATTTTCATTTTGAACAAATGTGTGTAAAGAGTTTAGATGGAGTCCCTGAAGACACTGTTTATCCGCTCAGCTTCAAAGAAAGCCGCCACAAGAGGACTGTGATGAAATCTGGTGCAATTATCCCTTTCAGAGACAAAAAAAATAAATAATTTATATATATATATATGTATATATAACTCCTTCCTGCTGGAAAAGACTAACAGATAGTTGAGTATGGGCCTGAAGAGTCTTTTTATTAAGGCATAATAAGGCATTTATAATTTCCATTTAGGGGGACTCTGATTTCTTCACTGCTTTCTAACCATGATTGGTAGGTGAACGAGCCACTTCATTTGAGAAGTTGATCTGTACTCCCCCTGCCACAGGTCTTGACATATGTTTATGCAGGCTGGTTGTAGACTAGCTCCCATCCATGCATTATGCCTTTATTTTCCTTTTATCATTCCCTTTGGTTGAAACAGTGTCTGTAAACGCCATATGACCCAAACACTGAGATGGTGGAAAACAGGTTAGGAAAACAGGTTAGGAAAACTATGCAGGCAAATCCTTCCCACTCTCTCCCTGTCTCCCCAGAAAAGTAGCCCATTTCTGGTTTTTCTATCCTAAAGTCACCAATGTTTAAGCTAGTAGCTGGCAGGTGCTAAACAATCAGAGGAACAAGAAAGAATTTTGGGGAAACCAAGTCCCTCCTGCTGGTTGAAAAGTACTGTTGTGCTTTGCGATGGTCACAAGGATGTCTGAGGTTTTTGGAGCTCTGAAAAAGGCGATCTTCATAGCTCACACAATACCTAAATGAAGCAGATTATACTCAGAAAGGATTTATTTATTTTTAACCTTTCTAGATATACCACCAGTGATGCTGACATTATGCCATTAACTTACCCTTTGCATCTTAATACTGACTATATATGCATCCTTTGCATAACTGCTCAGTTTACTCTACATTTGCTTCCAGCCTTCCCCCCCACCCCCTTCCCCATCTTGATCTAGCTGGCAAATCAGTGAGGTTGATCTTTAGATACAGAGTCTTTGGAGATTAGCATGACTGAAGAAAAGATTGTATTAAAAGGGAGGGGAGAATCATTGCACCTTTACAGTGAAGTACTGCTAAGGAGGAGCACAGATAGTACAGGAAACCTTGGGATTTGCCTACACTGCAACTGGTAGTAATGCTGACTTTTGAGTAGGTTTAACCTGAGCTGGCTGAAGGTTTTGCACCATGCACTTAACCTGGGCTGCAGAAGCTAAGCAAGGATGCTAAGGATGTTCATACCAGGTGAGGTAACCATCAGCAAGGCTTCTACTGCTGGCAGCAAAAATAGCCAGCTTGAGTTACTTAGCATGCAGCAGCACAGAGTTCCCACAGACAGACAGGGGCACAGCCAGCACTTACCTGCTTAAGGTAAACAGCACAAAACCCCCACCAGCTTATTGTAGATGGATGGGCTATGTACAGTTCAGCCTGGGGAGGGATTTTGTGCTCTTCAGCCAGACTATCCAGAGCTAAAATCCATCAGTTCTGTCTGAGGAAGCAAAGTCTTTCCTTTTGGTTCAGACAAAAGCAAGAGTTTCAGCTTTCCGAATTATGAGCCCTCTAACCTTTGGCTGTACAAATGTGTACTTAGAATGCATATGTTAACATAAAATTCACTCAAGGCCTTAACCAAAGGCCACTGTAATCAATGTAAAGAATAGGAGCAAAGTAAGCAGATCTTCACCTTCTAGGGATTTTTCAGTGGAAGCTGGGGTCCACTTTATTTAAGGTCAATGTGAAGTATGTTTTACTTAAGTTGAACCAACTTCTCTAGCTAGGAAATAACAAAGTTATCATTAAAACCAGCCACTTTTGACTCACTACCTAAAATGATCAGTCATCCACCTAGAGCCTTCTCAACTGGCTGAAGCTGCATTTTGGCTGAGGCTACAGATGGCCTTAAAAAGACATCTAACCTTGGAGTCAAAAGTCTTAACTAGATATCTACCTTCTAGTGGTACAGCCACAGAAGAGTTCTGACACACACTCAGCATCCATGTGGGGAACATTTCCTTATGAATCAGGAAAATTCCTAGCACAATGGCCACTGATGCAAACTGAGGCCTCACCCCTGAGTTCTCACTCAGTGCCAGTGGATGCATTTCCTTCTGTGGATCCAGGGAACAGCAGTGAATGGGAGCAAGTACAGCCCCTGCACCCTTAGGAGACATGGCTCCTGTTGGGAAGGAGGAGAATTTAACGGAGGAGTTTTACAGAGAGGCTCCACCTGCCAGTCAGGGCTGGTGAGCTTGGGAGTGCTCTCAGTCTGGCTCCACTGGGCATCCAGATGTGGAAATATTGTGGCTTTCTGACTGCCTGCAGAACAAAGCTCCCCTCCAGAGGAAATTAGAAGTTAGGAGACATAGGGCACACACTGATCTGACACCCAAACACCTGCAGGCAGGATATGCCCAAGATGCATGATATGAAGTGAGGAGATCTTCATGTCTCTCAGCCTTGACACAATGGTACAAGCCCCAAAAGGTGGGGAAATTTAACTCTGTTTCTGATGCCTTTTTTGTTAATTCCAAACTTCCATCAAGAGTAAAGATCCAGCTCATTCTATAACTCTTTTCTTATGCTGCACAGTAGGATAGAGTTTGGTGGTATGAGCTACAGTTTCAATGGCAAAGGGAAGAAAATGGTTACGTCCCTGTGATGTAGCAGCTCAGAAGCAGGGATGCTTTCTTGTGTTGCACTGGCAAGAATTGCTTTTATAAAACTCTCCATGATTTTGCCTTCCAGAGATGTGCTCTGAACATATATGGACTAAAAAGCAAGTGAAAATGGCTCTGAAATTAGATAATGCACGCTTTGGGAAAAAGGTGTAGAAGATAAATAACTGAGGATGTATTCTTAGTCTCATAATTTAAACAAGATAAAAATGCCTGTGACAGACATTTTGCTTCATACAGTGGATGCCATCCACTATCACCCAGTACCATTATCTGAGTACCCAAGATACTGTCACCCAGTATCCATATCCTCTCAAGGAGATGGATTTATGAAAGCATGGTAAAATGATTCTTATCTGACAGCAGGATACTAGTTAAGCTCCTGCTGATATACAGCATTATTCTGGAGGCTGTACTTATTAGATTGACAAATTCAAGTTTTTCAGACTTAGCTGTCTTATACTTTGCCTATAGCCCCATATCCACCCATGCTATTCTCCTTTTGTTGTAGAGTGGAACAGAGGGGATCTAGAGAAACTGAATCTGGGGGTGCCTAGTTCTGGTGCTCACAGCTCAACATTTAGTGCAGCTCTTCATGAGTCTGGACTACCCATATTCCCCTAAACAGCCCATATACACCCATAAACACCTTCCTTAAAGGATAATCCTTTTTTGACCAGAACTCCATGAACTGGTACTTGTTAACACAAGCTCTCCTATCTTCCCAGACCAACACCAGTAAGTCAGGCCCTTTTCCCACTGCACAGGGCACACCCTTTTCCCCTCCTCCAATACTCTCACCTCCCTCCTGTGCAGTAAAATTGAGATGTCTCAATCCTCAGAATACACCCATGTTTTCATTGATGCATCACTCTGTTACTCCATCATGAACAAGAAGTGCAGCCACTTAGTAATCCAGTGTAACCTTTCAGCATTCCTGAGGAAAAGGAAAGGCAGCTGCCTTCTTCCGCCCCATTACTGGAGTCTCAAATGCAAACAATAATTATCCTCTGGAAATGCCCACATTTTTTGCCTTGATAAATGTGGGCTATATGCCATGTTTATGGATTCCTGAGGCTCAAGGAAGTAGATTGCATCTTTTGATATTATGATTTTAAGATTAAATTTAAAGGTACTGACTATTGTTAGTCTGTAAAAATGTCCAAAAAACCTTCAGTTTGTTCTTAAGATACATTTTCACATCTGAAAGCTCAATGTTATTTTGCTCTTTTATATCCAGTTATGCATAAATCAATGTCATTGGTGCCTTAGCACATAACTTTTCCCTACTAGACTAACATGAGTTTCTTTTAATTATTGAAAAATATTTAATTGAATGAGTACTTTATTTACAATGATTACTTCCTTTATCTATTCTGTAAGTCATCCAAACCAGCTCTTTTGTTATAGGACTATTTTTTAAAAATAAGATTCATATGAATTTTGATTTGTACCCCATCTGCCTCTGGAAGCAATCCACAGACAGATATTTATATTTGGAAACTAACTTGAGCTGTCTAGTGAATATTTCATGGCACCCACAAGACAACAGCTTCTGAAAGTCATTGGCATTGGTAGACACTGAGTGTGTGATTTTTTTTGTGAGAGACAGATAAGTAAATGGTGATCGAGAAAGCTCAGAGAAATTTAAAAACAAAACTTGGAAGAAAAACAGCTTCTAGAAGGATTAATCTGGGTCAGTATTAATGGATATATTATCTTTGCAGAATCTTTTTTGTCATATATCCTAGCTGGGGATTGTCTAATATTTTTGAAGTAACTTTTTTTTTTTCCTAAAAAAGTCGTTCTTCAGAGGAACAGGCAAATACTAGAGCTGAGGGTGTGTATTTCAAAAAGACTTGCAGAACAGGACATGCTGACAATGCATGAAAACCAAGGCTGGACATCAAACAGTTAAAGAGACTACTCTTTCCTACACCTCTAGAAATGAAGTACAAGCTAAATAGACCTTGTTCAGACACATGATACTGATAATGCTCTTCTAGCTGCATTCAAATAAATTCATACTGAGCAAGAAACTCATTGAGCTTCTTCCAGTTGATGCCCATGTTCCACCAAAATCACTTTTCCACTTAATATTCACATTAAGTGTGACTGATGTTTGCCTTTACAGCAACGAAAAATAAATATTTTTAAATAGGCATTTGTTAGCCCTTGCAGTCATGCAGATAGGAGCGTACAAAACACCAGATGGTTCTACAAAGGTCAGAAGTTCCCTTTTTTTGGCTTTATCTTATAATAGAAGAACGAGGAGGAAATAAAAAAGATAATAACCGTCAGACTGATAAAAGGGAAAATTCTTATATTTGCTGACCTCAGCAAAACTGAGGGAAAGAAGTGCTACAGAAAGGATTTAATAATATCTAAAAATAATAAAAATACCCATTTATAATAAAAAATATTTATTATATAAAGAATAAAAAATAATGCCATATTACTCACAGGATGATTTTCTAAAGAATACCCTTGGTCCTGTGTTAGGCTCTAAGGAACTTCCAGCTTGCCAGGGTTACAGACAAACTTCCCTCAAAGCCAATAGATTGTGTATTTATTTATAAGTGTTGTAACTTTCAGTGAACACCCTGATGCTGGTTGCTATTGAGCATCCCAAAAGGATACTCATTGCTTTGGAACAAATATGAAAATATTTGGAGTGGAGTTTTTGCCATGCTTGCTCTATAGACCTTTATGTCTGAGGCAGATCTGTAATCATTCTTGACAAAATGTTCACTGGAAAAAAAAAGTGCCTGATTTGCTGCATGTTTATTGAACACATTTACACATGACCAGGCTCTCATTCTGCAGTAGATGGGATATTGGTAGGTGTTAATGGTGGTTGTTAATAAGCCAACATGCAAGAAACATTTTATTCAGCTCTTTGGATCCAGAATCACAATTGCCACTGCTGTCAGAAATGGTAGGAAAGGGTCTCCATGGGCCAACAGGATTTTCAGCTCTATATATTTTTAGTTTTTTACAGCTGGTGAAGACAGCCTGAAAGAAAAAATCTGTGGGAGGTTTATTTTGTCACTGACTGTGTTGTGTCTCTTCCTTCCAAAATTTGGAAAACTTCAGTTTGCAGCATCTTTCACTAGAAGTAACTTAATGCCAGAGTTTAAACAACATGGAAACATTTTACTGGGATCCTTATTCGTATTCTTATCTATGACTCTCAGCTTGCAGTTCCTAGCTACATGGATACTCGCATTTTTCATGTATTACTCAGACTTCATACCTTATGAATATGAACAAGAAATTGGCAAAACCTCACATCTCCTAAGACAAAATTCAAGTGTTCCCTTAAAGAAAAAAAAAAGCCCCTGCATTCCAACTTTTAAGTCTAAAATTTATTTGTGTACTTCCAACAGACTATTTATTTTACTGTCATATGGATAACAAGTGAAGCAGAAAAGATCCCCCAGCTAGGAAATGATGACAAAATTTTGAAGGCAGTAAAGTGTGCTGGAACACACTTTATTGTGGTAAGACTGAAAAACTTGTGTATGCCTTCAATCCCAGGGCAGTATGGACTTGTACAGCCTCATACTAGACACAAGGATATTTAGCATTAATGCCACAATGATTGCTTTGTTGTTCAGAAACTTGGAAAAGCAGCACCCATGTTGCTAATCAGATTCAGACACCTCCAGTCCCCTCCAGCACCTGTGGGCTCTGTGATGTCCAAACTAGAGACCTTGTATGTGCACGGGGAGAATTCTACACCACTGAACAGGGTCTGAGACCTGCAAAAGATTCAGCAGGAAACCTTTTAAGAAAGACAACAGGAAAAGGGAAAGCTAAGGTGCATATTAAATCTTGGTGCTTCATAAGATTTATGTGTGGTTTCATTCATGATTTACAGCTCTTAACTCTCAGTCGTGAAGATCATAATTTTCTCTCTTGTATTCAAGGAGGATGGACAGGATGGCCTGTAGTAAAGGACTTATCATGCTGGGAGTTTAAAGAGCAGCTCCCACATTACAGACTGGCAGGAGGATTAAACAGAGGAACATCTCACATGTATATCTACCAGGATGCAGCTGTAGAGTAGGTGACAAACTGCAACACTGTTAAAAGAGGTGTACTTGTACCTGTGGCCAGAAGCAAAATGCCAGTGCCATGTTAATGTCGGGTAATCTGGGGCTTTGTTGTAGAGAAAGCCCCCAGTCTCTCAGCTGGTCCCACCCTTCACACAAGTTGTTCTGGCAGAAAGATCTTTGACATGCAAGAAGCCTATAAAGCTGTCAACTGAGAGAAATACCTTACTGCCTTACTGAAAATTCAAGGGTCTGCCTGCTGCTAATGGTTATTCAGAGGTTAGGTAAAAGACAGCTACAAGGGCAAAGGCAGGGAAAAGGTCCCTTAGAAACAGAGACTGACAGTGCTGAGCATGGACTCTGCTCCACAGTGCGCTGGCCCCCATGCACAGAGCCACGCAGGAATGCAGTCACAGCTGTGCACTCTCCATTTCTGGGCTTCTCAGGTAGGCTAGGCAAAGTGTACAAATCAAGCTATAGTCAGAACATGTCTCTTAAAATCTTCCACATGAAAGAATCATAATTGCCTTTTACACACATGAGAGGGGCTTGGAGAGATGGGTGCTTTCTCTCAAGGCTTTCAGTTTAACAAAGGATGTGTCTGGAGGATAGTGAGTGAATGATAAAAACTGAGAAGGGAGAAACATGCACTCCTTGGCTGGGAAGTTATCAAACCTGTAGAGCCTAGGGGCTCTCTTCAGATGCATGAGCAGTTCCTGCTGAAGACAAGGGAAATGGTGTCAGTGTCTGTGAACAGAAGTTGATCCTGGCCCCAGGTACTTTAGAAAGAAGTGTTTTCTTGCCTCTCTCTAAAGAGAAGGTACTTCATTCCTCTTTCAAAAGCAAAAAGTAAACATCATCAAACATGTTATTTCAGACAGCTTTGGTGCGGTCTCCCCACCCTCTAGCTTTCCTCTCCCTATGTCCTGGTTATTTAAAGAGAAAGATGTAGTACTCAACTTTGAAGTAACCTTATATGGCAATTTTGCAGCAACAGTAAAAAGTGATCACTTTCTCTGTCAGATAGCCAAACAACACTTCTGCAGTACTTTCTGCGCTGACTAACAATCTTACAAACATTTCGTCAAAAAGCATGTTTCTGTTACAGTCTTCAGCTATGATGTCTGAAGTTTACAACAATCTTTTTGAGTGAAAAACGGACAAAACCCATCCCTGATTAAAAAAAGAACAATGAGAAAATCTCAGGGAAAGAATTCAAGCCAATTTTTGCAGCATGTCAAGGCCAATTCAGGTCCTGCAGATTCCAAGTCGGCAGTGTGTGCTCTACATGCTTAGTACAGAAGCAAGGTGAGTGAGAATAAACTGGCTAGGTCCAAAATGCTCATAAAGGTTCCACTGACGTAATCATGTACTCAGGCATTGAAATGTGGCCTTCCTCCATTGCTTTGGCTCTGGCATGATGCCACAATGGGAGAAGGAGGGCAGTGACCCCACTGTGTGGTAGGAAATGAACCCAGCACAAACCAGTGCACTACACAGGATGCCAGTCCATTGAGGGACCCTTACATAAGGGCAAAAGTAATTTTTTAACTCAGATGCTTCTCACCTTCATGAAAAGAGCATCTTAGTTCAGTCACAAAACCTTCCTGCCAAGCAGTTGCAGGTGTTCCCTCTTTGCAGGCACGAGAGAAAAGAGGAGTTATGCCCCAGACCTTGGTGTGCAGCCCTAAACAGCCAGCTTTTATTCATGGACTTCATTTTCCTCCTGAAGAAAGGTTACACGTCAATTACTGTATACAGTGCACTTCATTGAGAGATTACTGAACACTATCAATGAGGCTATAATGAAAGTCTGTACTGCAACAGGAAAATCCAGCAGTTTGACTTAGCTGATGGATGTGTCATCCGTTCCCAATATCCTGACTGCCATTAGAAATGAAAATGTCTCTTCCTTTAACTGCTTTGGACATCTCATCTCCTCTTCTGGGTGAATGTACCATTAAATGTCAGTCTGCAGACGTATCATTTTGGGGAGGGTGAGTAATAAGCTAAATTGTTCCTATCTGGCTGAGACACACAAATCTGAACAGAGGCACATCAATAAATGGCTCAGCAGTCATAAAGACCAAGCAGCTGTAATGCTTCTTGACATTGCAGGGTGCAGCCCTTCCAAAATCTCTGAGGGGGTTAACTGTTCAGGGATGGAGCACACCTTGGTATGGGACTGTTGGCAGAAGGATTGAAAGTGGCCCTGAGTTTCTGAACTAAGTGTTGGTAAAGAGAGGTTGCTTTACTGTGTTTCACAATAGGCCCTCCTGGGCTCTTATACCTTCAAATCCCTGCAAACTGCAGATGGTTTGGGGAATTTTTCTGGCAGGGGGTCCTGTCAGGACAGGAAGCAAAAATGAATTAAGGACACAAAGACTTCTTGTCTGACTGCTCTGCACAAGGTAGCTGGAATGAGAAAAACAATATTTTTCTCCTTAAACAAGTGATGCAAATGTGAGGAGGCTACATTAGGAATCCTGGGGCATTTTTAATGATATCATAAGAAATTGTTTAACCTCAAGAGGTTAACATTTAATAACTAGGTTAGAACCTGCTGTTATCAGACTTGTCAGTCTTCTACCAACAAAGAAATACTAAACATCTGTAGAGGCCACAGACTGGGGGAAAAAAAGTCATGCTTCAAACATTGGGTAAAAAAGAGTATAAGGAAAACATTTTCAGAAGTATCCTGGGATCGTTTAAAACTGAAGGGTTTATTAATGAGGCTTGATACCTAAAAATGAATGCCTAGCGGTATTAAAAATATCTACTGGAACTTTTTTAGGTGATGCGAGGTATGGGTTTAAAAAACTTTTTTTTCAGTCTAGTCTAAAGTCATTTACACATCTTGAAGATTTTTGGCCTTAAGCAGCTAACTCATTTTTCTCATCTAAAATCACTCCAGTCCCTGGGCATCTAAGAGAGGCTTAGTCTTCAATATAACTAACGTGCCTTAAAAATTTTGCAGGAATTGCTTCTGCTCTGACATGGTTTGAAAGCAAATGGAAATTTGCTATACACTGACATTAAGCTGACAGAAAGGAAAGCAACAGCATGCAGGAAAATGGTGCAGTAAGAGTATTTGCAGGAGTCTTCAGGATATGTGCAGAACTATCACTGGTAGATTAAGGGTTAAAACAGAAACTGGTGTATAAAAATTCCAGAGCCGGACGAGGAAGCATTTGAAAAATAGACACAAAAATAAAGCTTGCACCACAGCTCAGAGCAAATGAAAGCAGACCCGCAGAACATCTGGTCTGGAGATGGTGTGCTAGCAGCTGAGTGGCAGCCTGTCCCACAGCCTGGCCGGCAGTCAGGAGCAGGTATGTCTCAGGCTGGGCTGGGGACTCTCCTGCTCAGCCTGGCTAGCTGGGGCATACCTGCTCTGCCTGAGTCTGCAGTGGGGCCCTGCTGCATGCCCGTGGTCTCAGACAAGGCTGCCCACAAGCAGGAGGCAGGAGAGGCTGTGACAAAGTCTGCAGGGTGGCTGGGACACAGGTCTGCAGCAGCAGAGCACACAAAGGGGTGTGGTGGGGGACATGGTGGCAGCAGAGAAGGAGGTGGGTAACACAGGAAACACAGGGGACAGTGCAGAAAGGTGAGGTCCAAAGCTGGTATGCAAAATGGGCAGCCATGAATAAACCCGTGCATTATGGTCAATTGGTCACATACCTCCAGGCCAAAAGCATGTCCACCCTTCACACAATGCTCAGGCCAAGCTGCACCACAACCCAAGAGAGGGCAGCAGATGTTTGGACAAAATGGGCAACAGAATGGATCAATGAACACAAAGACCACAGCCAGGGGCCATGGCAAGGTTATCAGGATGGTGAACTGCTCAGTGTGTTTGCCAGGAAGGATTAGACCCCCAAAGGATGGAGTCACAGTCAGCTATGCAGACCTGATTCTTCAGTGCTGGAGGCAGCAGTAGGTTCACCACTGAGCCCTCTGAGAAAGGGACAGTCCAGGCACCCAGCTCCACTCTCCTCAAGCCCATGGAGCTGAGACAGCCAGCTACCCTTTCTCAAACTCACCCCAGATCAACAGGGAGCAAATTGCCACCATTTACTTGTTTTCCATTTTTTTTCAACTACCAAGATTACTGCAACGACTTCCATTTTGAAATGTCACAAACGTATAAGAAAGAAAAATGAATTTATTTCTTTCTTTCTCTGTTTCAGAGATCTGACTGTCAATTCCAAAATCGTCAGTGATTCATGAGAAATGCAGCCTGCTCTTCTCTGAGTGCCTCATGATGCTGAAAGAGGACAAGCTTACTTCAGACCTTTGAAAAAAAAGGAAAATAAAGAGCAAAATAAGTACAGACTGCATGAACTAATTTCTGAAATCACTTTATCCAGTGTCTCAGCTTTATGCTGGACTTCTTCCATGCGGTCTTGCATTATCTCCCTTTCTTCTCACCTTGTTAAGGTTCCAGTTCTGCACAGATCTTCACAGGTATCTGTGAAACATGCAGCAGTTGCTTTGGTCTGTCAGTGTGATTTAAGTCATAGTCTTATGTTGGGGCTCTGCTGTTGCTAACACTCCCATGTTTAACTACCTCACATAGCAGACTTTAGTACATGTGCAAGAGTTGGCGAGATCGGCTATTTGCTTGAGACACATTATATGAGAGCTATAAATACTTGAAATGTAGCCAAGAACAAGTTTTGAAACTATAAAAGTAACATTGGAAGTGAAATGACAACTTTCATTGTCAAAAGGGCAGTGCTTTATTACAATTTACTGGATTTTTTATTTCCTCCCTAGAAATTAGTGAACTATTGGAAGCAAAATATTGCAGAAAGTTTTCTGTAATGTAGAGTCTACATTTTCCTGGAAACAATCATTGTCTTTGTTTCAGACACTGAAAAACCAAGATGTACCAGAACACAGAATCTTAGCTATGCTTGAGCATAATCTGAAAATATTATGCTTGTGGCTGAAAAAAATCATTATTTTTAAATGCTTCTCTTTCAGCCAGTGTATAAAAATATCAGGAAAATCAGAATGATCCTGGCAAATCAGCTTTGTGATGCCTTCTCCATTAAGGTTACTTTTTCAAAATCATGCAGAAATGGATTCAACACAGAACATGCTCCAAGTCATCAAACATCTCTGCTTTTCTATAAGCAACAAATCACATCTTCTGACAAAAAAAAACAAGACGTAAAGGAACTCACACAAGAGATTGTAGGAAGGAATGATTCACAGAAAACAACATATGCAAATGACAGGAGAAGGGCAAACAAAGCATCCAACACTATAGAATGGGAAAGTAGGAAAATTATTGAAAGAAAGAAGCCCACAACCTAGCTGTAAATGCATGAAAGAAAACAAGATGAGCCAACAACCAGTGAATATTTGTTAGAGAGAAACCATACCAAACAACTCATTCATTTCACGAAGATGATAACATGTTTTTCCTTTGTGGTTAGGGAAAATATACACATCATATAATTTAATTTTAATACTTTTTTTGTGGAGTATCTCAGGAAGACCACATGAACAAGCTAGAGGAGTACAGAATGGATGAGTGTATCACAGGGGAGTAATAAAGCTGGTAGGAAAGCTGTATTTGGAGAGAAAACATGAATGTTTTTTGGACAAGTTACACTGTGATTCTGGAGTTTTAAAAGTGTCTGTGATGCAGTAATACTTAATATTTTCATCAATGACTACTAGGATGGAAAAAAGAGGATGATTATTAAAATCTGGAGATGATGACCAGACTAGTGGACCTGCAAGTGTGTCAGAAGACAAGATAAATCTGGAATGCTCTAGAAGAGAGATAGAGCTGGAGTTATAAAAAGATACTTTAATTCAGTAGGGACAAGTAGAAAGTACATGGACAGGAATTATCATCATGAATAAACTCTGGCTCAAAAATAACACTATATGTAGCATTTCTACAGCACAGATCTGGGGATCTAAATGTTCAACAAAAGTCAGTATGTTCATGCTATTTTGTCAAAGTTCAGTGCTGTATCAGAAGGTATAAATAGGAATAAGTGAAAGAGACTTTGACCTCTATTCAGAATTCCATAAAGCTTCAGCTGAATATTAGAACAACTGTCCAGTTTTGGGCAGAACACCTCAAGAAATGTAGGGATCAATAAAAAGGAATGCAGTGGAGTTCATGAAAAAAAATATAGAAAAGCACAATCTCTGGCAGCAGATTGAATGAGTTCTGATTGTAGCAGAGAGCAAAGGCATGGCTGACTCTTCAAAGCCCCCAGCAAGGCAGACAGGCAGCAACAGGCTTACATTATGACCAGAAATATTCGGGTTAGCTGTAATTCAGGAAAGTTTTAAAATTGAGAGTACTAAACTGACAGAATAGATTTCCTGGAGATGAGTTTTGCTGGAGGTCTTTAGGGACATGTTAAAAAATACGTGTGATGAAGGAAAAAAATACCACTGGTCTTTCATTCAGGACAAGAAGCAGAATTCTTAAGGGAATATAGAGGCAATGATATTAATTTATTCTCTAAAGTGTTTTTATAAAACTTGTATATGTGAATTTGAAACTGTTACTGATGTTTTACTCCTTGAAGAATGTTCAAAATATCCATTCAGGAACTGGATCTTCATTTTAACTGGGACTGTGAAGTGAAATATTCCCTTGGGTATCAAAAACTCCAGACAAAGTCATAGAGTGTGGATGAGCTTGCAAGATCAGGTCACAACTGGCTCTGCTAATACTTACCAGAAACTGCTGTCTTTGTAAGAGCTTTTGTTGGAATTGCATATAAACAGATCTGTTACCTTGCTCAGTCCAAAATTATGACCTTGGCTGAAGTCATGTTTGCTTGAATCCATTACTTGGAAAGTACATTACAAGAAAAATTGCATGCAGCAATGGCTTGAAAGCAGAGAAGGAGCCAATATCAGGATCACTTTGCTATTCTGGAAATTCTGCCCCAAAAATGAGAGCTTTCAATCATGCAGCTAAAGTATTGAAACCCAAGAAAGACTGAGACAAGATCAGCAGAGTTGTATCAGGAAGAGTTTATTATGGAACACGTTCAGTACCCGCCTTGATATATACTGTGATTTAGTGACATGCCCCCTATACTGAACTATGACCAGAAGTACCAGTCCTGAAGGATGAACCCAAACCAAGCACACTCAGCATTTCAATGGTGTGGGCCCAGAAGCTGAGCTAACCTCAAATAACCAAACTTGCAGAGGAGAGCTTGGATGGGAAGAGGTGGATCTGGCTGCAGGCACTCTCCCCAGAGACTTGGAATAACTCCTCATGTCAAGGGACTGCTATGACAGACAACTGGCATGCAGATGGGACATTTATGTGTAGGAGATGGGAAGCCATTTGCTGAATAATGTATGAAATCATCATAACTACTGGATGAGTGGCACGTGTGAGTAAAAAAAAAAAATCCGAAAAAGCAAAAGAAAAGGAAAGGATAATTGCAACAGCAGAAATTATGACGTGAGATGCTGAATCACTGAAATTAGAAAGAGAAAACATTATTAAATCTCTCTCCCTGTTTATGTAGGGTTTTCCCTCATGGTACAGCCCCCAGTGTATTACCAAAGCTTGTTTAAAATAATTCAGTGGCTTCTCCTGGGATCCAACTCTGCTAACTAATATTTTTTTTTTCCTGATACTTCTACCCATTTACGTCCTACCATCTTAGGCCTTGGATGACCTGAATATAAATTCCTTTCCGTAAACGAACCTTGCACATTTCAAAAACCCCATACATTGTTGTCACATCGGCCTCCCATTTCATTCTGGGTTGCTCAAAACTTCAGTATAATGTTCATTTTTATTTCTGGCATTTTCCTTCCATAAATCAGTCCCTCTAGTGCCTTAAACACATCTGTTACTTTTCTCTGAACATCTTCCAACCTATCAATATCTTTCTGGAATATAAGAACCTAGGAATATATCCAGTGTTTCAGGAGAATCATTACTTCAGAAGGACTTTGCATTATTCAGTCCTGCAAGCAAAAAATTAAAAAAGCTACATTCCAGTAACCCCGAGCCACAAGAAGTTGGTGGTCTGTTCTGTATGGTGTGCACATCAACACTGTGCCTCACATGGGAGATAGGTAGGGATAAACACCCCTGATATTTAAAGCAAACTGGATCTGCTTCATGGTTGTCTGCAGCCTTTTTGACCTGTGAAGATTATAAATAATTAATAGATATTTTCTAGTCCAATTTTTAAATCAGGTACTTAATAAATATGGTGGTGGTGAGATTTACTTCTGTGCAGATAATCTGCATGATACCTAAATTTCATTTTGAGACCTGTTTTGAGGTGGGAGATGTTCTAAGAATGAATTGCATGCTATATACTGCTATACAGTATGTTTATCCCTAATAGTTACAAAAGTTAGTCATCTCTGTGCAAGCAGACCACAGCATATAATAAAGCTGATTTTTAAATTCAGTTTTATGATTCTTTTCTTCCCTCTTTTGTAGCACGTTTCCTGTGGGGTGTGGTACATCGGGCACCAGGAAGGAGCAAGACAGGATGTTGTAAAGACAGGAATATAACACAAGCATCGTTCCAGGCCCCTCCTTTTCTTTCACCTTGAACTAATCCTGACCTGGCTCTGGGACCTCTGTTTGGCAGAACGCTTCTGTTTATACACTTCCCTTGGTCAGTCAGTCTCATCTGCCTGAGGTTCTTATTAAGCATAGGCAGATACAGAGCACCAGCATATAGCAGTTATACCTTTTTTTTTTCGGCCATGCCGAGACTTCAGCTTACACTGTTCCCTTCTTTCTTAACCTGACCAAGGATGAAGCAGTGCCCTACTTTGCCCCAGTTCTTATAGCAAGTGGATTCTCCAGAAACATTGTCAGGTTATCCCCCCGTAGGATTTTACTTTCAAGGAAGCTGTGATCAAGTTACTTTTGTACAGCTCCTTTGTATGTTGCTGCTCCTTGTCAACAGTCAAATTTTAAATTTCTGCAAAGAGGGAGCTCCACATGCCACCACATGAGCATACAGTATCAAATGGTAATTTAAATTGTGTCTATTCCTCCCTCCTTATGTTCTTAGCATGCTGCTTGTGATTTTTCCCTTTCTTCTTAGGAACAAGAATTAAGGTAAGGCACAAGCCTGATAACTCTTATTTGATAAATGGGCCAGTCAAAACCAATGACAATGCCTGAGGATCTGGAGGACTCTTGTGTGGAACTGTAAGCACAGACCTGCTGCCTAAGAATCTGTAAAGCAGATTTAGTTGCTTTAAAAAGACAGCTGGACTCTTATCACCTGCTGTGCTTGCATTCTTCCCATCACTGTTGATATAACTTAGATTGGAATCTGAGTCTCTAATAAAACATTTGAGTGTTTTATTTTGCACTTTATTTTGTTGTGTTTTTATAATGCACATCAAAGCCATTCATAATTCCCAGAATTTCTACACTGAACTGTTTGGTTAGCAAAGACGCTAGTGATGGTGTGAATTATTTATTTATACAGTCTACTTTTAAGTTGGGGCCAACATTAATTTGGCTGGGTCACTGGCATTGTGGATTTAATTGCCATGTAAATATCTATGAAGTCTATGTCTTTAATTAGTGAGCTAAATTTTACACAATTTATGAATAAAATATACTCATTTTGACATTTTAAAACAGTTATTTTATTAATGAAGAATTTATCAATGTTATGCCAATTCCCTTGCCTTTTGTTAATTATATGCCTCTCTTGCATTTTCTGATATGTTAATTTTGTTTGGTATAAATATTTGTCCTCATTAAGATGAATACATTGTCAGTGTTGACTCATTCTTTTCCTCCCAACAGATAACTTAAATGGGACTTCGTTTTTTTCATCTTGTCACTCTTACTGATTTGTAAGAATCATCTGACTTTTTTCTGTAAAATCCTGTTCACCCAAGGAATGAATGGCCTAGCTTTCTCTACGTGGTATGCATGCCATGTGGAAAAGGATATTGGTTAGGATTTAGCTAGCTGTGTTTTTTACAAGAGGGAATAAAGAGAGAAGTTTTGCTGAAATACACTGTCCCTTCTGTGAACTTCTGCTGCTAGATTGGTAATTCACACATGATTCGTGCTGAAAGGCTTAAAGTATGCAGATATGGAACAAGGGGCATGAACAGGAGAAGGCTGTGGTGCCGGAGTGCTTCCAGAGCAATGGTAAAGCCATAAACTATACAGGAATAGATATGTCCCTCTGAAAAGCAAGTGCTTTTTTAACCTCATATTCTTGGCTAGGGTAATTCTGACTCCATTTCCCTCTTAAAGAATAGGAAAGCAAACAACAAAATAAAATTGACATACAGCCACTAGTCTCTTCTGTCACACAGCTTGCTTATTTTTACTTGCACATGAACTGATACCGTGCCAAGACCACCAGGGAGGTACAAGGGATGTACTGATGGGGGAAGGAGAGAGCAGGGGCAACAGGTGTGAACGTTCAGAGACGGCAACAACAAGTCTGCCTCTGCAAAATGGGAGGGGTGGGAACGGCAGCTACAAATAGTTGTTTTAAGAATCAGCTTGATTTTAAAAACATGAAGTCCCCTCTTTTTATCGGGCATCTACACAGATGTTTGACATGAAAGCTGATAAGGGAGGCCGGGGTGAATTCTGAAGAAAAAGCTTGCTGATGAGAAGGAGACAAAATATTGACCCCAGCAGGATTTGGGATAAGAGTTCAAGAAAAGAGACAAGAGATCATAGAAGAGAATCATAGAATCATTAAGGTTCAAAAAGACCTCCAAGATCATTGAGTTCAGCCTTGGACTGAACACCATGCTGTCAAACAGAACTGTGACACTTTTTGCTCTTTTCCAGTAATTTCTTGAGTGCTTCCATGAATGGTGACTCCATCACTTCTCTAGGCAGTCTGTTTCAATGCTTGACAACCCTTTCAGTGAAGAAATCCTTCCTGAAAGAAAGAAAAAGCAAAGTACTTTTGAAAGTAAATGTAAAAGAAATAATAACTATGTAATGATGGACTCAATTCATGTAGCAAAAAGATGAAAAAGAACCATGTACTTGCATAATTTCTACAGCCAACAGAAAACCCTGAAATTGTGTAACTTTTAAGATGCTAGGAAACACAGACAATTGGGTGAACACTTATAAACAAATATTGCTGAAGTTCCAAATACTGCATTGCAAAGGACTCAGGCTCTTGTTGCATCAGGGGTAGAAAAGTTGGCACGTGCACCAGCTGAGTGCTAAACAAACAACACCTTAGAGCAGAATCTTTTTTTTCATGAGCCAGTGACATATAAAATCCACATTAGTAGTGACAATGAAAAGCAGCTGTTCTGAGTTTATTACACTGCTTTGAATAGACTCTATCAAATATTAAGCCAAATTCAGTTGAGGTTACATGATGTTGTACCTCTTGGCCTCATGTAGCTGTTGTGAAGGATTTGGTACTTCCACCGCTCCTTGTCAGTACATGTAAGCTTTCTGTTTAATTATGCCTTTCCTGTTACAGCTTCTAACCTATGCTAGGTCACAGAAAAATGTCAAGAGAAGACAAATCATAAGAAGCAGTCACGGCTGAGGGTCAAAACACAACAGCCACACTGCTAAGGACACAAACAAGTCTGTGGATGCAAAACTTGACATGATTCCAAGGACACATATGAGAAAAACCACTGGAAATTAGATCTACTGGGAGTTACAGGCAAACAACATCAGGGTCAGGAAAGCCCCTGAGGTAAATATATTTGAGGCCTGTACAATGCTTAGGGAGTGTTATGCTTACTTGTCCAGGAGCAGAGAAGGGAGGAAGGAGTGGCCTGAGTCTGGCTAAGGGGGCTCTGCTCAGGCCAGAAGTGGTGTCCAGGGCATGTACTGCAGGAGTCACCAAGCCAAGAGCCACCAGCTGTCCTGTGTGCTTCATGGCTGATGCACCACAGCACTTGCAGCAACTCTGTCACTTGGGTGGGTCAAGATAATGCTCAAAAAAATGGCAGCATCCCCCTGGAATGAAATGAGGAAATGGTCAGCATCCTGATGAAATGCTGTGGCAAAATGGAAATATACTTGGCTGAAATTATCACTTCTTGGAATGAGCTATAAGCTCTAAGATAGCTCTGCCTGTGAGCAATGTGGATGCCAGTGCAGTTCCAACGGGAATGGCCCCAGGGCTGGACCGAAATGTATCCCATGACATGGACTGGACATTTGTGATAACACACATGTGCCTATCTACAGTAGCAGCTCAACCTGGCAGGCTGGATGTGCATTCATTTCAGAGATGAGGAGCTCTTAATCCACAGTTGCTCTGAAAGTCTGGAGATTGTGTATCCACGGATCTGTGTGTGTATGAATTCTCTTCATGCTTCACTGTCACAGCAGACATTTTGACCTGAAGAACAGCATGTAAATATCACACCTTGGATCACCCTTTAAATACGAAATTCAACATCCTCACAGACACTGTATCATTCTCCAGGTTATGTGGAAATATTTTTAAGTGCCTACATATTTTCTCTCCCACAGGTATGCTGTAAGAAACTAAAGATGGTCAGGTTTGCATATCTACTGAGGTGAGATTATATGTCAAAAGACAGATGGAGATTCTGAGCCTGCACATAGATGTAGATCCTGACTGCTGTAAGTCACCTAGGATCATGAAGAGCCTCTTCTGACTCTTTGAAGTCTTTAGCACGTGGATTACTTTCCATTGCAGACAAATTTCACGTCATCAGTTGCTTATTTTAGTTGCAGTAAAAATGAGGATTTGAACATAGATTTAAAAGTAATCAGAGAATAATCCACTGAGCTCCTTACTGAGCCCTCTCCACCTGTTTATACTATTTGAATTTCACCATTTTTGGACGGTGACTACATTCACATTTTCCTTTCTACTTTCATTGTGTATTTTCCTATTATGCTGCTAATTTAGCATTTTTTGAGGTGCTTGGAGACTTCCTCTGAAATTATTTGATCACATACATTTGTGGAGTGCTTTAATGTCATCTGCTACTTACTTTTGTAACATGCATTTTAGACAACACTGTGATTTGTTTGAACATTAATTTCTTTGTGGATGGAAGCCAGCATACTGTTTTCACATCACAGATCTGCACTCAATTGGGTAACATTTGGATCAGGAACACTTAGGATTAAATTGTTTTCTAAATGTCTTGAGAAAGCTTAACATAAGCTCTACTGCAGCATTCACACTTTTCAGGTAACTGATCTCAATGCTCTGAACAGCAGAACTTTGAAGACTTCAGCCAGGAGGTGACAATGACTAGTTAATCTTGCTTCTTTTCTGTGTTTCTTTTCATCTACTCTATTTTATTAAATTTGAAAATTAAAACAAATTCTGCCAAGAGCAAATCTATTTGCATATTGCCCTTTGTTTGCACTGACATTTATATATTTGCATACGACTGCCATTCCTTCTTATGCTGAAGGAATCAACTCTGCTTTATTGTGACACTACAGTTTAAGTAAGGGATATCCTACTGCGACTTCAGCACAATAAAGACTGATTGAAGTGCCAGTGATTTCAGCTGTGTTTTGCATTGCAGTTACACATGCTCTACTCAATTTAAGCAAAACAATCCCCAGAAACAGAGATGACAGGATAAAGGTCAACAGTTGAAGATGTGAGCTCTTTAGTGAAATTTACTGCAATAGAAAAAAAATATTGATTACATTTCTGTGCTTCCCTTTCATTTACTTATTTTTTTAAATGAAGTGAATGATACCTTGGCACAAAGAAATTTCTTTAAAGCATTGCATTCTGTTTCCCAAACATTCCTGCAATTTTTCATGAGACTTGATTTAAGAGGACAGAGATGAGCCACACACAGGTGTACAGAGAAGGATGCTGTAGGAAATTATAAGAACCCACATTATAGGAAGTCCATTAGCTTTCAATTCCTAAATAATTAAACAGTATACTCATTCACTCTACATCAAGAAGTGAAAATGGTTTTTTTGTAAAGGGCATCCTCTTTTGCTGGAGAAAACACCTTTTTTCTCCACACAAAAAAGCAGAATGAAGTTTGAAATGTGCATCAGGAATTCTAAAGAACATGTAGAAATCAATCAAAGATCATTTAAAATGCACATTAAAAACTAGCACTTTTCATTACACTGACAGTCAATATTTATGCAAGCCAACACAAAGTTGTTATCTATAGTTATTTATGGATCGACATCACTCATCAGAGTTTATCAGATATTTTTCAATACAATTTCAATGTTTTCTTTAAAGAAAAAAATGTCACTTGAAAGTAAAAGGTTTGTAGAAATAGCTCAGTTTCACTGAGCTGATGAGAGGTTAGAAAGTGAGTTATCTCAAGGCTCTGCCAAATCACGCCAAGCAACATTGCAAAGAATATTTTTTTGTTCTAGGACATTTTACTTTGTTTAAAAAAATTAAATAAATGGAAGAGAAGCACAGAGATATGATCATTAATTTTTCCTGTTGCAGTAAATTTCACTAAAGAGCTCATGTCTTTGACCACTGACCTTTATCCTGTCATCTCCATTTCTTGAGATTGTTTTGCTTGAATGAAATAAGGCATGTGTAACTTTGTAATACAAAACACAGCTGAAATCAGTGACACTTCAATCAGTCTTTACTCAGCCAAAGCTTTCAGAAACTCTGATTTTTTGACTATGTGGAAGGAATTTTGGAAGTCTAGAAAACTGCAGTCATGTCTCAGATTTCCAGATCACTTAGCCACTTTACTTTTTGAGGGCTTTTCAGGCTGTTCTTTAATCTTTCACTATGGCCGAGGTTACAACATAATTAAAGAAGTGCTGATTATTTATTTTCATCATTAACAATTCTCAGATGAGATATTTGTGTTAGCTCTTCATTCAGCAGTTGTAAATATTTTGATTTTCATTCTAAAATAAGAACAAGCCTTTCACTCTTTCAGAACTTCTTACAACATTAATTCAGAATTTTGAACTGCTATAATCACAGTACTTTAAAGTTTCTAATATTTTTTCTGGAAATGTTTCTAAAACATTTGAAATGTCCATATTATGAACATCTATGCTGCTTAGCCTGAAAATTCAGACCAAACCCACAAAATTTTATATACTTTTAGATGTCCAATAAGGAAAGAAAAAGAGTAGGATGTGATTTTGATGCTTGCACTTTGTAAAAAAATATTAACAAGCGATGAGTAATCAAAATCAGATTGCACAGAATGAGATTTCGTTGCATAAATTATTTTCAAATTATCATTATTATTATTTTCAAAGTATACTAGTGGAGCATGAGATGTAAATTACAAAATATTGGGTAATTTCTTGCCTGGGCAGCTGATAGAGACGACTAATTTGACCAGCTCTAGGAAAATCGATCAGCTACAATTTCTGATCTTTATGCACATAATTACACATTCTGAGCATTCAAAGACACAAGGTGACTCAGCTTCAGGAAGGTAAACCCCAAGCCCTGAATGCACAGCACTGACTCAGCCTAGGTACTTTATGGGTTTGTGTCCCTTTCTCAAGTATGAATGACTGCCAGGGCACATGTACAAAACTAAAGAGGCAATAATTGCCTCCGTTACTGCTCTAAAAATGTTGATGGAAAGGGTATACAGCAAACAACATTGGTAATGATTGGTTGTGATCAATTGTACAAACCTTGGCTCTATTGGGTGATCCTGTACACCTCTTGTGACAACTGCAGCACCATCTTGGCTGTTCAACACAATGAGCTTCACAGCTCAAACAAAGAACCAAACACAGCTCAAACACACAGAACCAAACAATTCAATGTATCAAACAGTTCCCTCCCAACAATCAAGGTCTCCCAATCCTACCTGCTTCACCACCATATTCCTATTTTCTGTTGTTCTGCATTGTTTTTCACTGCTTTTCTTGTGACTTAACAGTTGTGAACAAAACCTCAGTACTCAATCCCTACTAAATTTAAGACTGAAAAAATGTGATGCGTGAAAGCATGGTGTCTCTTTTTAATCATTCGTAGTACATTTATAATAATTTATTTATTCAAGTGGTTTAATCAAGGCAAAAACTGTCTTAAAGGTGCTAGGACAGGAAAATCTTAAGATGGCAATATCTAGGAAGGCTCTGAAGATAAATATAGCTGAATAAATTGTTCTGTCTATAGCTGTCTCTCATCTGTTCCAGTCTGTAGCTACAGTAGGGAAAGCCCTGATGCTTCACACTGTCCATTTGGAGACTCTCTAAAATCCCTACTGATGGAGCTCCAGTTTTGGAAAGTGTTAAGAAGTTACCGGGTATCTGAAAATCAGTCTGCTCAAAGATATTGTTAGACTGACAAAACCTGTGACCTCCAAAGCCATTTATCAGCTGTGCACACTAGTGGTGGCCTAAAACAGTCTTCAAACTGTCCTAATTGCAAATCATTGTGTTGCAAAGACTGAGCAAATAAAGAAGCCAGATTATACTAAATTACAGCTTTGTTTTTCACTGAGATGTAAAGGGTGAAGAAATTATCTCTGCATTTACCAATCTATAACCATGAAACATTATCAATTCTCTTTAAAAATACATCTCAGTAGTAGAATAATTTAAGTTCATTTGTTATTGTTTTTCTTAAATGGCTGTTTTTATTTTTTTTGCTTTTTTTTTTTTTTTGTTAACAGGGAAAGAGAAGTTTGATAGTTAGCAGTCACAGTTTCACAGGTCAGATTTCACAGGTTTCTGGACCAGATCTTGTAATGAAACTCATCTCAATGCTTCATTTAAAGAATTCTGTATTTCACTGAGAACAGTAAGACTGCTCATGTGCATAAAATCAAGCATGTCCTGAAAAAGAGCTGGGACAAGGTTTCACTATCTCAACATATTTTCTCAAAATAGACACCCAGAGAGACTAAAATGTGCACAAGCAGGGTTCAGTGATAATTCTTATAAGTATTACACCTTGTTTCCCCTAGAGCACAGATGGAGAAGCACAGGACCTCTGGCATGGGTAGGCAGCCCTTACCACTTCTGGCAGCAGGGTGTTCCATTCTGCCACTTCTTGTAGGGCTGAACAGAGCACAGACCTCATCTCTGACGACAGCTGAAGATGTCACTTTCTAAGCTGCTGCGTCTGCAGCTGCCTGTTGCATCTCAGACTACACAGGCACTTTATTACATTTTTATTGCACTTTCTCAGTCGGACAAAAACAAACCTATCTTACAGGCTGAGAGAGTTGAGGGTGTTCAGCCTGGAGAGGAGACTTTGTAGCATCTTCCAGTGCTTGAAGGGGACTTGTGAGGAAGATGGAGAGAGACTCTTCCTCAAGAACTGCAGTGGTAGAACAAGGAGTAATGGGTTCAAGCTAAAAGAGGGGAAATTTAGGTTTCTTTACTGTGAGAGTGGTGAGACACTGGAAGTGTTCACCCAAAAGTGTTGTGGATGCCACATCCCTGGATGTTGAATGGGGCTCTGATCAACTTGGGATAGTGAAAGGTATCCCAGCCTATGGCAGGGAGTTGGAACAAGATCATCTTTAAGCTCCTTTCCAATTCAAACCCTTCTATTATCCCATGACTCTATGAAACTAAAAAATGCAGCCTGTTTTATCTGGATCCAAGACCAGGACACTTCTAGTACAAAGTCAGCTAGATATCTTCAAACACCAACCACTGTGACTTTTTTTGTGACCTCTGAGGGAACTTGGTATGTAGAAAAACTTTAGAGCAATTGTAGGAGACCTATGAAGAACCACACTTAATGTGTGTAACTCTTTCCTTGCAAATGAGTGGGACAGAGCCTTTTCGAGGACCATACCTTTCAATTTCAGCATCATTGCTAAAGAAAATGATGGAGAACAAATTCTGAGCAAGACTTGCAGACTCCTCCTTTTTAATAAAAAAATTTCGTGTAAAAGCTTTCTCTAGATAATACATCCAAAGGAAGCCCTGAAAATCCTCTACTATAGAAGTATACCAATAAGAACAAAAAAAAAATGCCAGTTAAAAACCAGCCTCACTATGGGAAAGTAGTTCAAATACCTGTGCTTTTAGGTAATAATTACAAGACTCTATTTCTAGTAATAGGATTATGTAGGCGAGGCAAGTACTGATTGATGGTGCCAGAAGATCACTTTCATAACAAGGTACAGAGACTGCAAATGCTGTGTGGAAAACAGTAATTGTTCCAGTACCCAGTTGGTTATGTGCATATTGATATCTAGGTTGCCTGAGTAACCTTAAGGTTAAGCACAATGCAGAAGGTAAGTCATTATCACAACTTCTTCAAATATATTACCTCATTCACATATGTATTTTGAGACTCAGCACAGAACTGTGCTATCCAAAATGTCTATCAGGTCTTGAAACAAGCAACAGACACTCCTGGAGGCTCTAGGAGAGTCTGAGAGCTTAGCAGAGTGGGAATGTGTGCAGCATGCCTCCCTCCACTGCCCTCCCCTTTGTTTCAGTTCTCATGGGAGCTGGTGGCACCAGGGAGCTCCAGCATGATCTGAGGAGAGGCATCAGTTCTGACAGATGCAAGGACACACTGTACAGGGGAAGCAATTTGTATGCAGTTGTATTTATTGACTACAGCTCTCTGGTTTGAGGTGGTGACTGCTTTCTTGCTGGATTGCTTTCATGAGAAAGCCGTGGATTGACTGAGAGCAACACAGTCATGCCCCCTTGGAGATCAGTGAGGAAGGTGAGCCTAAGCCCCTGAAGCTGTGAAATTCTGGATAAAAAGCTGAGATCTGAACTTCATACCTGCTTGGCAGCCAGTTGTTTGCCTGCATTCTGTTCCTATCCCATTAAATTCCAAAAGAGATACACCAAAATCCTGAAGTGATTTTGCAAGGCAAGTTCAGCTTGAGTTAGATGATATACAATCTTGGTAGCTCAAGATTACCCCTGATTCTTACCACACTTATCCTGAAGAGAAAATGCAATCCCCAAAGCCTTCATTGTACCAAGTAGAAAGATACCTACTCCAGTTTTAGGGTATAAACTGATTAGGTATCTCTTAAAATCAAGTGCTTGACCTGAAACAGCCAAACCCTCTTTATACTTTGCTCTCAAAAGCATTCTCTCATCTAAAGCCTTCCACTGTAGCCTTGCTGTTCACAGCAATCAGTATTCTGGGGCACAGATTCTTTCCTTTCTAAATGCAAAGTCTTACTTACACTTCATTTAGTAGGCTGCATGCTAATGAGAACTGTTTGCAACCTTCACAGTCAGTGAGAAGTCCCAGGGTAGCTCTCCCTAATTCCTGGTTGGGTGCACTGCACATGGCACCCTTTAATTGGGGAAAAAACCCAAATGATGCCTTCCCAATGTGCAGTTATACTGAACTAAATTAACACAATGGATGTTTCATTTTTCACATGAAGCTCGCATTCCTCAGGGATCTTTTCTGCTGGTCTTAAACAAAGATTCAATGTAGTCATCAACTTTGTTGTACTTCAGAATCTGGAAGTTGAAAAGCTGAAGCAGCACATACATAGGTACACAGCACCCAGGGTTATACATGGCAGCAGTTTGATGTGTAGCAGTGCCATATGGCTCAACGTGGTCTTTTAATTAAGAGATGTGGCTGCTGTTACTTAGATTACAGCATCACTGTGGTGTGACAGGGAAGATCAGAGTGTTCCTGAATTAGTCACAGTATCTCCAAGGTTTTAACCTCTGAGGAGATAAAAATGTCCAGTGCCCTCTGCAAAATGACACAAAATGGCAAGTAAGAGCCAGGAACAGACATTAACTATTTTCAGGAACCTGTCTGATGTAGCCAAAGGAGTATACTCTGGTTTGTACGTGATACTCTGAGCATTTATACACAGCCAAGTACACATTCTTTGACAAAACTCGGTCAGGAAATAGTTAATATTTTCAAAGAAAATTATTGAAATACGTTAATGTTATCCAGAACTTCACCTGTACATATATTTACTCCTGAGAAATGCTGAAGCTTCAGGCTATGTGGATGTGAAACATAACTTAGTATGCACTAGGGAAAGAAATCCTGCATTAGGTTCAGCTCCTGTCTCAACCATGTCTGATTATGTTCCCCAGTTTAAGGCTTGTTACTTGATTTGAAAGCCTGTTACGTCTCAGGAAACTTATACATGTAACTTGTAGCTGCTTTCATAGTTTAAAAGCTGTCATTTCACCTTCTGCACAAAGAAATGCTTTTCCTGTCTATGTCAAAGCGATCCACACAGCTCTCCCACGGAGTTTTGAAAGCGTCTTCTGGTACAGCAACACAGCTTTTATTCTGTGAGAGCAATTTGCTCTGCCATTATATTGTCTGCAGGTATGCAGCTGTATTGTTTTACCATGTTGATCTTGGAAGGAGCTGGAAAGCTCATAAACTGGAAAGCAATTGGTTTCCAGCTGAGGCTTTACTTCTTCCTAGCCCACTGTGCTCTCCGGTGAATCCCTGTGGGATTTTGTTAGAGAGGAAAAGGAAAATGCATTTGTGTCCAGACTGGGGCAAATCCAATATCACTCCAAATCAAGGGTTACATCCTTCTCTGTTTCTTACGTCTTTCTTCTTCCTGACTCACATCGTTTATAAGCACAACTCACCTGTGTCCACATCAGCTGCCTGCAGCTCCCACCAGCAGTCCCACATTTCTCTCGATTTATTGTTCTCAGAGAGACTTCAAAGGCAATCATGGGCTACTCTTGAAACACTCGTGATGAACACGTGCTGGACAGAAAAATCATCACCTGCAGAGGGCACAGAGTCATGTAAGTGGTGCCAATTCACAGCTCCGACATCCAAAGCACTTTTTCTTAGGTGTAACACCAGTGGCAATGTCACCTCAGTCTGTACTCAAGGCTTCCCAGTAACATTCATAATGGCAAGGAGACCTGTGGCAAGGCCGCAGGCTGCAAGAGAAAGAGGTGAAAGGAAAACTCCTTGCCCAAGAGAGGGTGCAGAGCTGCCCTGCAGAGTTGGCACACCTGCGAGCTGCTCATAGCTTGCAAGTACTGAATGAAATATCTGGAGTTCTCAGGGAATTTCTATGGAGTTACAGAGGCATTCCTCCTTAAATCTAAGGGAGTTAATTAGAATAATATATGTCACTTCAGCATGATGTCTGATGATCATGCTGTGGAGAAAGGAAAGCTTGCTTGAGAGAAAATGCCATTATCTACTCAAAGCAAATACAAATATGGAACTTTTTCAGAGATGTAACAATCATCAGTCACAAAAGAGTGTAGATCTGAACCACAATACAGTGCACACAGTCAGCTGTTCAGCATGTTGCTCTGTTGCTAAGTATGAAGCCAGAAAATAAGTAGGCAGGTCAGTTCCCGCCTCATTAACACAGTGGGAGGGGGAAGGTGTCCTGGGTTTGAAAAATAAGGTTGTAAAAACAGCCATGAAAGCTTGTTGGAAGCTAAACAATACCAAAGACTCAGCTATGATTCCCTTTCTTTACCTTATTTCTTTTTGTCTCTCTCAATGGCTTTATTTTCAGTTGTTCCTAACTACTGGTGATTTCTGCTTCTCCTAACCTTTAAGAATCCCAAAGCACAGAAACAATTTTCTCATTTACTTGCGCTACAGGAGCTTTAATTTCATCCTCTTCTGGAAAAAGTAGGAATTATCTCAGGGTGACTACCTTTTGTATCACTGTACAACTTACCTGTGTGAAAGTGGGTGTGCTGAGGGTTCAGGTGGGGCAGGAGGAGGCAGGTGGAGCACTGCCAGCACTCAACCTAAGCTATTTAGCTTTTGTCATACTGCAAAGTGATTATCACCCTTGCAGCCACCACCAGTTTCTTGGGAGTGATGTCTTAGAAGACATTCTTTAAGGATTTTCATAAAACCACTGTCCTTCAGCGCCAATAAAGTGTGACTAAATGTGGTTATGTTAAGGTGGGGATTTCTTGTTGTTTTCTTTGCCTTTCTCTAATGTATTATTTTTTTTAAAACACTCAATAAAAAAAGCTTTAAACAGAAGGCTAAATATGTGGGAAGAAAGGTAGTTAAAATGTTTGATAAAAGAGAGAAAAATGAAAATGGCAAGGAAAATTTAAAAAGTCTCTGTTTCATTCAGAATTTGAGCAGAATTATTCTCTCCTAGAGACTCATCTATGGCTGCTTTTTATTGTTGAGTTGGGAATTTAGTATGTGTTGCTTAGATTTTTTTTTAGTTTTCTAATTCAAAAGCAAAAGAAAAGGATTCTGTTCTTCCCTTATATTCACACCATGACTTCTAAATGAAAAGTACTGTTGGAAGTCAAAGGCTTTTCAGGAGGACACCCCCTTCACACTGCAAACCTTGCATAACCTGCTGTGCCATTGTTAACAATTATACCATGACAAATGAGACACCAGGCATATGGTTGCTTGCCTGGGGATGCATCAAAAAACACACACTACAAGGTCTTGCAAAAAATCTACTTGAAAAATCCAGGTTCAAACATGAAAAACAGGCCTGGGTTAAAAGACAGAGATAGCCTGGTCTCACTCAAATAGTTCCTTAAAAATCTATGGAAGGGGTATCTATCCTGAAGGGATGCTGACTGATCCGACAGGCCTGCTTGATATAGCTTGAGCAAGTTTCCTCCCAATTGTTTCCAAATGAACTTTCTGAAATGACATGTTGCAATTTCTCAGTCATATTTCAACTTGAAATAAAGTTATTCTTGGACCAAATCCAATTCACATTTTTTGAGGGCACTGCCTATAAAGCCACCTTTGTGCCACATGATGTTGGCAAGGGGCTGGTGGCCACTAAGGGACTGCAAGGGCAAAAGAGATCTGTATATATCTATGTATATCAGAGCATGAAAAAAGACAGATATGGTTAGGTTTCATTTCACTCATCTTAAAAGGAAGGGCAGGCTTTTAATTTATTAACAAAATTTTGTTGATAGCTGAAAGAATTTAGTGTTTGGGCTTGGGAGCTGTGGTGCCTATGGCTCCATGAAATTAAACACTAATAAAGACACCTCAACGTCTCTACAGGCAGAGTTCTGTAAACAGTTCTGCTAAGTCCCCCACAAGGACCTAGAGGGTGTCTCACAAACCACCCTGAAGGTAAAAGAGCAGCTGTGTCTTCCTTGTCCGTGCCTGGGAGGCTCAGCTGCACCACCACCCATCAAGGAGCAGGTTGTGGTGATACTGCTTTTTGTGTGCACAGGGTGGGCACCTTGACACCCATCCAAACTGCCCTAGCCAGCCCCAGGCTCCTGCCCCACTTGTGCCCCCCACCCTGGCCATTCCCTGCCTCTGGGGCAATGCTGCCTGCTGGATTTGCTGCCCTCCTTGCTGACATATCTGTGTGGGACCTTCACTTCCCCCTGGCACGATGCGTGTAAGCTCACCACAAGGCTTACAGCATGCAACAAAGTAAAAATAGCATTCCAGGAGGTGAACACAGCAAAGCCTCAGCCTTCCTGTGCTGTAGTCTCTTCTGATTATTGACTTTCTTATATAGTAATAATGACAGCCTGTCACATGCATATTTTTTTGTTTGATTTTGGTAGGGGAGAGGTTTAAAGAAAGGTTTTTCACTGTAATTTCAGGTGAGAAAGAATGCCATTTTTTTCTCAATACTTTAATTGCAAAAAGCAGAATGATCCTGTAGCAATTTCAAATCCCACTGTGATTAAAACTGATGAAATGGCACAGATGATGTTTTTATTTTTTAAAACATGAGACCATTCTTTACCAAGGAAGATGGAAACAGCTCCAAAAATTTTCTAAGAAAGGATGCTCCCCCTTCTTTAAACAGCCTTCATTTGCACCTGGGAGTGCAAAACTCATTTCAGACAAGCACTGCTCTTCAACAGATGACCCTCTGAGGCGCTGGTACAGCGCTGAGTGTAACGAGGTGCTGCTTCTCAGTTAGGAACTTCAGATTCGTGTTGAAATTGTTAATAAACCCACTAATACCAATTTTGGCAATTTTCAAGCACTACCCAATTTCACACACGATATCCTAAATGGTATGGCAAATCACGTAATCTTATAAAACCTTTATCTCCAGTAATCAGTAATCCCATGTTTTTGTCAGTGGGACCTGCCCAAGGGGTCTGAAAAACTCTCCTTTCACCAGGGGTCTGAAAGGCTTTCTCCTCTCACCAAGGGAAAGAATTACAGCTGTTTGTGTAAATCAGTGGTGTTTGGTTGAATAAAAACCCCAAGTTTAACTCACCTATACGCTGAATACGAGACATTGTTAAGGTGTGTAAATTAACAGGGGTAAATTACTTTTACCTAAATTAATTTTCAGCTACCCTAATAGGTTAAATAATTTAGCAAGGTCCTAAGTCTGCATGGCAGCTTTAATTTAATGCATAACTTTCCCTCTGTGCTGAAGTAGTCGGGGTCAGTTGTATTAAACAAATGCTAGCCTAAAGACAGAGTTAAGCTGTGCAAATAGTTTCCTGAACTGGGAAGCACGCAACCAGCAGATAACTCAGTTATACTTAAACTTTTTAGAGATGTTATTTCTTTCATCTTCTGGGTGTTGGAAATTAAACTCCTCACTGTAGCAATCACAGTGACATATGTGCAGCCCCCATTAGGAGAAAATATTTTCTGAGCTGGGATCTGAGATTGAACTTGCATAAATCAAGGCTTAGAAACTTTTTATCATCTGCTAATACACGTGCAGGAACACTGTTTTTAAGATTTTTTTTTTCTCTTCCTTTCTTCAGAATATATTATTTCTAAGGGAAAGTTGAATCAAATTTCTTGTCTTTGGCTTTTCTGTTTTTCCTTCAGCTCTATATTCTCATACCTAGCCAGCTAATCTCACTTTCTTTGTGAACAGCATACCCTACCATTTAGGTAAAAATGGTTTTCAGAAAAAATATGTCCTATGAGATGTTATGACATTTTGTGAAACAACATAATACAATGTGACTGATGCAGATGGATATGTCCCATAAAGCTGAGAGATTTAGATACGTAGTTTCCCCCCCAAAAATCACTTCATAAAGCAGTTTTGTTTAAAATATCACTTTGAAATCCTATTTAAACCCCTTCAAATAGATAGAAATTTTATTTAACATTTTATATAAAAGGATTTTTACCTGAATGCTTAGAGGTGTTCTACATTCAATGCTTTTTACACCTCAATATGAAGGGAAAAAAAAATACAATATGTAAGAAAGGACCTAGATAATGTTTTCTTCTTTACGCTCATCCCTGAAGGAAGAGAAATGCTTTAGTGGGATCAATAGCCATAAATCATTGCAAGTTATTTGAGGTTTTGTTTCATCCACTTGTATTATAATGTCCATGCCATTTGCTGTATATATTGAGCTTATTACACTAATTCATTTTACAAGTGCCAACCTCTGAGTGAGAGGTGTCAGAGGGCAATTGATTAAGGGATATTTGTTCTGTTACAGCTCTTTCTTTAATTTCTCTCCATAAGGATTTCAGGTTGAGCAAGTGATCTGACATCATAATGGGGCCTCGGGTCTGGAGATAAATGAGACATGTGACTTTGTGCATTCAAAAAGATCAGAACATCTTTTAACCTGGTGGTGCTGGGAGGGGAAGTATGTGCCAGCTGTGCATGAGGCTGTTTCTCTTCTTAAAGGCTGAAAGAGAATGGATGTTTCACATAAAAATGATGGCTCAATCTAGGAACCTACCTATGCACCCTCATTATCTCCAGTTAAATGGATTTTGTGTGATAGCATCGGACAAAGAGGAAAAGAGGAACCAAGGAAATCTTGAAAGGTCCTGTATTACAGCAATGAGCTATCAGTTCTGTAGTGAGCAAGTGTGTGGAGTATATGTATCTCTACCACTAAGTAGGAGCTGTTTGGCTCTAAACCTTGTAGCCCCAAACTGGATGTCCTCAAATTCTTGCTTTCCTTGTTTGCAATATACCAACAGTAAGATACAAGGGTTATAGGTGCTTGAAAAAAAACCATCACATTGTCTGCATCAGTTCATCTCCATAGTGTCAAGAAGAACTGAACAGATGTCATCAATATTAGACTTGCTTTGTTGGCTTGGAGCAATTAGTCCAATATGAGAGTAGTCTGAATATTTAAAAACTAATGCAAAATTTAGAACTACAACGTGAGCTTCATCAATACTTGGATCTATTTATAATGAACTTGTACATCATGTCTGAGGTCCTGACACTATACATACAGCTGAGTAACATTTACACACTTGAGCACTTCCACCGAATGGAAAACCATGAAAAATCTTATTTAATGGATACTGGTGCTGTATCCTTTAAATGAAGACAGCCATGCATGACTCTGTCAGTCTGAGATCCTCTCTAAAGGTCAGGACAACATTTAGCACAAGCTTCTTCATCCTCACCAAACTGGACAACACAATACAGCTGAGTTCCATCACTTTGGGCTGTGGCCCTGCGTTTTCTGCATGTGTTTTTGAAGGTTTGGATCTCTGCCACATGCTATTAGTATTACTCATGTACAACTTATATCTAGCTTGTGGCCTCTTTAAGTTCCAGCTGTTGCAGGCTTCAAATGCAAGCCTAATCACTGTCAAATTGCACTCTGTGTGTTCTCTCACATTGTTTCCATTGTGCCAGCAAAGCGCCCAGGCTGCCATTTTTCACTGGGAGAAAGACTGAACATTTCCATTTATTTAGGTAAAAAAAAATCCTTGGACAGTCTTGTTTTTACTTTTAGCCAATGACCACTTCAAACACCAATTCTGCTGATTATCAAGCACATTACACTGAAGTACAAAGGCACCCCCTGAAAATCTATGGTAAGTTTACTATCAGTGGTACCTCCCAGCTTCTTACAGAATCATCAGGCTGAGGCCTTTACTGTTATAATACTTCCAAATACTTTGAAGTTGCAATGAGCTATTCTGCTTTTGTTCATGAAGAAAATGCAACAAGACACCACCCAGCCTGATTGTGCATTAGTTTCCTCAGTTCACAGGCTCCTGTTTTCCCTGTTATTAGGCACTTTACAGCTCCAGTGCTAATTGCACAAATCGATTCATTTACAACAGCACAACAGAAAACACAGAGACAATGGAGACAGAAAGATTGCAGTAAGGCATTGCAACTGGTGTACTGATGGATACTGAATAGAAATACCAGCTGTGCCTTGTAAAAAGAGGTGACAGAATAAGAAAATCCCAACAAGGACTTTGTGAATTCAGCTACATTTTAGGGTCTGCAGGGAAAAAAATAGCTGAAAAGATTACTTAGAGCTTCCCACTAGGTCATGCCACTGCCCTGTGCAGAGAGATGAGATGCAATTATTACTACTGCAGTTTGTACAATGAGGGGTTTACTACCGCATTAAGAACAAAAAACTTTCTTCCCTGTCTTTGAAAGAGTCTCAGTTTGTCTTTCTGTACCCATGAATAACTCTTCTGCTGGGCAGTAAACAAACTCCTTTATAAAATGCAGTCTCAGGAGAGTTCTCCAATTGGCACAAACTGTGAAGCATATCCTTTTCTTGCAATGCAAGGAGAAAAAGTAATACCCTTTTTCTCTAATCTTCCCTTCAGCAATCTAATATATTCTTACTGGCACAGGCAAAGCCACTGTCTACCAGCTGGATCTATCTTGAAGGTTCACAGGACCTGTGCAGAGATGATGGATGCAGGACCCATGGGAGACAAACCATTTCCATTCTGGCAGTCTCCACAAATGAGGTCCCAAAAAGAGTTTAAAGCCATCTTCCTCTGGTTGGAACTAGAGATGTGCATAACTTTGTCACCATCATGTTCCCTGCCACTTGTGCAGCTGCCCACTATGGGGCCCTTGTCTCTCGTGTAGCCTCCTGGAAAGACCTATAGTGCTCACCTTGACTGACACAGATAAATCTAAGTATATAAAACTCTGATCTAAAGCTCCATCCCATGGGTCAACTCCTAGAGCTAAAGAGGGTTGTGTAGTACAGAGGCAAATATTCGAAAGTCTCAGCCCAGGGGTTTCAGTAATTTAATAAGGACAAATAAAGCATAGAAAAAATGATTATCAGGAGCATTTTAGCAGATTAGCACCTCACATATTGAAAGAATTACAGAGTCTAAATGTTGAAGCATGAACATCTTGCTTGTCTACGAGCATGGGCGATACTGCAAACCACGTAGGAGTTAGATTTTAGATGGCTGGGATGCACAGTTAGCTTAAAGAGCCATGGTCATTATTTTTAGACACGGCTGATTAATTTGCTTTACCAAGACTGAAATGTAACATAATGTATATAATGCAATTAGAAAGATGTGTCTCTATTAATGCTGTAGGCAAAATGCAGAGATAAGCTTCTGAGTAGGAGTAGGAGTCTAATAATTATTTACACCTTTATCCTGTGCTGAGAGTTCGTGGACTATGACCTGGAAATTTGAGCATTTGAGAGGCTTGTGCTCTAATCATTACATTATTGATTTTTCCTCAAATTCCTCACCTGAAAGTGTCTTGCTCAGTTTACATGACAGCCTAGAGTGGAACAGAACATGACTATATGCTGAGGAGCTAAAAAAAAAGAGGACAAAAACACAGCAATTGTGTGCCACAGATGGGAAAAAAAAGAAAATTAAATTTTCTTCCATATGAGTTTATCTTCTCCTAGAGGAATGGCATGCAATGCATCCAAGAAGTGAGGTGCAAAGGAAGTTGTTTCTGCTCTGAGCTCATCCACAACATGATAATTATAACATATGTAGCTCAGAGAAGTAATTCTTTCCCATTCAGCACCCCTCTTTCAAGACCACAAGGCTAACTTCTCATCTTCACTATGGGCTCTAGCAACAGACACAACAAATATTTATTTTTCTGCAGACTAGTGGTATAGATGTTGTCAGTTCCACATTAGGGTTAAAATTTTGACCCATTTCTAGTCCTGTAAATTGCAACAAAAAATCCAACCTAACCCTCCCAAAAAGCCACCCCAACAAAAAACCCCCTCCAGATGGAGCTTGTTCATAGCTGTCTTTAATAAAGACATGAGTCTTGTTTTCTTCCTTCGACAGTTTATTTCTCATTCCTTGTTTCTCATTCAAGCAAGAAGAAACCATATTGGGAGGTAGAGTGTCAAAGCATGTCAGCTTGCCAATGGATATGTTAAACAGGAGCTAAGAGTATAAGGATTAAAAAACATCAGATTTGGAAAACACCCTACAGACAAATGAAGTAAATCAGCTGAAGAGACTTAACTATTGTCTAATTGCAGTAGCTATTTATAGAATTGAATATAAGGTTATCTTTCCCATGCTTAGCAAATTACAACTAATTGGTCTCTAAAATTTAAGCTCTATTTTATTTTTTGGAACAGTCCTGGAGAACTGATTAGTGTGGGTTTACACAGAAATGCATAAAATAATCTCATTATACTAATGCAATGTGCTGTGACTGAGGGGTGATTTCTGCCCAGACTATGTCCTGTGTTTCATTGTAAGTGATCATTTAATAAACAAACAGGAAATAGTGCAAACAAGCAGCAGTGGAGCAGGCATTCATTCATTTACTAAAAACTTATAAATGGGTATATGAACACCTTTATTCTGAGAGGGATTTTCTAAAGGAGAAATAGACCCCCTCAGTCTCCATGATCCATTCTATTCTTGACTCCTTTCTGTATTAAAACCCAGAAATATCTGGTATCATGATAAAGTTTTCAATAATTGACACAGATGTGTTTGCATCCTGCACCATTTCAGTTAATGGAGAGCTCCAGGGAGCCAAGATTTTGCTTGTTGTGTATTCATTTATTATTCATTTAAAGAACGTGGCCATTTGCCAGTAGGAACTGAAATGAAATCACCACCTCCACGCAGGCAATCCAACAACCTCCAGTCGCAGTGACATTCAGTTACTAATGGGTTAGTTCAGTTTTAATCCGCTGCCTAGAGATGAATAACATTAATTACTGTAATTGGTAGTGACAGTAATGGGTGCAACATTTCCAGGGCTAATTTACTCTACTTTTGTATCATGCTAATGTGGGTATTCTGCTTCAGTACCCGAGATAACTAAAACCAGTTCAAATGTCTGTCTACTGTACAGCATGGTGTACTGCCTGCACATCCTGAAACTTGCAATGTGTGGAGTGGCATGGAGCTGCTGTGCTTAGGCAATCGATGGGACAAAATGGTACTGCAGCATCGTGAAATATTCCACGTGAACCCATCACACATCAGCAGGAAATACTCGGTTTGGCAGCTGAGCTGAGAAAAAAATATTGGTTTGATAAAATAATAAAGAACACATATACAACAGGTGAAAATAGGCACCAGATTAAAGTAGGTCATTTTATTATTATTTGGCACTTTACAGATTCAGAGCAATGATTTGACCCAGGGTTTCTTACCTCTCAAGTAAATCTCTCTCCACTGCTAAGTTATTAGTGCCATTGAAGCTGGCCTCCCTCAGGCTGGCTTGCTCAAACCGTTCCACTTTGAATAGCATACTTAAATATTTGGTGAGGGAACACAAGTGATTCTGTAGCTGCTGGTCACAATGCTAAAACATCAGGAACCCAGCTGTTTGTCCAAGGTGGAATAACACCAACAGGAAGGACTGAGAACAGCTCTCCATCCCCAGCCTTTTGAACAGAGTGCAGATCTAAGCCTTAGGACACCTTACAGGAAAAAGAGGTGCTGGGGTGTTAAAATGCCCTCGGGCAGAGACTAAGCACAGACTTAATTTGTGTCTACATCCTACAAGGTAAATGTCCTAAACACAGAGTTATTGAATAAAACTGAGACTTAATGACTTTAAGAAAGTGATGAAATCTGAACTGGTTTTTGGTATCTTTTGCTGACAGCTGAGAATTTGAAACACAGTTGAGAACAAAGCTGTGTCTCCTTGAAAGCATTCAGAAAAAAATTAACACATAAAATCTTACTAAATGTATGGACACACATATATGTACACATGTTGGAGGTTGAACTATTCCCTTTTCTTTCAGTGGAATTTTCTCCCATTGTTATGCTAAGTAATTGTGGCTACACCTTAAAACGACAGATAATGTTCTCTCGTAGGGGGGTGGCTGGAGGGGGAGGGGGGGGAACTGGAAAAGGAAAGGTGGGATGGGGGTCTGGAGCGGGGGACTCTCTCTCGCTTGGCTCGTGGAGTGGGGAGGACAGCCCGGGGCTCCGCTCTGGCATCTTCCCCTGCCATCCCAGCGCTGAGATCCACGCTCCCTGCCGTTGGACATCGCTCTGCTGCTCTCCCACCTCACCCTACTATATCCGGACACTCTACTGAGCACCACGACCGACACCGTGAGGGGGAGTCACTTTCCCCATCCCTCTCACCCCTGGGCCGCCGCCATCACCCAGCCCTCTTCAACTGCGCGGGACCTGCCCTGCCCCCACAGCACCGGGAACTGAGCGCAGGGAGACGGCCTGCGGCCAGAAGGGACTGGAGCGGAGCTAGACTGTTTCTGTTGCCAATTTTTATAGCTGTTGTTGTTTTCTGCCTTGTTAGATACCAGTAAAGAACTGTTATTCTTATCCCCATATCTCCTGCCTGAAGGCGTCTGAATTGGACCTAAAATAATTAAAAGGGAGGGGGGTTGCACTCGGCATCGCAGAAAAGGGGCTCCTGCCTTTCCTTAGACCATACCTGTCTTTCAAACCAAGACAACACATAAACAATTACAAACTTGTAGGTATGAGCAACAAAGACTATCAAAGAAGCTAAACAGAGGTAAAAAAATCCCAGCAATTTTGCCCAAGTAGTATATGCCATCTCAAATATTAGAAGATGCTTCCATACAGAAAAATTGGATTTAAGCCTGTTCTCATGAGGTACATTAAATTAGATTATGTTTTTACATACTGACGGGAAAGAAAAAATTCAAGGTCATGAAACAAAAAATCAAAAATAATTTTTGTAGTTAATCTGACTGCTCCCAAAAAGGCTTTTATGAAAACAAATCAGCATCAGAATTATATCAAATTCATCATCAGTTTTTCAAATTTTCTGACTTTTTCTACTGCTTTTTTACTTCAATTTGAAGAAAATGGATACCATTTTAAAAGGCATCCTATTTGAAAATATATATATTCATTCACAGGTTAGGTTGAATTTCTGACTTACAGAGAATATATAAAAGACAGCACAGTTCCTCCCAAACCAAGCATGCCTCACACCTGCAGATTACTGACATTGCCAGTGAAAGACAGCAGTGCATGGGACAGGACTCTGAGTAGACAAAGTGGTTGAGGGGCAGATCCCCCACCTGCTGATGACTCAGAAGGGGCAGGTAGAGGGTGAAAAGTGACAATTTGGGTTACCAGCTCCAGCTTACAGCTGGCTCATATCTCTGTGCCATGTCAATATGCTGTCTCTAAAGGATTTATGATCCAACTTGTCCCCTCTGGCTGCTTCAGAGTATCCCTCTTCCAATGCTCAAAAACTTTGCTCTATTACACAGCCAAAAATTATTCACTGCCTGTTTAGACCTATTTGTTCCTGTGCCAACATTGTCCTTCGGCTTAAATTGCTCTCCTCCCTCCCTGGTGTTTACCCTCATAATGTATTTATAGATAGCAATCAGATCCCATCTCAGCTTTCATTTTGCTAGGCTAAATAGTCCAAGCAGTTTTCCCAGTTTGCTCTCATAATTCTCCCAGTTCTCCTCACAGTCCTCCTCCCCACCTGTTCCTGTATCAGTTGTGTCTTATGGTACGAAGAGACAATCACTTGATGGCTGAGGTTCCCCTCCTTCAGGTGCTGCTCTTACAAGAGGTAGGGATGAAGGTCCTCATCCCAGGGATCCTTGAGGGTCCCTGCTGGCCAGGAGAAGGCTGCAGCCCAGGGAGCTGTTCCCAGCAGGTTCAGGTGCTGTTCCCTCTCCCAGCCCTGCTGGCCAGGAGAAGGCTGCAGCCCAGGGAGCTGTTCCCAGCAGGTTCAGGTGCTGTTCCCTCTCCCAGCCCTGCTGCCCATTGACTCACTCATGTGTATCTATGGGTTAGCCCGCAGCTGCATTTCATGGGACACACTTAATGGGATGCTCCTGCGACATTCATCAATGACCCACACTACTTCAGGCCCAGAGCAGTGAGATGTATGCTCCTGGGGAATAACTAAATTAAAAGGATGCATTAATAGGGCTACTGTTCACATTTTCTGACAACGTATTTCCTCTGTACTATTTATAAAGCATACACGAAGAATTATTTTTCAGATTCTCATCTGGCATACATTGATGAAGCTTCATTAGCTACAATGAAACCAATCACTGCACCAGCCAATCAGTGGACTATTTATTAATTAAGTTGTAGAACATGCCTTTGAAGGGGACTTTTTTTCCCCTCTACGTAATCCATCCAACCATATTTCTTCCTGCACTTTCCCATGGAAAAAATGTACTCTTCAGGCTGTTGCCAAAACCTTCATGATTCACTATATTGAAATAAATCTAACTTTCTGGAATTTATAGGCAGGGACGCTAAGCTGAGTCTGATTAATCTAAGATTTGAAGGGCTGCAGCCCAGCTATAACTTTCAGTAAGGAGCTATAATTGCAGGTTAAATATGGCAAATCTAGACTGCCCAACATTACTGTATTGATTCTTTTAAACCATTAAATATGAAAGTTCAAATTCATGCACAAAGGCAACATTTTTGAAATCCCAGCAGTTTAGGAGGATTATGTTTCCAAATGTGGTGTGGATGGGAGACCACTTATCTAACTAATGGCTTCTTTATGCTGGAGAAACTCAAGACCACGATGCACAACCAGGACTTTTAATTTATTTTAAGAAGGATAATGTTTTCTGAACTTCCTCTACCATTTTTTAGTCATATTCTGACAAAGGCAGAGAATTATGAGGGGAAGATAGGGTAAAAAACTCTCACCACAGCCATGAACCCAGTGATGTTCCCAGTTGCCATTCTGCTCAACATTATGATTGCACTGTCAAAAAATCAAGGACTCAAGGACTCAAAAATTCACTTCAATAATTCTCCTTTCTGTGCTTCTCCAGGAGCAGGGAACCTCTCCCTCCTACCATGGAAGCTGAGTAACAGATAGTAGAGGGACTATGATGGGCTGCTGATTAGCTGGGGTCCCAATCACATTGGAGCATGTAATATAAGAACATGCTCTTGGTGAGAGTATAAATGTTGGTCCTCAATCAAAATTACAGCAGCCTCAGGATGCTTTCATCTGCTTTGGCTACTCCCTTTTGTCCTGTCTCATGCTGGCAGGACCACGGCTTGCATCAGCTGTATGTGGTCTCATACAGAGGAGGGGCATGGCAGAGTTTTGAGTTTTCTACTTAAGGTATAAGGCAAGCCATGCTGGGGAAAATGGGGCTGTTTTCTGTGCCTGTCTGAGCAAAAATGTGACAAAAAATGCAACAGGGAACTGGGTCAAAGCAGCTGATTTCAGCTTTTTCTTTCTTCTTTAATTCAGTGACAGTTTCGATAATTGTTTAAAAAGATTCTCTAAGATCAGGGGTGTTGTGTCTTTGCGCCTGTAATTGTATTAAAAGTGCCATGCAGCCTTTTCTGTAAGCTAGAATACTGGTATTATGTGTCATCTGTGCAAAACACTTATGAGATCTGGTCCATAATTACAGCTTTCTAACATCACAGGAGAACATTTCTCAGACCTACTAATTGTGCTGCCCTTTATGGTCCATCTTATTGATTAAACATCTGTTAGTGTTTTGGTGAAATGAGAATTCACTTGCAATGCAATGTGTCTGGTATATTAAATTCTGTTTAAGTCAGCCCTAACTACAAGTTTAAGATACATGTATTGTATCTCCTTAATTGTGCCTTAGTAATTTCTGCCTCTGTTTATTGTTTGTACTGTTTGCTGGAGAGTGGGAGAGTGTTCTAATGTTTTATTTACAGCAAAGTCAAATTATATTCCCTTAATTCTTTTGCCATGCCTGAACCATTTCAGGTGGACAAATGCTTGGGAATATTGTAAACTAATAAGTTAACACAGACCGCTACATTTTTTTCCTATGCCACAATCCAATTACACATTAAATTTTATCTTTTGTGGCAATGCCAGAGAAATTGATGAATTAAGTGAATAAGGGAAAGAAAAAAAAAGCAACACACACACACACACACTTCTTAATTAAACATTCTTAATTGTGAAGAATTTCCTTTTTGAAGGGCAAAATAAAAGAACTTTTGAACAAGATCCCTCTGCTCTTACTCTTCATAATTAAAATAAAAATAATAACAATAATAATAATAATAATAATAATAATAATAATAATAATAATAATAAATGTTAGTATGCTGGTAACCTCTGGGAAATTAAAAGAGCAGCCCTTGCATAGAGATTGCAGAGAAGCAATGCAGAGTCCTCTCTTTCCATTCCATGTCCTTACTAAAATACTAGGACTTCTTTACAAAAGAAATCCAAAAACTGACACAAATTGAGAGGAGAGAGTCTGCTTCACTGCTGTCAAATGCAATTTCAAATTGACTTATCCTTTCTTTATTTCATTTGCTGACTGATAAAATCTTGACAGTATTAAAAAATAATCTGAGTCCTATTGCATGAGTTGTTTTCCTTCTGCACGTTTTACATATATTGATTGGAGAAATGAAAAAATGCTAATACCCATATGTTGTCATATCAAGAAAATGGGGACCACTTATTTTCCCAAATCACATTATGTCTAGAAAATTTTGTAAAGCTCTGTGAGCTGAGCTTGTATTCAGTTTCAAGATGAAATGAACTGACCCAACAAAGAATGAAAGTTAAATTACTTCTACTCTTATTTTATCCCTTTGACATTTACTTTCAGTACCCCTCCTTCCATCATCTTCAATCTGGCAGTTACAGTATCAACACTGAAATGCTGCCTAGCAAGAAAAACACTCCCTTCATTTGTCTTTGAACCAGACCCGAGTGAAGTCAAAGAGAGTCTTTCCGCTGAATTAAGGAGGTTTGTCCAGGTCCTTTGCCATTTATCTATGAGAATGGAAACTCTACTGCAGCGTTTTAGAGTCTGACTTGGAAGGTAAGAACAGCCTCTTCAGCTTCAGACTGAAACCCCACTTGGGTCAAAGAACAAAAATAATCAGGGTCTTGAAGCTTTATCTAAACCCAGGCTCAAGAAAACTGTGGGGAAGATGTACACTACTATTACTGACTGCCAAAAAGCAAAATGAACAAGCCAAGGGAAGACAATGAGAATAACAACAGCAAGAATAATTTGGATTCCTATAGCAATACAATTTTTTAAAAAATGATAGAAAAATTAAGCTACCAGAACCTTAGACTGTCTGAAAACCAAAGCCTTCTTAGACATGATACTGTTCACAGTATTTTCTATTCACAAAAAATAGAGAAAACTCATTCTTCTATTAACACCTATTTCATTGCACCTCTGCGAGGATCTGAACATACTTGTTCCTGCTATAACTTTACTACACAAAAAAGCATAGGAACAGCAAACCTGCTCTACAAGTGTTATTTTGACTCAATGGAGAGTAGCTAGCACATTAATATCAATACTGGAATCTTCATCTTTCTTCTGCTGCAAAGCTTTAATCTTACAGTCACTAAGTCAATGATTGAACATCCGTGATTTCAAAACTGCAGGGTCAGAGACATGCAGAGCCATTTCTACATCTAAAAATTAAATTAGACACTTAAATATCTTTAAAATAATGTTCTGCAATGCCTCAAGCCCACTCTGTGAAGATCATCTCCAGATAAGAAGGAAATTCTGTCTTCACTGAAGTGATGACCATACTTCCATCAGTGAGGATTTCATCCTAGGCTATTGATCATCACCTTCATTGCTTAAGAGTGCCACCTTGGTCTTTCTCAGAGATTTCTTGCCATTCAAGTTTGTGAATACTCTCACTTCTGCTTTGTTTTGCTTTCAAACAGTACAACCCACTGAGGCAAAAAAAATATGGTCTTGTTATTGACTGTTTCACTGGGTGTCTTATATCACATCCAGTGAAGACTGAGTGTAGAGGGACTTCTCCAGGGGCAGACACTGGCTCCAAGCAGTGGAAACATAGAGGTATACTCAAAAACTGTATTTATTTCTAGTAGCCAGCTGATTTATTGTTGCTTTAATTTGCTCTGCTGAAAAGTTTGTCAAATTTCCCCTTCTGACTCCTCTGGTGTACAAAGTGTCCAGGGGATGGCTTATGGCTTAAATGCAACCCCACTGAAAAACTTACAACTGCTATTATGATTAAATGAACAGCTTCAACTTTAAATATGAATGTCTGAACTTCAGAAGGCATTTAAAATTTGCTTCAGTGTAAGGAACTGAGGAACTCACTCCAGCTTTCAGACAAAAAAAAAACCCTTGCAATTTTGCACTAGCTAATGGAAGGGTTCCTGGGTCAAGCCTTTTGGAAAACTACCCTTACCTTCTTCAGGAAATATCCTATCAATACACGGTATGAAAGACAGGGGAAAAAGACCAAGGGTAATGAAACCAAGGGTTTCATTAAAGGTTTCTACTGGTCTCAAGTGTAGGAAGCAGAAGAATTTGCATAAGTGGCCATCATAGTGCTGTCCCTCACTCTCTTAGCTTCCTGCGGACTGTAAAAGCACAGGTATGATTTTTTCTATTGTCAGAAGAAATATCCTCCACATTGTGAGTTAAGTACGTCCTGCATTGCTGTCTGTTGGCCCCTGAGTACAAGAAAGTGTCAGCATAGGACACTTCTTGGTGGTTTGAGTGGCAGTTTTCATGTCCCTTCCTGTGTCCCAGCTGCCCAGAGGGAAGGCTGGGCATATGCTGGGATTTGATTTCCTTCTCTCACAGCTCTACAGAGCTCCTCCAGAGTTGCACCAATGTGTGCTGTTGTGAGTCTCAGCTAAACACAAACTGTGTTGGCCATTTTTAGCTGGACAAAGCCAGCTATCTCCTGCAACTCTGGGAAAGGATCTGCACAAAGAAAGGTTGAATCTCTTTTCACGGTGAAAGATCTGACATGACAGAAAAATCTCAAAATTTTGCTAGAATAAGTTGCATGCTTGTTTCATGGTTGTAGAGACAGATTTAACAGACTGAAGACTACATCTCTAGACTGGAAATGTAACTCAGGCAGCAAAAATGCATTTTGTAATCCTTTTGTTTGAGAATTCTTTGCTTCTGCTTGTTTTGGGTAGCATGTGCTGGATACAGGATGCACAATACTTAGGTTAAGTCATGCACAGATTTGTAGAAATTGGATACATTATCTGAAAGAGCAATCACGAAAGAGAATTATCACAGCACAAGTGAGCATTTGCTCTAACAGGCAGCTCCTGACTCTGCATTCAAGACACTTCCCTCCATTTTTGAAACAAATTTCAGTGTACTGGGTAGTGCTCAGCCCTCACCTTTGTACCAGTACATGTCTCAGAGTAAAACCCTGACTTTGCTGTCTTAGGCTGAAGCCATGTATTGTTGCCTCAGCAAGCAGTTGAGTCTAATTTCACTTTACATCAAGCAGACCAAAAATTCCATTTGAAAGGTGACAGGCCAGTGCATTAAGCAATTGCACCAGAGGTGGGGTTAAAGTGGATAAATTATATAAGACTAGAGCCTGACACTAAAATCCACCAGCTGGATCAAGGACATTTCTATCCATTCTGGCTCATTAGACTTAGGACAACAAGGTCAGCTATGTTAAATTTAATCATAGGCCTTCCTAGAGGGTATGGTAAATGTGTTGGCTAATTTTTCATACCATATCCCAGATAATCTATCACCCACAGCTTGAGAGGTAGTTTGCTTGTGTTTAAAGTATCCAGTCTACTTATGGCCGGTTAAGACAAATCCTTATTGCTTTTCAAGCAGGATGAGCCAAATTAATCACAAGCATTCACCTCCTTCCTCCCCTATTAAAAACAAAGGGGTTGTAGTTCATGTATGTTAGCACTCAGCTTGGCATCATCTTTTTAACGGAAAAATAAACTGAGCTGTCTATTCTAAATTAAATCAAGCAAAATAAATAAGCAAACAAGATTTTTCTTTGCTGTAGGTACAGAGACTGTCCAGAATGAAGAAGGATAACTCTTTCAGGAAAACAGTGTCTTTTTATACTCTGTTTTTAAGGTCCCTAACACAGCGGGGGTCTGTTCTATTACTATAACTTCCATGTACTACAGTAATAAAAATAATACTGTGAAAGTTATTTAATGTTAAGGCTTCTTGGGTGAACTGCATCTCTCTTCTCTTCACTGGCCCTAACAGAACAGTGTCATACATGAAGTGAATAGTGGCATGAGCAACTTCTGTGCTACTGATGCAGCTCTTGGGATGCATTTTATAGTAATCAGGTATAAAAGCTAATGTGATAAAGTGAAGGTGGTAACTTCCCTCCCTTCTGCTGCCAAACGTTGTCCTGGAGAAACCAGTGCAATGCCCCCTTAGAGTACCATTCTGATTTGCTACTGCCAGAACATCATAATAGTTCAGAATTGCATTTGCAGATTTTCCATTTTTGGTACAACCATTTTCCCATTTCTGCTTGTTTGAAAGCGGCCCTTGTGAGATGGTGTGCTGGTCCTAATCAACAAAGGCCGTATAAAAGAGGCCCTACCATGGGAAGCATCCACGGCAGCTGTTGCTGCACATGCTGCCTTGATAACGGGATTGGTGATTTAAAGAGAGTCAACTCATTATCCTGAGAAGTGCTAAGATAATATTATTGATATTACTTATGATTAATTTAACTGTAAATTTCTATCTAGAATCTAGAGGAAAACATCAGTGCTGGCTAGCTTTATCTTACTGATTTAAATGGCTGTGTCTTAATCTGCTTCCTTAGAAGAAGGGTCCCCAGGATACCAACAAACCCAAGACAAAAGGAATAGAATAAGCACGGATAAACCTATAACTTGTATATGCTTATGAAAGGGTCAGCTCCCTTGGTGCTGTGAAGCAGGTCTAAGCCAGGCTGTAGGTAATGCCTCCAGGTTGCTTATTCCCTTTGGAAGTGCTGGAAAAACTCTCTGGGAATTTCTTCACTGGCAGAAAAGTCCAGATGATACCACACTGCTGAAACCTTGGAAGGCTACACTTTTAATGCTAAGTTATGGTTTAGCACCAAATTGCATGCAGATGGCTTTATCTTCAGATGGTTCTCAGTGGTATAGTTGGGCATCACCTCATGAGACACGTACCAGCTATTGAAAAGTTAAGCTCAGTTATCAGGAATAGTATCTGAGATACTGTCTATAATTATTACCCTGAAATTAAATGTACATTCTAAATATTCCAGCATAATATCCAGCACTTAGGTAGCTTCTTATGAGTGACAATTTTTCAGTAGCAGTAAGTGAGACTTGAAGCCTGCTATGCATTGCTCTGCAATTTGCTGAATTATATACACCAGGATAACTGAGTATTACAATGCACAACATTGTGATTTAGTAGAACTTGGCATTCACTTCAGGCCTCTATTTCCCTGCTGGTGCATAAAGAAAAACAACTTGCTTTAGGCTTGGGTGATTATGACTCTGTATTTGTATCACTTTTTTCCTGTGCAAGGTCCTACACCATAAAGAAAGTGGGAGATAACCACAAGGAATAAGGAGATATTTAAAAGATATACTGCTTGATTCCCATCATCCATAAACGCAGACACTGGAAGCTGTTTTCTGTTTTCAGTAGAGGAAGGGAGAAAAAAAATAACATATCCAATTAAAAGAACAGGGGAATGTTTAGGCAGCCAGGGCCAGGAAGCCTTTTGATGCAAATCTCTGCTGTATTACTGAAGCCACAGCAACAATGCTGATTTATACCAACAGATGAATATCAAACATGAGTTAGAATTTTTACCCAGACCATCTGTTACAAGGTCTTTATGCTTAAAATTTCCTGGGGTTCTTTAATGACCAATAGTCAGTGTATTCAAGGGTTTTATGCCTACTCCAAAGGACAACACACTGCAGGTTTATGTAGAATATGGATACTCCTAATCTCATGCTGAGGTGTCGATTCATTATAGATTTGGTAGAGTACTGATACATTTCACTGAATAACCAACAAGTATTCTTTAAGCACTTTAACATTCCCTGGGACACCTACTTTCCAAATACTTATTTTATTATAAACTCTCTGATCCATTTATTAGCTCTCCAGATGAAGACACATCAATTTTAATTAGTGAGCAAAAAGTCATGCATAAACAACTCAGTTCTGAACAAAAAAATTAGATTAAAACCTTTTCCCTTAGGCCTACTGAAAGGTTGTGGAATGGGTACATAATTTTATACTACTGAAGGCATTTTACTAATTCAGGATATTTGCCATGTCAAGTTCTAGGACAGATTTGAGCTGATGGACAAGAAGAGTTTGAAGTACACTCAATTTCAGATAAAGTGTCATTATGACTCTAGGGTATTGTGTCTTCCACACAGCACGACCATAATATCCTGGTTAAGGCTCTTAAAAATAGCTATGATGAAGAGGACAGATAATCTGCCTTTCTTTCCAGAATGTCTGTGTTAATTTTCAACTCTGAAGATCTAATAAATTACTATAGCATTACTTGCAGGTAATTAGCACATATACCACTTGTTTATTTTCAGCTGAGGGCATTAAGTTCATAAGTACCCAAGTATTTATTACTTTACAAATTCTAGTGGTCCAGATTAGTAATCAGCTGGTTGGACCTGGAGAGTAGACCTTGTAAATGCTTTGTCAACTGATTCAATTTAGTCCATAACAAAGCATCCCTGCAATCTGAAGACTTGTTCATGACTTAGACAAAATGCATCAATAGTGTCAGCCCACTGCTTGGAAAGAATGTGTCCAGATCCACTGTCACAATCATTATCGTTCATTTGGTGAGTGAATTTCACTCCAGCCTGAAGAGAATCTGCATTTCTACAAATGTGACACCCCTTTTGTACTCAGTCACTGGCAGCCACTGCACAGAGACCTTATGGACCTTTTCATTTTCTCTCAAAATCAAACATGTACAATAGATATTTTTAGTGGAACAGAGGCAAATCTAGTCTAACAAGACTTTTTAAAAAGGCATGGATGGGAGACACCTGATAATATAATGGGAAGAATGCACTTTCTACCCTTTACCTCCCAGATGTGGGAGGTGATATGGAAGCTGAGATGAGTACTTTATGTGCCTTTCATCATTCTGTGCAACCCTCTGAAAATGCATGAATGCTTTCCATGGAAGCTTGAGAGAAAATAATTAAGAAGAGAATTGTATCCACAAGAAAAAACCCAGTACAAGGTTGTGTTCAAAGACTTCAGGGCACTGGGACAAGCTTCATTACATGAGGATTGTCATGGCCAATCCAATTGTCTGGTCACTGACAGGACATCTGAATTGGCAACATTGGGTAAACTCATTGACCATCTCAAAAGGGAAGGTTGTGACCCAGCAAACACAAAAGTGGTCCATTTTCTCACACACAGCAGGACTTTTGAGGGATATCAGCAAAGTGATAAGTCAGTGCAACTCCCATTAATGCTCTACTTTTAGAATAAGAATAACTTTCCAGGCCTATTGTTCCACAGCTCTGTGTTTAGGACATGCTGATCCTCTGGCCTGTAAAGGAAAGACTCATGTCCTTTGTATCTTACTAATGAATTCTCACTGAGTTTAATGGGGCAGAGCCTCACTGGTGTTAAATCAACACAGCAAGATTATTCTATACTAAAGAAAGTGCTCTGACATGTAGGACAATGAGGATCAGTTGGGACAAGGAGAAGACGACAGGTAGGGTAACCTCAAGAACATAGGAAAAATACCCCCAAAAAACTAACATATATAATTTTTCAGAATATTGACTGGTGCATATTCCTCTCTCTAATGTTTTCTTAACTTTCTTGATGCCTTTCAGGGAGACAGAAAGGGAAATAGAAAGCACTCCCACATCCTTTTCTGTATGCAAAGAGCAGTTTTCTGGAAGACCCATGCATGAGCATCCTGTGTTAATTTAAAAGCTCAGTTGGTGATCTCAAGGCAAACTTAAGGCCGCTCCAAATAAAGTGTCAGCATGTGTATTTGTACAGTGAAAATAGTCAGGGGTTTGTGTCAACAGCATTTTGCTTGATAGATCCTGCACAACCTAAGTACTGTGACCAGTCCTTATTATGCCTTAAATTTCCTTGCTTTCTGTTTTCTTAGGAGAATTTTTCCTTAATGGAATATTATTTTTGAGTTCTAATTTTCAAAGGCCCTCACTGTGAAGACCTTTTCTCTGCTAGCATACTTGTGGGGGGCCTTTGGCTTTTATTTAACATTCCAGCTGGATTTCAGGGGCATCACTTTAAGGGTAGAATCCCCTCAGGAATAACAAATAAGCCATTTGGTTCCCTTTAACATTTGTAATACGTTTCTTTACTTTCAACCAAGCAGACACATTTAGTAACCATCACTGGCTACTTCTGTCAGCAACTCCTCCACTCCCCCACTTCCAAACACAGAAAGTACAAAAAACAGACTTAACTTCAGAGGTGGCAGTGGTGGGGGAGAACAACACAAGGAACAGGAACGGTCAAGGCTGTTATTGCCAAAACACAAGAATTCAAACCAGTGCTCAATGAAAATAAACAGACTGTTGAAAAAGAAGGTGAAAAGTGAATCAAAGTTCTGCTGCCGCAGAGAAAATAATCTCACCATTTCCTTCATCATCTAGGGCTCTCCTCAGGACAGCATTGAGGCAGGTATGTTCATCCTTACTGAGAACTTCTAAACATGTGCTTAGAGATCAGCAGGCGTGCAATTTAATTAAAGGCATTTCTTTGAACTGCAGCCTATACGTTGAATGTTAAGATAAACGTATTTAAAATTCTTTTATTCTTTAATCACTTTTTTCACTAGCCATCTTAGGAGAGAATTCCCTCTTAATCCTTCCTACTTATTGCTTATCCTGGTTACCTGTGGAAAACTCACCTGTGTGCCTGACTGTCCTCCCCTGACCACACAAACATGTCTCAGATGTCTAACCCATCAATGTAATTCCACTGTCTGACAGCAACTTTCCCTTCCTGTGCACCAAGAGTCACCCAGCTGCATTTGCTGAAGGGTGAGGGACTGTAAAAACAATAGAAAGTCACATAAACCAAGTGCAAATACAAGCTCCAGCCTCTCCTTACCACTTGCACCCTGCATAATCACTCCCACCACCGTCGTATTAAATGCACAGACTTAACTCTGTTTCTGTGAGCTTTGCTCTGAATCACTTTGCAGAGATGCAGGATGGCAAAGTAAGCCATAAGGCTGTGAAAAAACAATAATCATGGAGCCTTGGTCTATTCCTGTTACCTGCTGCACATTACTCTTTGGCAGAACCACTCGGATTTGCAGCTGGGTGAACAAGATGCTGGCTGGAAAAGCAGCAGGTATGGCTGGCAGGCAGGTCTGGCAGTGCTGCCCCTCTCTAAACTGCTGCAGGACCAGAAATCTGTGTTCCCAGGATGGGAGAAGGCCTTCATTACCTGGAGCTGAAGTAAGAATTAAAGGTGAGTGGGTTAGTGGGCAGGTGACCCCCAACAGATGCTTCAAAAACATTGCATTTATTTGCAGAGTGGTAAGAGGGTTTGGGCAGAATCACCGATGTTTTGCTGCTCTGGTGTCTTTGGACACACAGTCACATCCTGGTTACATGTGACACAACTCTGGCAGACTCTGATCAGAGGTTGCCTTTGTGTGACAGGGATGGCAGAAGGGTGCAGTAGGACAAGGTACCATTCTTCCACATTTCCCCTGCTATGTCTTGTTTTCACCTTGAAATTCTGAGGTAAAGCAGATGGGGCCTATTTTTCTGTGGTTTCTGGACACTCAGTGATGTTTGATGAACATCTGGAAACATGGATCTCTCTTATCTTATGCATGTGGGCAGAGCAGCTCAGCTCTAAAGGCATATGCAGTCAGAACAACACACCCATGTTCAGTGAGCTGTACCCAGTGGACATAGAAGTTCACCAGTGGTGTGGGAAGGGAAGAGAGTCTTGTAGTTCTCTTCAGGAAAGTCCAGAAAAAACCAGAATGTTTAGGCTGTGGCATTAGAAGGGCCACTGTGCTTGCAAAACCTGTGCCAAAGTGGTGCAGCAGGGCAGTCACTGCAAGCTGGGAATACCGTGGGAATATTGTTCCTCTTGCTTCAGAGAGCCAAGTTCTGGAAGCATTGCTTCCTGACAGTCTGTATCCCTTAAGAAAGAGCTTTCTGCTATTTTGCCATCACACTATACACAGAAATGTGGTTTATTTGAGATCAGTTGAATTACAGTTTATATTGGCTGTATCAAAATCAGATACACACTTAAAACATCCTTGTGTGGGTGCTTTACCTGAAAACAATGAAAAAATAACTCAAACGAAAAAAAAACAAACCTACCTACATCATCAAGTTGATGTACAAAGAGGAAGCCAGAAGGTAAAAAACATTGCTCATGGGGGATGATCACAAAACATGCCACCATCAAGCACTGCATTGTGCTGACACCCCTGCATCAAACCTGCTCTCAGTGGACACAGCTGAAGAACTGCAATTGCTCAGTTGTCCATAAACTTTGGCTTGTACTACCAAGAAAAAGTAAAATCTTCACTGAGTGTAGGGTATATTCAGGTCTGAAAATCTTGCCTTGTAGAACAGCCTCCAACTGAAGGAAAACCATAAATACTCTAACTCCATTTCACCTCATGGAGCCTAAATGCCTTCAAGGATCTATTGAATATTTGTGGCATTTAGCAGAGAAGTGGTGTAAACAAATACTCAAATGAAGACAAGGCAATTTTGAACAAAATGTGCCCCTGACAAAGCCATTGGATGTGTAGCCCATTTTAGAAAACCTTACCCAAAATTATTTGAAAATTTCACATGCCCATCCAAGGAGAGCTGGCCAGAAACTGTGGTCAGGACCTTCACATCCTCTCCTCAGTGCCAAGCATACAGAATTTGAAAAACTAGGATACAGGCAGTGATCTTGGCATAAAATATCAGGTGAGCTGCTCTTTGGAGACTTTCTTAATTTTTTAATCAGGTTGGTTTTATTTCCCTGTTTTCCCCTTAAATACTTGCTTTGTTGCTGTCTGAGCTAGAAATCCATAAAGTTTTCTCATCAACACTACATTTCAGAAAGTAACTCTTTCTTCTTTCATGACATAAAGCCTTTAAGTTTTTCCCTGGGAACCATATTTGTAGCAGATACCTTGGCAACAGACACTGTCTCGGTCTGATCCTTATAAGGTTTTAATCAGAATGATTTTTGAAAACATGGATTAAGCTCCATCTATGCTATAAAGAAACCATTTTTCATTAAGCCATTTTCAACCATAAGCATTCACGCAGGACACTAAATCATGCAAACAGAATATAAATCACTTAGTGGTTCTATAAACCATGTTGGTCACTGGTAGAAGAAAAAAAAAGAAAAAGAAAAAAAGATTAAAGTATTCACTTAAAAATTACTAAAGAAAATATTACACTGTCTGCATTTCCACTGCCCAGTGCAGCCACATTTAACTGGGCTGAAACCTATGTAAGGCAGAAAATTTTCAAAACTGAGGTAAAAATTGCTAACAGTGGTCAGGAACTTTTGGACTAAAATTTTCTTTTCCTTTCACATACAATGAAAAAACCCCAGTCATCTGTCAAAACTGAAGCTGATTGATAGCAATGGTTTGATCTCAACAAGTCTCTCAGCTTAAAAAAACTGCAAAAGGACCATTGAATGATGAAGGATGGCTGTTTTGACATTTTTAAAAATGAAAAGTTTTATTTTCTAATTGAAGGAAACAAGCAAAAATGCCGCATTCCTTTTGTACTAAAAAGAGGCAACAGCTTTGAAAGCTCACAATCTAAATAAACTCTTTGAACATTATTAAAGTAAAATATTTAGCTTGGCCCCATCCTGATTTTATTTTGGAAAATTTCATCCAAGTTTTAAAAGGACCTTTCATCCCTGGTTGGACATAGGAAAAATACTGGAATTCTTGAAAACCCTGACAGGGTGAGGAAGCTCTTCCCCATCCAGGTTCAGCAGTTCTCTCTTGTGCCAGTTTTACTGGAAGGGTGCTCAAGGCCATCTTTTTCTTGACTCTAACATGCCTGAAATGTAGAAAGGAAGTTTTTGCAGACCTTAATTCTCAAGAGACCAGAGACACACAGGTGAGATCCCAATCAGAGAAGGTCATGGGCTCAGCTTGGGCCAACCAGAGTGGCACATGGCTGGTGTAGGGGTCAGGCCTTATCTAGACCCTTGGAGTACTGGCACAAACTTCTCTCTGCTAACAGATCAGGCCCGGTGTGTAAATGCAAATGTGAACTCTATTTACTGCAGTGCTACCTGTGTTGGCAACTGCTTTGCCAAGCTGGTGGGGTTGTTTATCCCACTAATGTACCTCCTGAGTCCATTTTAAAGAAAAACTAACCAGTCAGCCACTGATTTGCCATGGGACCCATTAGCAGCAGGCATTTAAAACTGCAGAGCATTTACTTTACCTGTATCAACTAGCCCTGCTGGTATCAATCACCACAACATCACAGACATCAGCAGGACTGCACCGATTTATATGATCTGAGGATCTGCCTTCTTACCTCGACTGAGGTATTTGCAGTAATTCAGTCTTGATTCTGAGAGTGGTTACTTGCAGCTTGACCCCCTTGTAGAACCCCAGAGAAATAAAGTTAAGTAAAGCAATTTCTGAGGCGATTTAAGGCCGTTAACCTGATGAAGAGTGCTTAACATTGTTTGTGTGATTTACTGCCCTGGATGAGCACTGTTTGGTTGAAAACGACTTAGTCAAAAATGCTTTTACATACAGCTGGGAGAGGACTTAATCCATGCTTTCAAAAACACTGATTTTAGCCAAATATGGAGACACTACTCATTACCAAAGTAATGGCCCAAGGTATTCTGAGGAAGAAACATGTCTCATTTCAGGTCTAGCCCTGAAGCCACCCATAGACTATGATGGAGTGTCAGAGCATTCCTAAGAAACATGCTCCATTTCTGCAATGAAGTTTCATTCTTATGGGAGACTGTTTGCAATGTAGAAACAGACCCACATCCAAAAATTTGTGGAATCGCTGCAGCTTATCACAATGTTCTCCCTTCTCTGCCCCAGTGGTCTGCCCTCCTCAGGAAACTTATGTCCATGAGGAAACTTACTTTGAAGCATATCTACATTCATGTCTCCCTACCAAAGAGAGATAATATGCCTTAAGTGGCAGAGGCAATATTTGCAATGCTCCCTAATCCAAATACTGTTTTCTAACAGTGTTTGTCAGTCCCTCTGCCACCGTCTCTTAAATAGGTTCAAGAGAGGTGTGCAGAAGAACCCTTGGAAAGCTGCTTCTGATTGCTTAGGTTGTGTACCTAAATTAAAAATCATCTCATTCAACAATTCTCTGGCTGAGATTTGTTTGCTCCCACTGCCAGATGCAACTTAGTGGCACCTGCTCACCTTCTGAATTGGAACTGAGCTGGCAACACCTGTTCTGATTTAATTTGATGGAGGTAAATCACTGCAAGTTCCCCAGCATCAAGGATCCATTATCGGTAACTACATTACCTGCCCCTTACTAAACATTTGCTCTGAACACACTTACAGGAAGATAAGCAAAATAATAGGAAGCATTTCAGGAAGCATTGCCAATTTAAATTTTTCCCTCTCTAGGAGCACCTAGCTGTGTGAGTAGGAGGGAGGAAAAGTGAGTTTACCATCAGGCTTTTGAAGGTTGTAGATGAATGCAGACAATAAAACTGAATTAATGGAGGAGGATGTACAGGTCTACTCAAGGGGACAACTGCAGGAGGTGGAGGACTTATTTTGGACTGCAAGAATAGAAATATCCTTAACAGTTGCAGTTGTAAGAGAAGGCTGACGTAGTTTACAAAAGGGGATGTACAGCCAGAGCTGCATAAGTGGGAACAAGAAGTTGTTTCTTTGGATTGTGGGCAGCATGGGGGACACAGCCATGCAGCTCACTGCTTTTGCATCAGTGGCTTACAGGACCATTGTTATCCCCTGGCTACTGCTGGGATTCTTGCTGGGATTTGAGGAATTCATAAAACATAATGAGGGACCTTCTTTTGGCAGAGCAGAAAAATAAATCCAAAAGGTCTGCTGAAAGGAAATGCAGATTGCATGTGAGTAGCACAGGCACAGCTTTGAAAGAGATTTCCTTTTTGAGTTTCCCAAAGTCTGTAACAATGCACTGACAATACATTAGCAAGCAGAGTGGGGATTGCCTTCTCCTAACCAAGCATTTTCCAAGCAAAGACTAAGTGCTCTGCTGCTTTTCCCTCTTCCTCACATCTCCCAGACCCAGGAATGTTCAAATCCCTTTCAGAGCCAAGTACATTGCAGTTCCCACCTTAACCTGTTTCAGGCAGGCCCTGCCTTGTGTTCTGCTTCAAGTCCCACCACAAGACCAAACAACTGACCTTGAATGTCCGAAGCAGAGGTGGCTGTCAGAGATATGTCTCTCTGGGAAGCTCAGAACAGCATCCACAGGCATGCTGCACTGCTGGCCCTTAGCATAACCCCATGGCATTAATTTCACCCCTGTTTCTACAGCAGCTTCATAGCTTCCATCTGCATCTGGACATAATAGGAGACGGTGACGTTTTCCTTGCTGTTTTCTACTTCCCATTTGACTCGATTACCACCCTCTTTTATCTTCTTTTTCTTCTCTTCAGCCCAATTTTGCAAAGCTCAACAGTGAAATTGCTGCTAAACATAGTTGGCATAAGGGGGGAACTATCTTGGAGGCATTAAGAGAGAGCAAAAGCCTGCATCAGCTTTTGCACAGGCACAGCAGCTGACATATGGCACAATGCAACAAACAACCAGACCCAGAGCTATCTGGCAGTGACCTACACATCTGCTGGCACAGGAACTGAGGCCTTGGGGCACAGCTCAAGCCAAGCTAGTGTGAATGAGAAAAAACAACTTCCCCATTCCTTCTTATGGTACATCCATCTGTTGCACAGCTTATTATTGGGAATGGGGTTTCAACTATTACAGCACCCTGTGTTATAAAAAAGAAATCCAAAATTACATTGTGGAATCTTTTTCTAATGCTGGATTAAATTTCATTTGTGCTAAAATGCAAAATTTTCTTTTTTTTAATTTTATTTTTATTAAAATTTCCTCCTAATTAGTAGTCTGAAGGTTCGTTCTGGGGTTCCACAAAAGTCACACCCAAACACTTTGTTCTGTGTTTCTAGGAAAAAAAAAAATCACTTAAACAAAACCTTACCCTGAGAAACACCAGACTGAAACAGTGGGTTTTGAAAGTAGAATGGGGAGTAGAAAGGCACATTTTAGTTGTAAAAGAATGGGGATTAGGATTTAGCAGTGTCCTGAAAGTGTAGCGTTAAAGAGGGGAAAAATCAAGGTAATGCATCTGAAGAGCATGGATGAGGATTATGAATAAGGAACATGTTTTTTACCACAGTGAAGTGACTGGCAACAATATCAGTAAAGGCAGACATTAGGGAGGGAAGCAGAAGTGGGAAAGTAATTTGAGAAGCACTGCCATAGAGGTCTGAGATGTTCCAATACTAGGATAACATGAAGTGGACATGGATGAAGGGCTGTTGAGATTCCAGTGGAGAGCAAGAGGCAAGGCCTGCCACAGAATAGGAGGAATGGAGAGGAGAGGAGACATATTGTGGGAAAAAGCTGTAGGAGGACAAAGATTTGAACAGAAAAATGTGTCTGTCAGTACTGAAAGTGGTAAAGAAGTTCAAGGATCTAATAACCCAAACATGTTGACCTCAGAGCACAAATGCATAAAGGGAGCTTCTTGGTGCATGGAATCACCAGGAAATATAAGTCATGAGTTTTTCATCACAAAAGGGTTGATACTGCAACATATATTTTCCAGTTACCACTTATGACTGAATGACAAGTAATACCTCCCTCCCATGGTGAAAGAAGCTGCAACAAGTAGTCAGGGTGTTGCTCTATCCTTCTCTGAAATTGTAGTTCTCTTTCTCACACAGTTTGGAGCTGACTGGCTTGTGGTTTCTCCATGATGGCTTTAGATATTTTTTTTCCCTTCTCTTATTTATCTGGAAATAAAGGCCTGACTTTTGCAGCATGCCCTGAGCAGGTTCCTTTTTACTCTGGAGGTCTTGTAGTATTTCCCTAAGACACAAATCCGGTTTGTACTGGGAAGCACATACTAACTCAATCACGGTAACACAGCAGATGAGAACTCCTTTGTGACAGGACAACAATGACACAAGTGGAGGAAGCCACCAGAAATTTCACTGAGTAAGTCCTAGAAGCAGAGTGAGGTAAGGGGAGTTACTACTTTCAAAATTATAAAGTGACTTGGAAGATGCAGAAATTTCCAACATTGGCAAGAATGGGTTCCCAGAGGTGAACAATTCATAGCAGAAAGAAGAATTTAGGAAGAAGATAATAATTTCCTTTGGGAGGTATTTTCAGTGAAATTGGCCCAACTTCATAAAATCCAGGAAGCTAGGGTTTTCTTTCTGCAACAAATATCTGTCGCACCAAATTGGTCAGAGCTAAGATCAAGTAAGAAGTTTAAGTGCTAGGAGAAATATCCTGTGCTGAGAAGTTGGTTTACTTTAAGGCCCCAAAGAACAGCAAAAACAAATATACTTTAGTGGTGAACTCAGCCAATACATTGGGTTTTTTTGAGCTAGTTCAGGAAGACCCAAGTCAGTTTTCAGGCAATTTCTGGCTGTTAGCCCTGCTATTTGTAAGTGAGCAGAAAGAAAAGAGAACAAAGAGTCTGCCATCTAATGAAAAGTGAAAAGAAAATCCAGAGGACTAACAGGTAAAAGCCACTGATCACCATGTAAATCCCAACTCTGGGAAATGTGACAGCTCAGTCACTTCAGAAGATTATGCAGACAATCCAAGGAAGAAGTGTGTGCTAATCATCATTTCTCTCTTACACACACATATAAGCACAAATTTACACACTAATACAGGTTTTATACATACAGACTTCTGCTTCTCTGGATCAAAACAGGTATAAATGGCAGTAAACTCTCAATCCTTCAATGCAGAAGTGTGTCCATGTGCAGTGTTGAGCTACAGCACCCTACAGTGCAGTGCTGGTCAGACAGAGATATCATGAGCATCATCTACTGCTCAGGGCTTAGGAAAGAATGCACCACTCAGGAGTGCAGAGGCTCTGTCTTTATCAATAATACCAAACACTTGGAGAGATCAGAGTGTTTCCCTATCCTTCTCAGAGATGTATGAAGGTGAGAAGCTATAGTATCAATTTAGAGAGGTGTAATTACACACGAATGTTGCCACATAGGAAATGATTGGTGTATCTGGAAAAGAGGCAAGTTCAGTTCACTAGGTCATGTGTTTTACATATCCATCAGGCTTTCCTTCATGAGTTTGTAAAGACAAGCTGGAGCAGAATGCCCACCACCCCAGTGTCCTCAGTGATGACAAGAAGGGGTACACATTTGCATTTAATTACAATCTGTTTCCTGCAGTGATGCTGGGACCCTGGGTAAAATACTATTGTGCTCATTACCTTCCCCAAAACAAACACTTAAGAGAGTCTGGAAAAGCTGTAATGGAAGTGTCTCATTGAAGGCTGTGATTTCCCATATTCTAAATACATAATTTCATAGCAATCACATACATTACATAATATAAATCCCTTCTACATCAAGTTATTCCCATTATCAAGTGCTGAAGTCTGATTTGATTTTTTACAACACAATGCTCTCCGGGGTGAGCAAAATCAGTTTGGCTTTCTAGAGAATACAATTATAGGCTTCAAGCAAAAGAGCTTAGAGAAGGATTCAACAGTCTGTCTTTGTAAATTATACTCTGAGGTTTGCATTTTTCTCCCTATTTGATGGGGTGAGGAGGAAAGAGGCAATTGCATAGAGTAGACCCCAAAGAAAACACTTCAGTAAAAAAAAATACAATCCAAGGAAAAGTTGTGTTTGATTTGGAGAGCAGGTACATGCAGACTTGAAACGTGGCAGGCAAAAATAAAGAGGAGATTTAGGGAACTGTGAGACGATGGGGGAATGATCCAGCTATTTTGGTGGGCTCCAGCCAATATGGTACAATGCACTCTTGAAATGACAGTGCATGTGTCTGTTTCCTGATGACTGTATTTGATTCTGCAGCTGATAGAAAATAAATAGATGCAGCTACCAAGAGGCTGGGCCACTGCACAGACTGACACTATTTACAATATTAATATATCTATCTAGAAGAGTCTGCTCATTCAGCATGATCATCCTTTTCTTGATTACTTCTGTCTCTATCCAGGTTTTTCTAATAATTTTTGCTTATTTTAATTGCGCTCACTCTTCTCTGACCCAGCATGACCTGCTATATTTGAAGAAGGAGCACCCTTAAATATTTTTTGCATTTATACCATAAAGCCTAACAGGCATCTTCATTAAAAATCTAAGACATCATTAAGGTATTGTTTCTCATATTGCCAGTTTTAATGGGGAACATGTTGCACGACTTAGTTTTGAGCTGATTTCTCTGCAGCAAGCAAGAGGGGATTGGGAAGCAAGCAAAGCAATAAACAGGAGCTCTTTCTTTTTTTCTCCCTATAGCTGGATGGTCTTCTGACACCTGCTTCATGTTTCTAGTGATGTATTCCTTCCAGCCCTCTAATACTTGATAGTCTAGAAACAATATCCACATCAACCAAATTATTTATTTATTCTCTACCATAAATTATCAGATGTGACCCTCAGTTAGATATGTCTCAACCTTTACACTTCACATCCTCAGCCTTTATCAATGCTATTCTAAAAGTCAGGCATATTCGATTTTATAGTCTTTTTACTTTTCCCTTCATTTTTCGTTCTTTTGTGACTTAAACAATCAATCTTTTCTCTTTTCTCACATCTTTTTACTTGAGAACTTCTATTTTTATTCTTCCTCTTGACTGTGTCTCCTTTGTCTCTAACAACCTGTCAGCAAATAGTATTTTCTGTGTTGACACAGCTCTTTTGTTTCTGATGGCAGAACAGATGCATTAGCGTCACTTAGCTCTGTCCTGCAGTCAGAGGAGGAGGATTTCACCTCCAGGGTAGTGACTGGGAGACACATGAACTGCTCAGAGGAACCATGACTGCTGCTCTTTCACTGGTTCCTCAGGATGCTTCCCTGAGTCCCAGCAACTTGTCCTCAGATTGATCCCTGCATTTGGAGGTGGAGCAGCTGGTTAGGATGACACTGCAGGATGGGAAGTTAAGATGCAGGTGAAAATGACTTCTCCAGCATGGCAGTAACTCCTCCCTCTCTGGTACTTGCTTGAACAAGCACAAATTTAATTTCTCTCACAAATGCCCCTGTGAGTAGGGACTATCTATCACTGCTGATCATGAGAAATGAGACCCCAGAGCTATTCCCAATTTAAAGCCCATCATGATACAACTGGTAGAGGCCATCCTTGCGGCTTGTTGGAAATGAGACTGCTCACCTCTGACCCTACCTCCCCTTCCTCGTTGGCCTTACACAGAAAATGGCACATAGAGAAACTCCTTGGGGCTCTGAAATGCTGAATGGCTCTTCCTGCACTGGTCACCTTCTCTCTGTGTCTTGGTGAGCCAGTGCAGCATTGAGTGATGAAGAGCTTTTTCTTTCATAAGAATGTATTGAAGACATTTCTCAGACAAAAAGTTCAGAAATACGAACTCACCCCCTCACTCTTTTGTTTGTGCTTTCTTCCCCCCAACAAAAAGAGTCATTTCTCCAGCCTCTGCAGTCAGTAGGGATTTTATTGTGGAGCTCATCAGTCACAGTATGGCTTATAAACACAAATGCCAGCACAGATCTGTCAAGTCTCTTCCTTGCTGCATGACACTTGCCTCTCTGTTCACTCCTTGCCAGTCTCCTGCCTTTTCCACTCTCCCCTGTCTCCAGGCCAGCAAGTCACTCACTGCCAGTGCTGTGCCAGAGCACTTCTCCAAGTGCAGCTTCCCTCTGTGATAGCTTTACTCGGTGTCATCCTGCCTCTCCTGCTGTCCCCTGGGAAGGGGCATTAGCAGGGGGTCACACACCAGCACAAGCTACTGGAGACAGTGAGGGGAAGAAAATCATCCCAGAGTATTCCCAGGCTGCACCCTACCCTCTGGGTAGCAAAAGATGTGTCAGGCTTCCTGTGGCTTAAATCTACATAGAGTATTTTTGTACTCACAAGGGTGTCCCACAGCAAGGACTGGTGTTTTAATAAAACTGCCCCCTTCTCCCAGGCATCAGTCTATAGAGCAAGAAAAGGGGGCCATGTTACCCCACATGGCAAGGCTGCCATGCATCCCATGCCAGGGACTCATCTGACATCATAGCTAAGCCTGTTGAGTGCCAGGTCTTCAAGAACACTCATAGTTTGTGCTTCAGAGCTCTCCAGAGGAGGCTGTTTCAACACAAACTCCCACACAGCTTCATTATACATTACAGAACTTTACTTTTATATGGACACTGGTTGTTTCCATGAGTGGGTGCAATCTGGGTGAGAATGTGGAAATCCCTTTCCTCCAGCAGCCTCTGCTTTGCTGGGACATGTCCCAGCCTGTGGAGTGGGATGCAGTGCTGTGAAGAGGGAGAATGCCCACCACTTTCTTGGCTTGTTGTGGGCACATCTCTACCTGCCTGCCCACACCTCGAGTCAAGCAGCAGTGTGAAGCCTCTCTCCATATTGCACAGGTGTTGTTGTGGGAGGCAGTGAGAAATAACAGCCTGAAGCTCCCACAGTTAATCCCTTTCTAAGAATTTCCCTTCTTCTCTTCCACAGATAAATTGACACCTGATTTATGCAGAACTAGGAAAGCACAGAAATCAAAATGCAAAAGCACAGGAAGGTTTTTCCCAGAGGATACTCATAATTCTTTGGAAACCTGAATATGTGTTAAAATCCTCACTTGCTCTCACTATCCACAGATCAAATTTCATGTAACCTCCAAACTTTTTGTTTGTTTGTGGTTTTTATTTTTTGTGTGTGTGTGTGTAAGTCTATCTTTCTGAGGTCCTGTTGTACAGCAAGCACTTCTTTTAAATACCTCATCACAGCCATTCCAAGCCAATGTTGGATCCTCTGTTACATCTGGAAATGTGGAAAGGGCGACCAGTTACTACATGAGATTCCCTGTGACCCACTCCTATGCTCTGCCATTTTACACAGGAAAGGTTTGTGCCAAGGAGAGGGAATATCAGGTACCATAGAAATGGTTACACAGCAGGTTAAACAGGCAACCATGCTCCTGCTGATGAGGATATGTACATGGAGAGGTCATTCACTTCTGAAGGAAACAAATAAACCTGGCTGAACAATCAGCGTATCTTGGGAAACTTCCCAGAAGTCTCACTGATGTTCCACTCAGACTCCTGGCAAATCTAACTTAAAGATGTTAAATACCTTAAAAACTAGGACTAAGCTACAGAAAAAAAAAAAAAAAATTCTACCACAGCTTCCTTTAGATATCTCTAACGATAGATTTCACATGGAAAAAATTAAGTTCCACTTTTCTGTCCCACTCCCATTCAGTTCAGACTCCTCTGCTTGCCAGGGGAAGCAAACAGCTTCTCTTCCTCCAAGAACATCTGAACTGAAAATGCTCTTCCATCTCACCACAGACTTCAGGTAAGGATCCCACCCTCATCAACTTCAAAAGCTTCTGCTTATGACTTCAAGAGAAGTTGTATGAGTCATATGAGTCAATGAGAAGCTGGTATTCATGTTAGGTCTAACAAACCTATAGTCTTCTGTAAAAGTTAAGAAATGTAGCTATCGTTTGGTAATGGCATGATTCTGCAAATAAATTCATGTAACTAAATCTGTCTGTATTTCCAAACCGTGCATAAAATGATGCAAAAAATTGGAATGCAAAAGTTGCAAAGATCAGAGAAAGCACATTTCTCCTATTCTTATTTGGACCTCCGTGTACACATCAGTAGATTAGCTTATGTATCATACATCGTGTTTCAGTTCATTTACAATTAAAAAAAAAAAAAAAAGCTGTTTAAATATTTTCTCAACAGTTAAGGGCGATTTCTTTCTTTAGTGCAAATAAAGTATTGAAGATGCAGTGATCTATTTGATACAGAGAGAATAAAAGATTTGAAGAATTTTAAATAAGAAAAACCCTATATGAACTGACTACTTTTGAAATGTTTGAAATTTAAGGCTGTTATTTTAGCCCTATCCCCAAAAAGTCTTCTAGTTAATAGCTATGCATATTTATGTAATTCAAATTAGTTACTTTCATTCTCTCATATTGTTCTATGAATATAAGATAAACCTATGAACTAGGGGATTAAAAATTATGAAAATAAAAGTCAGAAACACAGAATTGTTAAAGTTAGATCATCCAGTCCACTCTTTCTGCCAAGGCAGGGTCAGCTAGAGCAGGTGACAGGAAGCTGTCCAAGTGGGTTTGGAATATCTCCAGAGACGAAGACTCCACAACCTGCCTTAGCAGCCTATTCCTCTGTTCGGCCAGCCTCACCATAAAGTTCTTCCTCACACTGAGGTGAAACTTTCTGTGTTTTAGTTTATGGCCATTGCTCCTTGTCCTGTCCCTGGGCACCTCTGAAATTAGTCTGGCACCACACTCTTGACAAATGCCTTTGAGATGTTTATGTGATGAGATCCCTTCTCAGTTTTCCCTTCTCTGGACTAAACAGGCCCAGCTCCAACAGTCTCTCGTCATAAGAGAGATGCTCCAGACCCTAAATCATCTTTGTAGCCTCCACTGTACCCTCTCTAGTAGCTCCTAGTCCTTTTTGTATTTAGACTTGAAGTTTGTTCCTATTCCATATAAAGAACTAAGAAACGTAATGTTTTCTCAGATTATAGTGCACTGTATTTCTTCCTATTTCAGTAACAATAAAATGATTGGATGGGAAAGGAGAATTTTCTCTACAGCTTCTCTAACTTACTGTATAACTTTTTTGGTATGTAATATAAAGGGGATTTGGATTCTACAGAAACATAGAAACAAAAAAAACAGAATTTGGTGTCTGCAGGTACCTATTATAGCCATCAATTCAACCCATCACTTAAATGTGCCTATTTTAGCATTGGCTGAAGCTCTAGAGGGCTTAACTACATGGTTAACTTATGCATTTTGCTGCCTTAAGACTTGGACTTAGTAGTAATGACTGTATTTTACTTTGGTTTGTTGTTAATATTGATAAATGTACCTGTCATTGCCTCTAGTCACAGTGTGCTGGACTGTGGCCTTAAATATTACTCTAAAGCCAGAAGTCCCACTGAAGTGCTTTAGTATGTTCTTCTTAAATGGAGATACATAAATATCCTAATTCTTCTTCAATGAGATTGCCCATTTGAAATTTTAGCTGCAATTTTGCCAACATCTTCTAACAGCCTTTCACAGTAAATGCATCCTTGGGATGCTGTGGAGGTACCAAAGCAGGATAGGACATTACAACAAGACTGAAGCACAATGATGGCCACCAAGGGAAAGGTGGGAACACAACATCAAAGCCAAATGGTAGAGAAAGCAGCTGGGAGGAGAAAAATGGTCTGGGAAATGGTTGTATAAAGTACTCACAGACCCAGGAAAATAAGCTGAGCATCCCAAGCCACCAAGTTCAAGAGGCTTTGGCAAGTAAAATGCATAAAACCAGTCCCAAAGGCAGGTCATCATGTGTAACAAGATGAAAGCACTTCAGAGATGTTTTATTTCCTAAGATCTTTCTCTCATCCATATATCAGATTTTTTTTGTGAGAAACATATTTTCACAATAAGGTGGTTTCAGGCCTTTCTCTGTCCTAAGATTTTGCAAGATGCCAGGTCATGTGTGCACCCTCTGCTCTCCCCCTCCTTTTTCTCCCCACTCCCTGTTTCAGCTGGGACTGCATCTGCTTCCGAAGGAAGGAGGCATATTTCAAATCTCCAGGAAACAGGAGACTATCACAGCTCTGGTTTTCTCCAAAATTCAGATAATTGATTAATGAACTTTTCCTCTCTGCTCATTTGCAGCAGCAGGAGGAGATGGAGGTAATTATGACACTTGCAACTGAAGGTTCAGTACAGTGTGGTTACAACAAGCCAAAGGCTAGGAAAAGGCATGCACATTACATGACATTTTTAAGAGTTTGCCAAGCCACAGGAATGAAAGGGGTATCAGCAACAAGTCCCCACAAGCTGTGCTGTTTGCAGTCTTCTACTTTCACACACTGTGGTGCAGAAACCACAGCAATAGACTTCCCAGATAATTCCTGCCTCTGCATCCCAGCCTACCTGTGAGCTCAGGTTCAGAGACAGCTGCTTATCGCTGTGTATCTGATCAAGTTCCCCCAGCACACGCTCAGTGTTTGTGTCCCCCACCTCACAACAAAGGCTGCAAGCAGACTGAGTTTTCAAATGCACTGTTTGCAATGCCAGGGTCACAATTGCTTCCTTTGCAAAAAGCAAGCAGAGTTATCTTTGGGGAAGGGACTTCAGAGCACAATTCGGCTGTAATAGGAGCCACATGTTTTTCTCACTGATCCCAAGTCACTGATTTGTATATATCTTCCTTCCTTCCTTCCTTCCTTCCTTCCTTCCTTCCTTCCTTCCTTCCTTCCTTCCTTCCTTCCTTCCTTCCTTCCTTCCTTCCTTCCTTCCTTCCTTCCTTCCTTCCTTCCTTCCTTCCTTCCTTCCTTCCTTCCTTCCTTCCTTCCTTCCTTCCTTCCTTCCTTCCTTCCTTCCTTCCTTCCTTCCTTCCTTCCTTCCTTCCTTCCTTCCCAAAAATCCCAAGGTGATGCACACATGCAGGGTTGCAAACAAACACCTCACTCTCCTCTGACAGCCAGAGAAATCCATGACAGCCACATGACAGAAACTGTTCCCTCAAAGGCTACTTGAGCCCAAGGGGGGGATCCAGAGGCACAGCTCTCCAACATCCAGGAAAAACATCCACTGGCCTTTATTTCCAGAGGGTGCTATAATTTCAGCTTGTGTGCCCTGAGATCGCTGGCACTAAGGGGATTAAATCAAGCCTCAGCTTGTGGGTGCACTTGATTCATTCAGTAATCAATCACCCTAAAACATTCCAAGCAAAAAGGACGCTGTAATTTGTAACTAAAACCAGATGAAAGGGAAACAAAATCAATATTAGAATATAACCTAGTATGGACAAGGGATTCTAGCAGAGGATTACGAATGGGATAAATACAAACATTTAGAAAACAATTACACAGAATGTTCAATGATCCTGGGATGATCAATGTCAAAAGAACTGGTGTACAAGAAGGAAAAAGCCAAACATGAGCCACAAGAAATAAACAGGAGAGAATGGGAATGTTTGTGTTTTGCTTTGAAAGTATGTTTCCAAAAGTTTAAAACCCCTATAAAACCATCTAGAATGTCTATAAACCTGCTGAAATGTACATAAAACCACTACATATTTGCCCAATGTATTTGGTTTTAAAATACTTCCTTGCAGCTTTAGCAGCATGAGGCTTTCCAAAGCGTTTGCCAAACCTGATGCCTGAGACAAAGAAACCACTTTGTTCAGGTGGATACTTCCTTTCCTATCAGGTGAGTTAATCTTTGCAACTTTGTCTATGAAGAACAGCTGAAAATCTGTGATTAAATCTGTGATTTTTTTTTTTTTTTGGTATGTGTTATTTTCCTCATTTCAATTAATTATCTAGAAGCACAGTCAACTTAGCAGGGTGCCTTCAAAAGTTCCTACACTTCAGTGTTATACGACAGAGCAGAGTTTAACTAGATGATTTTTTAGGGAGCCAATTAACATTCAGACCCCCCCAAAAAGCAACTAATCCATCTTTTTATGTCACCCCATCGGAGAAAACTCTACATTACAAGCCTGCAGTCAATACCCTGCTGCACATCAAGGATCCCTGGCCAGAAAAGACTTTTGAAGACATGCAGGCCTGGTTCTGAAGAAGTATTATTTGCCTGTTCTTGGGAAAGAAGCCACCCCTTGTTCTACTCCTTATCAATAGGTAGGGAACAAACGAGTGAAGATGAATTAGAGTGCAGCTTCAAATAAGTGACCGTGAACAATGACACTTCTAGTGAGTGTCTTGAAGTGAGTCTGGGGATGGGTTTGTGGCCTTATTAGGGGAGATACAGTCTGAGCTACTCTGGACAAAAAACAGGACAGAGGAGATGAAGAAAAGGGAAGGTTTTTCAAAGGAAAATGCTGCCTTTTGTTAAAAAAAAAGTCAACCAACACATTGTACAAAATCATAAAATTTTGTAGTGTGCCATTTTTAGTAATAACACGCAATTTACTGCCATGAGTTGGTGCTGGACTTCTTTTCTGTTTCCTTAAATCAACATATTTTTTCCACAACCAGCTAGAATGGAATTTTTTTGATACAGGTTTTATGTCTGGCATCTCTGTAATTCTGCTCTGACCTAATGTGTCTGTACAGGGATTGCACTAAAATGGCATTAGATGGCAGAAAATTAAGTTTCCAAGAAGCAGAAATAGAAAAAAAATTCAATTTGGTGGAAAGTGAAATGGAGAAATAGACGTAAGAAATGGTTTGGAGGCATAAATTTGCCAAGAAGGCACAACCCATATTAGCTTGACCTGGGATAGTGTATGACCCTGGAATTTAACCTCCCACCAGTTTGCAGAGGGGCTGGCTCTGTCTTCCCCTGCTTCTGTCTTCTCCTACTCTGCAGACTGTAGCATCAGCTATGTTCCAAGCCAGAGGTTGTCCATATACTAGTATTTCAGTCCCATCTCTCCAGAAATGCTGTCTCTTCTCCACAATGACCTTCACCTGTTTTCCTGTAAGGACTTTTGTCCTGTACAGATATTTGCCAGTTGGCAAATTGCTGCTGTTGGGCTACAAAACTCAAAGTTCCAAAAGGAACCAGAGCAGGAAAGAAGCAAGTAATAGAAGAAGTGTGTTTAAACAGCAAAGTACATAGAAGAGCTGAGAAAAATAAGATGGGTTTTTACTAGATATCATATAGGAAAGCAAGTATGTCAATAAATTAAAAGTCAGGACAGATTTTCAATTTCTGCTTCAGGACACATAGTGCAGAAAACAATCCTTCAGTCACAAAAATAGCTGAAAGATCTGAAAAACACTTTCGAAACTTGCTGGCAATTGTGATGAACTGCTGATAAATCGTATCCAGCTCTAAAATGATCCACTCCAAATTTGGAGTCCCCTAAATGCTAAGGAAGGGGACATGAAAATCTAAGCCCAGATTTCTTTCTTCACCTTTAGAACAAAAATCCCATGAAACCATAATTTGACTTCAAAGAGTAACCCCTTTATCAGCAGCCCCAAGATATATGCAACTAACCCAACTGTTTAGCTGGCACTTTGTGAAGCCAGTCATCCAGGGTTAATTGTAAATAGAAAGAAGTGGACACTGCCAGAAGACACATTGTCCCACCTCAATAAAAACACAGGAAGAAACTCATCCCATGCTGCCTAATGCCCGAGGCCCAGGTGGTTAGCTTAGATAAGACACATTTAGACATTTCATTTCTTCACCCTCCAAAAGCTGTCCCATCTATTTCTTGGGATTTGGCCTTGGTTTCTGTGCAGGTCTAAATTTTGTCTTTTCAATGAATGAAAAACCAGTGAAGTTCACTTTGCTTTTGCTTGGAAAGATTCACAGAGCTTGAAGCAGACACAAAGCAGGCAGCAGTACCAATGCCTGGCCAGAGAGATCAGAGCAGTGCTTTTACCCCAGCTCTTGGTACAGAGCTGGAGGAGAGCAGAGAAGAAACAAAAAACCACAAACCCCAGTAATCTTACTGAGAGGAGCTGAGATGAAGCAGTGGAGGACTGGGAAAACTAGGGCACAGTAGGTTTAGACACTGACCTTACCTGGGGCCTTCTGCAAGGGCAAAATGGGAGACAGGCACAGCCCACTGCCTTAGTTGCTGGACATCTCAGTATCATGAGAAGCCAGCCTTTGGCAGCCTCCTCTTCTCTTTCACCTCCTCTCACCTAATTTACTTTCTGACAGTATCATGAGAATTGCTGCTATCCCTTTACCTAGCTTAGGTTAGCTGCATTTGAGTTTTGCATGTTATTTACTGATGACCTTCGCTTCAGAAGATATCTACTTTTTGTAGCCTTGCTGTGTAAAGACTGACAGCAACCTTCATCAGAGGATAATTTCCAAATGAGGAAAGTATCCACGTGGGACTGTCAGAAGCACTGAATTGATCTGTGCCTGCACCACAGGTCAGATTTAAACCCATTTTTCTTGAAGACAAACTAGACCGATTTATCCTCAGGGGCCTTACCCTCCACTCTTTACAAGCCTCAAAACCCAGAAAGAAATGATGTATGTGCAGTTAGTACACCCATATCATGTGAAGGCAATTGATTCAATTACATTATAGCTACTGGAAACAAAACAGCCATATGGTGAGCTTTCTACCCCGAAGTAATGGATGCTTCACAGCCACAGCTCTGAACCCAGAGTTAGTTCCCTGCATGGATGCTGCCCCCTAAGCAGACTTCCCAAGGGAAAGCTTTTCCTGAGCCATGGGACAAATCCAAGTTTAGGCTGGTTAAAATAAGCATCTAAATCTCAATATACTTTTTTGGAGCTTTACCTGAACCATCCAGAACTCCTGAGTCTGCAAAAAAATTTGATAATTTTATAAGAAAATGATTTGGGTGTGTATGTGTTTGCAGGCACATATGTACATGCTTTTCACTATGTCTTAATTCTGGAAGAGCAAGAAACAGATTGAGATGAAAAGCAGTAACTGTACTCTGTTTTGCTCCATGTGCTATGCACAGTGTTGGCTCTAAAGACATAAAAAATTCAATCATGAGCCAAATCTGGCCTTAAATCGATCAAGCTCTGCCGGCTTCAATGGAGCAATTGCAGAGATGTACTCCAGCCGCTGCTCTAAGCCCACCCTTTTTCACACCCTCCCTGCTTTCCAGCAGGCTGTCTAGGCTGCCAGCCCGAGATGGGAAATGCAAAAGTTCAGAGATATCTACAAAATTTGCATATGAAGTAGCATGGGGAAATTCAGCATAGCTTTTGAAACGAAAGGAAAAAAGGGAACAGAACAAATGAGTTCCCCCTTTTCCTTATAAAAGGAAGACTTAATTGAAGAAATTTAGTTCTGAGCATTTCAGCATCAAGCCAGGACTATCTTACCAAGCTCAGATTTTCTATATATAAGCAAAACTCCCTGTGGTTCAGAAAAGCCCCACTATTAAAGGTAGCTCTGGGAATAGGTATGAGTTTTTCCTAATGAATTAAAAATGTGACAGCAGCTTTGGGATTTTTGTGGTTTTCTTGCTCTTCGGTTCTGACCATGAAAAGCCTCCTAAGCAGAACAGTTAACCTCAGAGCAGGCAATATTTACTTGTTCTTCCCAATACTTAAGACAGGAAATGCCTTAAATGTTGCAAATACTGAGGTTATAAAACTGTAAATGTTTGCCTGTCAGAGGCACCTGGCAAATTTTTACAGCTCTCCACTGCACACAGGCAGAGTCACCCTAGCACTTGGATTTTCCCCATCCTCTCCTTTTCCCCCATTTTACATAGGGATTCATAAAAGACATGTTTTTGTGCATTTTGTTTTCAAGGTTGCTGTCCTACTAGCACTACTTGTAGAATTGTGATATGGATTTCACTGAATCCTTTATTTATCTCTCTCTTTTTAATTTTTTTTTTAATGGAAAAGGGAAATATCTCAATTTATGTTTTGTTTGCTAGATAAAGTCTCAAGTCTGTTCTTCAAATATTTAAAGGGAGAAATTAATCAAATAACTTTTGGGAAGATTGATTTAAATAATTCATTTTTACAGAAGGATGTAAATCTTTGGAAAATGTCAGGACACAGTGAATGCCACAGAGGCCTCATTTTGCACTGGGACACTGTAAAAAATTGGCAGAGTCTTCCTACCTGGTTCCATTGTGAGCTTACTTGCTTGGGTATTTCCATGCCCGTTCTTGCACAGGCATCTCAGAAGTGAAATCCAGAGCTGCAGTCTGGTTCCTGTGCTTGGCTGGCCCAGCCCCTGGGCAGAGTCACAGGGCACTGGGGTGACCCACAGCACCCCTGCCCCAGTGCTGCAGCCACCACCCACTGGGAAGGCACCTCACCCACCCCTCAGCAGCCAACAGATCCGAGGGGAGAAGCAGAACCCTGGCAGCCATCAGAAATGGGGACAAAAAGTCCCCACGTGGGAAACATAAGATAAAAATAATGCCTCATCCCATGTACATTTTGGATGAAAAGGAGGCCTTCCCCCACCTTCCCAAGGCTGTAGTGGCATTGAGGAGATATTTGGTTGGTTTTACATGGCAACACATTATCCGTATGCCCTAAATATGACCATGTGCAGGGTGAGGGACTGGCACAGGTTGTCCAGAGAAGCTGTGGATGCCCCATCCCTGGAAGTGTTCAAGGCCAGGCTGGATTGGGCTCACTCTGGTCTAGTGGGTGACATCCCTGCCCGTGGCAGGGGTGCTGTAACTAGATGATCCTTTAGGTCTCTTCCAAGCATCCTGTGACATCCTATGATGTGCTCATAGAGACCTTATTCTCATGTAGTTTACCCAGTAATGTTGTCCAACTGCATGTGAGGAGAGAACCCCAAGCCCTGTGTTCAAGGAATGAAAAGGCATCCCTAGATCTCCTGATTTACCACCATACAAAGGAGACGAGAATCATGTTAGGAGTTGTTTGTATGATTTTGTCCTGTAGCTCCTCTGTAACATCCTTCTGCCCGGGGAGAAATTCCCCTCAGGGTTTTAAATCAGCAATCATCCCTAACTCAAACAAATCTGACAACCTAGGACACAGTTCCTGCCAAAGGCCACTGTAAAAGTGAACAAGGAAGTTTCTACACTTCTCTTTTAACTGTGAGGTGTTAGGAGTGTAGTCACATACCACCTCTGTGCCTAGTGTTGCACTGGGAAGAGGAGCTGGGGTGTCCAGACAGATTCTGCCATCCCTCTCTCCCTCTGGATTTCATGTGATTATTCCAGCAGCTGCCTGCTGCTGGAATGCCTCCTGATGCTCCACTGCTGCAACGGGATCATGTTGGCTGGGCATCCTTTATCTTGCTGTCCTTCAGCTTTGATCCATCCAAATGGACAAATAATGCATTTAGTACAGTTCCCTTGAATCCAAAATATTCCTGCTTTTACTGTTACTTCTGTGATAGGGGTAGATTTTTAATAATGTTCCATCTGAGAAAGCTACATATTTTTAAAATACATGTATCCACAAAATGTCCCACAAAATTTTAGAGGACTTCTGTCTTTGTCAAGATCTGCAAGAGTATAAAAAATAAAATTTGTAGTATTAGCAAATTATATGTTAGTTGATAATATTTTTGGAGTTTGGGGGGAAAAAAGAAAAATAAACACAATCCTCCAAAGAAACAAAAATAACCTGGTTAGAGGGAAAAGGGAGAATACTCTATTCTGACCCATTATCAGTTACACTGCTTCACTGCTCAAAACCATGTTATTTATGATTTATATGAGCATCACCTTTTGCTGTAGTTAAGGATTTCTAAAAGATGGACATCCTCTTTAGGTTCTCAAATGCAATCACCATATAGTAGGCTTGCAACTTTTTTGAGACCTAACAAAATGTATAAAATATTGTAAATAGCTGCATACTATAAACCTTTTCCAAGTAAAAAAAAAAAAATAAAAAAATCAAAATGGTTCCAAACACCACTGTCATTGGAAACCAGGCTGTAAACATTTTTTAATGAGTCGAGTTGAGATTAATTTAAATATTAATTTTGAATTTGTAAGTTTTGTCTCCTTTCCACAGCCTCTTGTGACTTAACATAGCAGGAGCTGCCAGCCTTGGGTATCCTCTGTCTTACATGTGACTTTCCTTAGGATTCACTCCCATGTCTCCAGAAAATTAAAAAGGAAGCAGCTTCAGGAAATTCCACGTGTAGCACTACTGTGTGTTGGAAAGATGCAGCAGTCTCTAACAACTATCCTGAGTGCTCAGCTCACCACAGTCCCACTGGTGAACTTTTATTAAACACTGTGATCCTTAAGTCTGCAAGGCAGCAGGGCAGTTTCCTTAGCAGCCAAGGAATTTTCTACCCAAACAAACCAGGGATCCATATATCGTAGTATCTTTCTTTTTATACCAGTTAATGTTAAATACTTCAGAGGAAAGTGTAAACAATGATCTTGATTTAGCAAAATAACATCTGCTTTGCTTTAAATGTTTAAGACCTCTGGCTTCTGCCTTCATTAAAAGAATATCACAACTTGAGTACCACTTCAAACATACATTACATACATAAAATACATATACTCATTAAAACATACCTATCTTAACTCCAGGTTACTTGAATGCATTTTCACCTTGCATGCAAAAAGCTTCAGGAGGGCTGAACCCTGTGTGTAAAGCTAGGTAGGAATTTGAGTGCTTCCTCTGCAAGGGATAAATAAGAGCACATAAATTGAATGCACTGGTCAATCAGGTTATGTTGATACGACTAAATAAAAGCCAGCCAAGAACAGATCTTGGGCCCCAGGGGCAGAAGGCTGCCCTTTCTGTGGCAGATTTGTCTTGGAAACAAATATTTGGAATAGTTTGAAGGGGAGCCAGGGGATGATCTGGCTCACAAAGCAGCAGGGACAACAAGAGTGCAGGCTCTCCCTCCCTGCACTCCTCAGTGGTACAGACATACCCGCAGGATCCTGTGCCCCAGTTCTCATACCAATTTTCTGTTCAGGTAGCTCCACAGATTTCACTTCTGCTATTTCTGCCTACACCAGTGTTCGCCCCTCAAAGGCCTTAATAATCTTTTTGCTTATGTAATGCTAAATCCCAGGGAAATATTTTTTTTTTCAAGCCAGGATTCGAATGCTATGAGGCAAATATGTTCATATATCCTGGGAATGTAAAGCTTTGCACTACTGATGATGTGTCTATTTCTGTTAATCCAGCTCTTTCATCAGTACCTGGGACTGGTCTGTTCCACCTTACCTATGTTCTGAAAATGTCTGTTTTGTATGCTTTGATTTGTTGTCAGATGACAAAAACGGACTTTAACAAAATTTTCTTTGGGAACAAGAGTGAATCAGAGCTGTAACTGGCCCTTCATTAAAAAATCATCTTTAGAATCTTATGGTACCCTCACTGATTTGATCTACTCAGTTTACCTCAAAGGGCAATTACCAGCTGAAATGTCACAGACTTTGTGTAGGATTTCAAATATCTGAAAATAAAGATTTTTCTTATGGCACAGTGGGGTGCTGGAGTAAAAAAGCCTATAAACTGGTGGAATTTTAAACAAATATCAGTATTTTTGGAACTAAATTCCAGACCTCTAGCTGTTGAGCTTGACAGGTTTGTCTTTAAAATTTCTGTATTTGCTTTAAAATGTTTGACTTCTATAATCAGTGGATACAACAGCAGAAGACTAACGTACAGAAAGAAGCAATGGTGGAAGTTAATATCTTAGTACTATGTTTGTTTTCTCCCCACAAAGTTCTATTTTATAAGTTAAAATATCTTTAATCAGTCATAGTTTGATTCTTTTTCATAAGAAGATATAAGTGCTTTATATGATTCAGCTACACCAAGTTCCTTTTACTTGATATTTCATAAAGAGTTCAGATCTCAAATGAACGAAAAAAGTGGAAACATAGTGACAGATAATTCAAGCTACAATTTGAAACAGAAGTTTTCATTTTTGTTTGTAGATATAAATCAGAAAGTTGTCCCTTTCCCCACGTTAAGGAACCTGCAGATCCTTATCATAGCAGTAGGCTAATCAGCACTTTTAATCAATATTTTTACTGCTTTTGCTGAATGAGAAAAAAATAAGGCTGACTTACAGAATGAAACATACTTTACAATTTATCATTTAAATATGCAAGTGTCTATGGGAAAAGGACTGGAACATATCAAAGAAAGAAGACTTAATTATATATTACATTTCAGAAGTCCTTTCAGCCCATAGCTCAAGAGTTTCTAGCTACTCAGTCAGTCACTTATTTTTAGATCTAAATTTCTCTCCATTTCACATGAAACTGTTATCTAATTTATAAGGTACTCCATCAAAACTTCCAGTTCTTAACCATGAAGTAACAGAAAGCATCAAATGTAACTAAAGGACCTCCCAGGCAATTTTGAGGTCCATATTTTCTGATATTCTGGCTCCTTTATGCTACTCCCTGCTTTTTCTTTGCAGCTTTACTGTAATTTTATATATAGGCCAGACCCTCAGCAATAACTTGTGTTTAATAGAATCATGGAATGTCTTGGGTTGAAAAGGATCTTAGAGATCACCTCCTTCCAACCTCCTGACATGTGCAGAGACATCTCCCAGCTGACCAGGCTGCTCAAAGCCCCATCCACCCCGTCCCTGAACACTTCCAGGGTTGGGGCATTCATAGCTTCTCTGTGCTGTGGCCTGTTCCTCACCACCCTCACAGTAAAGAATTTCCTCCTAACATCTCACGTAAATCTTGCCTTTTAGTTTAAAACCGTTCCCCTTTGTTCTGTCACTTTACGACCTTGTAAAAAGTCCCTGTTCCAGCCCTCCTGTAGGTCCCTTCAGGTACTGGAAGGCTTCTTAAGGTCTCCCCAGCCCTCTCTTCTCCAGGTAGAGCAAATCCAACTCAGCCTGTCTCGGCAGGAGAGGTACTCCACCCTTCTAGAGTATTTAAGGTTATAGAGGGAAAGCAAAAAACCACAGCACACAGCCCTGGGAGAGCACAGGAGCACCTCACACTGTGCAGCATGGCCCCCTCGACCAGAGCTGCTCAGGAGCACAGTGAGTCCTGCAAGAAAGGCAGAAGCTACCTTGCATACCTCAGTGCACATGGGAAAAGTGCCCAAACCACTGTGCATGGCCCTGTACATGCAGTTTGGCCAGGGACAGGTTGGAAAGCAGAACTGCTGCTTGTGTTGAGCATCGTGGCCATCCTGGGAAGCTGCCAAACCCACTGGTTCCCTCTGCCCCAGGCACAGCTCCCACTTGCTGCTGCTTTCTCAGGGCACCAGCTGGCTCCAGGAAGGGCTCTCACAAAGGGCCCTTGTCCCCTTCAGGCCACCACAGCACTTATCAGTTGGAGCAGAAGATTGCAAATATGGGGCCATGGTGCAGTCTTTTCTCTGGATGAAAAATTAGCTGGAGACTTTGCTTTCCTGTGTATTGCAGTCACCACCACCATGCTCCCAGATGGAAAACTGCTGTATAAACTGTGCCTCCCTCTCCCCTTGCTGATGCAGCCCCCTGGGGAAACATAAAGCCCCTGGGCTTGTGCCAATCTCTGACAATCTCACCCTTTCTTTACATGGACTGGGAACTATACACTAGATGGTGTGATCAAGACCTGAAAATTACTGCCTTAAATCGAATGCTGTGGCCAGCATACACAAAGAACATTTAATGCCTTTAACGAAAACACAAAGGCAAATTCTCTGCAAAGTTAAGGCATGTGTGTCCTATTTGGCAATTGCAATACCTTTCTCTAGCAGATCAGCTTTCATCCTTTAAAGCTCTTTAAAATAACACAGGAATACCAATTATAATATTGTAAATAGTATTGCTCAGTTCTCTTTTCAGCAGAAAAAATAAGAGCCCATCTTGTAAAAATGGCTCCTTATCACTGTATTTTCTTTGTGACTTTCCACACATTACACTTATCTTTAAACAGGAAAAAAGGTATTCAGTCTTGTAAAATCAATTAGGCTTTTAAGCAATGGAGTAATCTTCTGCTTCCTTTCTATGTCCTTTAAAAAATATCCAAGCTTTTCTAACTTGCCTCAGCTAGCAAACCCCAATCTAAATCTTCATGTCACATGAGAGTAACTTATCTGGCTGCTAACTGGATTTTTGAAAAAGCATTTTGTGAAGAAATTCTCTGCCTCATACAACAAAATAACTTTCAGTAGTAGTCATAGATCCAATGTAAGCAATATCTTATGTATTCATTCCCTTGGCAAAAAGAAAAGTAGCTGCAAAAGTCAGCTTTTTCAGCTGAATTAAAAAAAAATCCTCAAGAGGAGAAAATATTACATACTTGGTAGAAACAAACAAAAAATTACTACTTTTTCCAGGATATTTATGTAACTCCTTTCTTCCTCTAAAATCTTCTCAGTTAATTTAAAGGGTTAGCATACTTCTAACATAGCTGTCAGTTCCTCTTAGTCAGCCTTGTTAAGAGGAAGCAGCGTCAGGAAGTATGCCTCATATCAGCTGACATACTTTCTATCTGAGTTTACATCCTTCACTAAACAGTAGAAATGAGCTCAGTGATTTTCTGTGCCTTTCCTAGCTTTTATTATAAGGAAGAGTGGAATAAACTTGTAGCATCCTCCTCCCACCCTGCTTCTAAGGTGGAAAGGTTGAACACATATCTGAGGAATGTGTGCTAATCCTGGGCTGCAGAACCAGGGAGGGAGGATGGGAGTCCTGGGCTGCACCTGGTGGAAAGAAGGTGGCAGAGCAGTGTGCAGCCAGTCCTTCAGTCCTTCTGGTAGACTGTTTTGAGAAGGGGGCAGATGTCATCTAACAGCAGCAGGCAATCACACCTTGTGAAAAGAAGGGGCCTCACCAAGCCACAACTCTGCCGTGCACTGCTTCTTCAGGGCTGTTTGCCAAAGGGCAGCCCAGCATATACACACTGTCCCTACTCCAACATGCCCAAATACACTGGCACACACTCCTTCTTCCTTCCAAAGGACTTGGTGTGGGTGGAGGTGCACACAGCAAATTGCTCTTTCCCCCCACATCAGAAAGGCTCTAATTCTCTAGGTAACTGAACAGGATTCCTGCAAATATTAGTGGCCTTTCTGTGTTTTACTTATGCACCACTTAAATTCCATTTAAATCTGCTGCTTGTTACTTTAGGCACAGAATCAGGCAGATAAGTCCATCAAGCAGATGCTACTGACATTTTCCATTTTGAGGGCTGGATGATAATAACACACAGAGGCGCCTATACTGCTGTGAGTAAACATTTTAAAAGCAGCTTCACAAATGCCACCATCTTTCAGCACCTAATAAACAGTTTAGGAGGATGTTGTTGAAGCTGCCAAAAGGGGTTTTAAAACTGGAGTGTCTCACAGGAGTCAAGCACACAGCTTGCACTTGAAATGCCTGTCTCACCTTGCAGATGGGTAAGAGAGACAGAACACCACTGACAGACACACAGGGCTTGGCACAGGGATACTGGGGATGCAGGGACAAAAAGAGATGGTACACAACTAACACAAGGCATGCCTGGAAGAACTGCCAGTTCCAGGTGTTTGCAAAATGGGCTATTTAGCAGGCTTGCCTGATAAAGCCAGGCAAGGCAGAAGCTCTGCATTCTAAAGCCTGCTTTCCCTCTCTTGTCCCCTTACATTAGCAATCCCCTGCTCTGCTGACTGGCCCATGGAAATCCTTTTCAGGTACCACTTCAGTAGGCAAACAACAGTCTCCTGGAGCTCTCTTGGAAACATAGGTGACATGATGCTGTCTAATCAAGGGCAGCAACCTCCACCAGGTAGCAGTGCACTGGCAGGTTCCTCTCCCCATTTGAGAAATATCTTAGTTCCAAATTATCCAGTTACAGTGTATTTTCATGTTTCATGATGTCTCTGAGCACAGAGAAGGAAGGCCACTTAGTCATGAGACTCCACCTGGATGGCTGCATCCAGCTCTGGATCCCCAGCAAAGGAAGGACATTGACCTCTTGGAGTGAGTCCAGCAGAGGGCCATGGTAATGATTAGAGAGATGGAGCACTTCTCCTATGAAGAAAGGCTGAGAGAATTGGGATTGTTCAGCCTGGAGAAGAGAAAGTTTCAGGGTGACCTTTAGGCCTCCTAGCACATGAAGGGAGTTTCTACAAGAAAGATGAGGAAAGACTTTGGGAAGAGCACGTAGTGATGGGTCCAAGGGTAATGGATTCAAATTAAAAGAGAATAGGCTTAGATTAGTAATCAGGAAGAAATTATTATGAGGGTGGTGAGGCACTGGAATATGTTGCCCAGAGAAGCTGTGTATAACATATTCCTGAAAATGTTCAAGGCCACTTTGGATGGTTCTCTGAGCAACTTGGTCTAGTGGAAGATGTCCCTGGCCATGGCAGACGAGTGGGGGATCAATGATTTTTAAGATCATTTTCAACCCAAGCCTTCTACGTCTATGAGTACTCCCTTGGTTTAGCATTCATGCATCAATAGAGACCTGTGATCATGAAAAGAACTGTGTCCTTGTAAGATGAGGTTATGATTAATTTTATTAATATGTGGGCTAGAAGGAATGAATTAGTTCCAAGTGCTTTGGGACAAAAACCGTGTTTCCAAAAGAAACTTGGGAAAATAGACTTTACAAAACAACAGGCGAGGTTAATACGAGTTTGGAGTTTGAAGCTGAATATAATATTTGATAATCTGGTATTTGAATTGAGGCCAAGCTTTGATTATCCCATCGATCAGTTGATTAAAACTAGTCACTTGAAACCTGGTGTTATGTGCCGTGCAGGACATCAGAAGATACTGTCTAAGCCAAGAAGCATAAAAGGTTATTGCATCTTGAATCCTCATTCCAGGTTTGTGCTGTGGCAGTGCCATTTATAAAGGCAGCAGGAATGCCACATTTCAACAGAGCCTGTGTTATGTATGACTGTGAATGTTGTTGACTCATTCTGGGTCATTGGAGATTAACATTTTGGAAACAACAGACATGTAGAAGATATAGTATATGTTGTATGGAACAAGGCTGTGCTTGCAAGATTTCAAACTCAATTATGCAGACACAAGAGGTTTAGATAAACTTTTCAGATTGTATCAAATGAACTTTTGGTTGCTTATCTGAACTGACCCTCTGAAGGCATTTGGGATTATTCTTAATGTCGTTGTTATTGCTGGAAATAACAGCAGTTAAGAACTTAGTTTTAACTTTTGCATTTCTTGAGCATGGTTTGCCTGATTTTACAAGGGGAGGGACAGATTCCAAACTGCCCATTTTCATTGATATTTCATTACATCTAGACAACTGCAGTGAACAGTGTCTCTCCAACACAAAGAAATCACAATTTGAGACATAGACCTACATTAGAACCTTTGTAATTTGAACTGTGAAAGATTTTTTCTTGCTTTTTCAGAAGAAAATATTAAGAAAAAGCCTCTTCAAACAAGACTTCAGTTTCAGGGACACAATAACCTTGGTTCATGATTTTGCTGGGTTTTATTCCTTACGGGTCAGAAACTTCATGTAACTCTGTGCTATACAGGAAGAACATCTGGTCAGTGCTGGAAAACATTAAGTTGAGATATTTTTCGTTTGCATACTCTGTCTCATAGCCTGGATCCACAGCTGTAAGGTCACTCTTCATTCATTGACCTGTACCTAGAGGTGGAGATTTTTGTGACTGGAGAGAAAGCAATGGTGTCTGGATTTCGTCTCTATCAATCCCTTCCCCTTCTCTGCACTTTAAGCCCTGCAGGAGTGGGAGGTCACAGCAGGGCTGGGAAAACGATGACACCAGTCACCTCTCAGTGGTAAGGGCCTCTGACATGAGCTGCAAGCTCAGGGCTCAAGAAGTGGAAGTGCCAAAGAGGAGCACTTAGGTAATGGGAAATGGGCAGGGGCAGAGAGATCTGATGTAGAAAGAAATGGCAAGGCTACTGAGAAATAAAGAAATGCAGGTGAGTCTTCCTAGAAAGTAAAGGCTGGGTGACAGTAAGGTTGGGGGATGCATCAACACAGGGCCACCTTCCTGTTCAGCAGATGCTTTCTTGTCAGGCTGCCAGGGGAAGGACCAGGCGTGCACAGCTGCCAGACACACATCCTCTTTCTCTCTTTTTAGAAATGCATGATTTCAAGACCAGCAGTGTGCTGTGCTCAAGCACAGGACATCAACATAGCACTGCCCTGCAGTTTGCACAGAGCTTTGTATTCTTGATAGAAACTTTCTGAAAAGTTCAGGCCACCCTTTACAGCTACTTCCTAGCTGGTAAATAAAAACTCCCAATATCAGAAACTTGATCCTGAAACTGTTCCTAGTAGTGACAGAAGCAGGGACTTACAGCCTTGGACCATCCAGGATATTCCTCAGGATCACTCTTCAACAAGATTGACTACAGCCCTTTCTATCTGTGGTGGCTGGGCTCTTGGTTCTCCTGCCAAATGGTAAAAACCCAACTCCTCAGTTATTCTGGTTTTCCCAAAGAGAGGGGGTAATTCTGTCTGCCACAAGATTGCAAAATTAAAAAAAAAATCTCATTATCAAAGTAAGTTATTGAAAAAGTTATAAGACATGAAAAAGTAAATGACTGAATCTTGCAGGTACTGTAAACTGCAGTAACCTACAGACAGAGCATATGGCCAGAGCATATGGCTGAATTTACCACATCAGTGCTAATACCCATTTTACAATAATACAAGAGCTCTCCAATACCGAATTTCAACTAAGTAACCAAATTTCCCAAGGGGGACTATGTGCAATATACATGCTAATATACATATATATGGTGACCCTCCACAGGGTGTTATCTGACCATCAGCATGATGGCCATTCACTTGGCTGTCTCAGCAATAACAAACTACTCTGGGTTAGTTACTGTACTTGAAATAAAATGTGGAAATGCAAATAAGCTCAGCCTTGGAAAGCTCTTGATTACCAAAACCCTCCTATTAAACCACAAAAAAAGTCTTTGGGCCTCCAGAAGAAAAAGCACAGAGAAATCTACTTGAAATCTGTGGGGGCAAATACTTACACTTCAGCACATAAAAATTCAGAAATGCTTGTACTCTCAGCACTCTGCCATGTGCTAATGCCACCATGTTCATAGTGTTCACAGTTCACAGATCTAAGTGTCAGCAACTAAACATAAGGCTTACACGTGATGCTGCATTATTTACAGTAACCAGTGCTGCACAGAAAAATCATGGCCCACAGCTGCAATTACACCTGTCACTCTCGTCTGAATGAAATTGACATCTTGTCGCTACTAACCATCAGACTTCAAAAAAAGAGTAAAACTTGTTTTTCTTAAGAGGAAGGGGAAAAACATATTAACCTCACAGTGGTTTAACAAGTTCTCACATGCTGGCTGCCAGTTTGCATGTGCCTGCACAGCTCATGCCAGGTGCTCCTCTTTCCCAAGAGGCAGCTTCCCAGCACAGCATGGCAGGGTTGGGCTTGCCGTGCTCCACACAGCACTGGAGACTGTGGAGGCTGCTCTGGAAGGGGAGATCTACAGGCTGCTGTCAGCCCTGGTGCTCTAATACCAATACAGGCAAGCTTTGGGCTTGGTTAATATCAGTATGTTTAAGAATGTAAATTCCCTCCCTGACTCGTGACTGTAATGAGAAATTCCCATCAGTACCTCAAGCTGAGAATCATTCATTTGTGATCAGCCAGTAAATCATTGCCCAGACAGCTAAAATAAATCAGAATATCTATTTCCCATAAATCTGAAGTAACTCTATTTGTTTTGATGGCTAAATACACACAACAGAATTAATTTCAATTAATATTTTTGACCTTCTCTCTAGAAATCATGATATTGGCAAAGGCTCAGAAGTGGAAAGATAAAAAGATTGTAATTTCCTTTTAGAAAGAAAAGAAGTGAGTGCTGACACAAGCTGAAAGGGAGTGGCACTTTATAAAGAGGATGGTGCCAGACTCATTTCAGTGGTGCCCAGGACAAGGAAGAATGGCCTTAAACTAAAACACAGAAATTTCAACTCAGCGTAAGGAGGAGCTTTTTTACATTGAGGGTAGCAGAACACTCGGAGAGATCATGGAGTCTCCCTTTTTGGAGACATTCAAAAATCACCTGAATTCATTCCTGTGTCACCTGCTCCAGGTGATCTTGCCTTGGCAGGGGACTTGGACTGGATGAGTTGCAGAGGTCGCTTACAAAACTAACAATTCTGTGATTCTGATGAATGGTTCTCAACACCATAGCTCAGACAGATGCTTAGGATATCCTGATAGCTGTGAGAAACTTTTTTTCTCGTTTCATCAGACTCTGGCATGTGCAAGACCCGTGTCATCAGAACACAGTGGAAAATCCAGAATAACCATATAAACCATCCCCCTTCCACTTTCTCCTTTCTTTGAAATGGAGAGATAAGGTACCTTGAAGAGATTGCTCCTTTCCCTCTTTCGCTGTTCCTGGGTCATGCACAGAACATACCTCACTAAAACTGAGGGCCTGGCCACCACCAGGGAAGCAAATGGATGGAGATCATCACATGAACACAGTCCTGCTGCTCCTTAATCCTCTTGCCCCATCAACCCTTAATCTTCTCCCATGTTTCATATGGTATGTCTCCTTGGGCTCCTAATTTAACTTTACTGGTGCTAATGAGAGGCAGCCTGGGACTTAGGTCAGCTGGCCATTTACAGTTACTGGCTGCAGCACCATAAGGAGTCTTTGTGCATGAAAAAGACCGTGGATCTTTCATTCCAGAAAGGAACATCAGGTAGATGGAACCCGTTGTTTTTCAACCTCTATAGAGCTGCAATGAAAATATTGTTTCCATCTCTTTAGGAAATCTTATAACCAAAGGCATTTTTTTCTGAAAGAAACCTCTTTTATGATGTTTCCAAATCCTGAGTGAGGGCATATCTCCCAATGAGCAGCTTTATTTTTGGGGAAATCCATCTGAAGCCCAGAAGAACCAGCTGGAGTTTGCATGAGGGCTCCCACTGTGTGGGATGCACACAACAGCTCTCTGACACCAAAGCTGGGATTTGAGGAAAGAAACTATAAGAAGATGCAAAGCACTCAGCTTTTTCTCAGACAGAAACCAGGAACTGCCAATAGCCTTGCAGGCTCAGGACCTCCTCCTTGTGGGCTAGCTCACTCTGGGGTGGTGCCTCAGCTTGCCAGCCATCCGAGCTGAGGAACCACAGGCTCCTGAGGTTTGTGTGCCACACACTGTAGATGCTGCTCCAAGCAATTTCAAACAATGCATGGCCTTTAAAGGCTCATCCAGATCTGAAACAGCATGGAAATCTGCAAGTACCTCTGACTTAAGAGACCTGCCAAAAGGAGGACTGCCAGGAAGCACCTTGATTTATGACAATAGCAGGTTCTGGAGCAGTTTCTGTTTTTAACAGTTTCCAATTAAGACAGGTGTAGCTGACCATGAAACCTTAATGCAAGAATTTGAAGCACTTTGCCTGAAAGTGAACAAGGCGTGGTTGAAAACAAGCAGGTGCCAGAAGTGAGACAGAAGAGCTCAAAACTCTCTTGAGGTGGAACACAGCATGACCTGCACCCTCACTGGGCACTGCTCACTGTGTGTGGGGCTCAGCTGCCCCAAACCATCCTGTGGTGTCACACCATGGGACTTTGAGAGAGCAGAGGAGCTGCTGGAGGGGGGTTGCCTTAGGAAGGAATACTGCCCAAAGCTTCTCCTAGCACACATCTGGCAGATGCTGATTCTGGCCAGCAGGCAAGGTCAAACTCAGGTCATGGGGCCATCTCGACCTTGATGGCACCTGCTCCAAGCAGCACTGTGGGCTGCTGTCCCAGGACAGCTCCATACTGGGCTGCAGACCTTATACCTCCATGCAAAGAGCTGTGTCAGGAGATCATTCTCCTCAAATCTGGCTATTTCTGTAGCTGACATGGCCTAAGTGGCCAGATGACTCAAAATACACAAAGTTGTGGTTTAGAATTTGGAATAACTTTCATGCTTTTCCTGTCCAGAAGGGCAGTGTAATCCAGCTTGAGGCCAGTGAACAATATTACAGAGGAGTTCATACTGCAGGCAAGAAGCAAGCAGGGAAAAATATGCGAAATCAAAGACTCTACAATAAGCAGAAGATGAATTTGCAGACAACTGTAGAGAAAATCCAAACCTATGTCTAGTATTCAGGAAGAAAAGTAAGATTAGGATATAAACCAAAACAAGTGAAAAGGTTCTGTCTGGTAACAAAGCAAAACTCTTTTGGGCCAAACTAGGCAGAATGTACTTTTTTGGTGGAAGCATTTACCTCTTGTAGTTAATAGAAAACATTAGAAGCAGAATCTGACTCAAAAATAGAGATTAAGCACATCTATTTTGTCTGGATATCATTCCCAACATAGTAACAGTTGCCAATGGGCTAAATTTATTAAATATTAATTTTTAGCAGTAAAAAAAAAGATTAAACAAGGAAACACTCATTATCACCCACCCAAGTGTTTGGTAGAAAACAAATGTCAAGCAATGCAGAATACCTAGTCAGACTCTGCATTATCTGCATTTAATACTGCTGTGGAACAATAATGATGAAGGCAATTTGTCACCTCTTTTTCTTCCATGAGAAGCAGATAGAAAGCCTGTTGAAACCAATGTCAGAATTACTGGGGGCATGCAGATGAATAGAGACAGGCAGAACAAAATCAATTAATGTGAGAGTCAGCACTCTGACCACACCAAATGAGGCAGTGTTTCTTGATAGTTGAAAACAAATAGATATGAACAGCAAAAATATTAGCAGATATTAGAGGATGTTGCCCTGCTCTATTAAACATAAAGAACATATTTTTTTACCCCCCAAGCTGGTTTTGGTTTTTTGTTCACCTAAAATATCTTGGACCATATCTTATACCATAGTAAATGTAGATAGCTGAGCCCTACAACATGATCGTCGACTCAAATTCAGCAGGTATGAATTTGAGCAGTGAAATATAAGTTCAGATGCTCATATCCAGAACTAATCCACTTATCTCTACCTGGCCACAGGGATGGTGATACTCAAGAGGACTCAATAAACTACAGGCACTTTAGGGATTATTTGAGCATTGCTATTTATATGTATTTGAAGCACAGTTTTAAGATATACTCAGGCTGATGAACTGTTATTATTTCTGACTGTACCTTTAAAAAGCCTTCACTTTGAACAGACTGAACCTGTTTATTGTATTACACACAAATTCATATTGCACTGACACAATTGGTTATAAACCAGGCACTGAAGGAAACCAGCCTCTTTCAGGCTCCTTACCACAGCTGAACTGGACACTGACCTTAAAACCTGCATATCCTCTTAGTCCAGCAGGGAATTGGTGATGCAACCCTTGACCCTGCTCCCCATCTCAGCACCCTCCTTCTAGGCTGCAGGGGAGCTTATTGCACCCCCTCCTCACAACAGCCCTGAGCCTGAAGCTGTGCCTGCCCCTACCAACACAGCTGGTGTTTCTGCAGCTGCAGCTGAGTGTAGCTGCAGTTGGGTGGAGAGTACAAAGAAAAGATAGCAAGGAATAATCTCAGTGATTATGTGAGATGGAGAAGGCATTCCCTTAAATAACCTCCTCTGCCTGCTGAAGTTATCAGAGCATGCCTTTCTAATGCTGGCTAATGCCAGGTTAAGTTCAGTAGGTTGCAGCTACATAGTTTGTTGGAGATTTGTCCTTAATTGAAAAGCAAGCCTGGGGAATGCAGCTACATGTAGTATCTGCTAGGAAAACACATCCATCTCCAAGGGCACTTTTCAAAGAGGCACATACAATCTTGTTAGAAGCAGGAACCTGAATGGACATTTGCTCCATTATACATCAGCAGCAGGTATGGCAGGAAAGGGAACAGCTGCTTAGTTGCTTCTGTGATCTATTTTGTCTGGATGTTTGCATGCTTGGGATGTGGACTGGCCCTTTTGCAGGTCTCAGATGGATCAGTCTGCTAATGGACTAGCAAGTGCATGGATAACATTATCAGTGATGCAGACCATGGTTCCTATATTGCCTTAATATGCCTCCAAACCAATCTGGTAAATTACTTCCATTATAAGATTTAGATAGTATCCCATTACAGACCAAGCTTTTGGTTTGTGTCGTTTTTTGAAAGACATATTGGGTGTCAGGGTCTGCTTGGAGGTTTCAGAAGAAACTGTACAGAGTTCCAGACTTCCTAACCCATCCCATAAAATGTTCTCACTAACTAGCAATCTAAGGGCCAAACAACAAAAGCCAGGAGATTGACAAGAATAAAGACTTTAATTAACAGAAGAGTGCCAGATAGACAGTTTTTCACCAAAGTCTGCCCCTGGAGTCCTGAAGACATTCCCAGTCATCTATTGCAAATTGTTTCTAGGCTGTGTTGGCTAACTCAAAAATAAAGGCACTATCTACCGACAGACTCACTCTAGAAAAATAATTCCCTTATAGTCTGCTATTAAAGAAACTGGGTTTTCAGTACCTTTCCAGCAGATTTACTCCTTCAGATGCTTCAGTGAAACTACAGATCTCACCCTATCTGTCAAAGTACAGCCAGTCTATGCTGCATTTATTATTGCATGTTTCTCTTCTTTGCTCTGAAAGCAGATCTAAATAGCATGATTTTCTACATGTACTTGAAAAAAAAATCCTGCTGTAAATTCAAGCCATGAAAATGATTCTGTTTGTATTAGAAAGTATAAAAGTTCTTAATCTTTTTAAACAAAATTAAGACATTTGTGTCTAGTCCATGCTTTTTTCCATGAGTTTCTATTAAATAGTTTTACTTCGTAGTAAATAAAAAGAGGCATTTCATTTTACCAAAGTCCTGGCATATTAAAACTAAAGTGACATGACATATTAGAGGAGCTTGCCAATATTAATGATCTTTACATGATAATTTATTCCATATTTAGTGTTCAATGTTTGCAGAATTTAATACAGCGAAAGCATATGGTGCTGTTTTATTCAAACGATAAACTATGTGATCATTAAAAATATATGGAAATGTAAACATCGTGTCAGGGTACAGTGCTTCAGAAAGGAGCTGTTAATCCTCTCAAACAGTTTCACTATAATAAGAAGGCAAATCAATTAATGCTTTTGTTTCCTTATGTATTTACTTGGTATTATGCTTCAATTTAGAGTAATTAATTTGGTTATACTTCAAATTTATATGTATTTACATTTCTACATTATTATAAAGGAATGTGTCATTCTTATTTTGATTTGATAAGGAAAAAAAAAGATTGGCAAAATCTGTTTAACTGCTAAGCTGGGAGCTCAGATCAATCTCCATTCCACTTGAGGATTGAAAGCACAAAGCTTCTGGCTCTACAGAAGCTTTGTCAGCCTTGGCAATTTGCATTATGTTACTCATGATAGTACGCACAAGAATCCATTGCCACGAATGCAATTTAAGTAAACACTTTAAGTTCTTTTTTCTCCTTTTCAAGATTTTCAGACAGCTGGAATGCCTTTTTTCCCTTTGCTATAGAGATTAGTTATTATTTGTATTTAACCGAATAAATAGACATCTTGAAAAGTAATAAACAAGTTGAGTTTCCAAGAGAAACTGCTCCGGGATTTTCATGCAAGGCGGGAAAGCAAGACGGATTTTGCTAGAACATGGAAGGTGAACTGCTTTGGAGACAAAAGTCTGTCGAGCAGAGGAACAGGGAGAGCCAGGGTAGGTGCTCTGGGAGTGCTTTTCACAGCCTGTCCCTATCAGTGTGGCACTGCCTTGGACCGCTCCTAAGTGTGAGCTGGGCACTGAGGATCCATGCTCTATGCACTTCATGAGACCACTCCCCTAACACTGTAATGTTCCAGCTATGGGTCTTGCAGGAAGATGGAGACATTTGAGGGTGATCCCTGCCCTGATTAGTATTCAGAGCTGGGAACTATTCACCATCAGCCAAACAGGGCTCCATTTTTATTGAAGTTAAGATTTTGTCCACGGAGCGTGAACATTTAGAAGAAGCCATATACAAGGATTAACTAATAACCACTCATCTCCACACTCATCAAACACTAATGTGGATGCAACACCGTTTAACTATTTCATCAGGCTACCTGAGGGTTTGATGTTGTGGAGTTTGCTCTCTACAAATCTGATTTTTGTTTCCTTACTGACTGGGTTCTGGCAACTCAACCTGACCAGCAGCAGAAGCAAAATGTTCCAAATACCTCTGCTGTTCAGACAGTGAGTAATCCCAGAAAATGGCCACTCCTTATCTGTTGCCTTTGGGCAGAAGGATACTGATAATGGTACACTCAGGAGTTTGCTCCAAGGCACAAGGAGAACAAGGTATTAACTTGCAGCTCAGCCAGGGCTTGCAAAGCCAGCTAAGATCTCACCATCACTGTGGAAGCTCTCTGTTTGCAAATGAGTCATGTTCCTTAAAAGAACAGATTTTATCACCAGGAAGATGGGGAAATCTGTATGTCTTTCTAAGAAATGACACAGATGATTCTTTGATCCAAATGGAAAACTCAAATTTGGGATGGCTAGGTGAAAGTTTAAAACTGAAAATGAAACAAAACTAACTTTAAACTCGATACTGTGTTACTTACATGAAAAGGTGGAAGTCTGTCTTCTGCAAGTCAGGCTCAATGATCTAACTTACTCTTCTAAAACGTCTCTGAGACTGGGGTTGTGATGTCCCATTTTGTTGTCAATTGTTTGTCCTCAACACTATGCAAATTCAGCACGAAAATTTATTTCTGACAGTCATTTAATTTATCCCAGCCATTACCCCTGCCTGCGTGACTGACATTTATTGCCTGGTGTCTGGTGAGCAGTGCTGGGGCTGGGAGCCAGCAGACCTGGTGTCTGTAGCTGATGTTACTATCTTGGGTAAGTCGCTTCATCTCTTCTATTGCATTCAGTTAATCACGGTCATCATCTTCAATTGAGCTGATTGAAGGGACTCTATTATTGCAGCTGTAACACCCGATACAACAAGGCTTGAATTATTTTCAGAAACACAGCAATACAAGACTCTGAATTATTAGGTAGAATATCTAACCTAAAGTATTTGGCAGCTGCAGTCACAGAGCTGAATGTCACATCACCCAGGTCTTTTTTCCACCCAGCCAGCAATGTAGGTAAGCAAAATTTTTGCTGCTGATACAGAAAAAAATGTGCCTCACCCACCATGCTGCAGAAATTTGGTGGAATGGGTGGTTTATTCTGCAACTTCTTTGATGACTATAGTTTTTTTCATGAGTCTTATCCAAAGTCTGGTGCCGATGCCCAGGGTTTGTAACTTTCCTTGATTCCCTTTCTAAGTAGTAAAGTGTTCTCCTAGTTCTAACTCAGTTTCATTCCCCTGTTGAAACTGTTAGAAAGCACGTAGCAAAGCCGACAGAGGAAGACTCAAATTTATTTACACAAACTTACATCATATAAATACCCTAAACCATCTCTTTTCCTCTTGATACATCCAAACAGTGTCCAGTTTTATTTCTAATATTACTTAGAAAAATCAGGATAAATATTTAATAAGGACAAAGAAACGAATTTGGAAAACGTGAGGAGTGTTGAATGCAATTCCTTTCACACAGAATCAAACTTTAACCAGAGGTCTATTAGAAGTGTGACATGATTAAATAAGTGTTTATGTCCTTCAGCCATTAACACTAAAAGTCCTAGATGGAGCTACAGGACATCTTGTGAGAATGCCAGTAGCAAAGGCATCAGATAGTTTTCTAGCTCTTTTTTTACAGATCAAAGGTAGGAGCATCCTAACATTTGAAACTGAAATCATGTGGGAATTCACGCATCTCTTGGGACTACTGCATTTATTTCACAGGGGCTACAGAGAAATAAAATACTCAAAGTCCTCTAAATCCTTGTGCTAACCCATTTACATCCCTGGTGTAACAAAATGTTCAGGCTTCCCCAAATGACCAAAATATTACAAGGACCATTTATTATTTACTGAGCTCTAACCGTGCCCTTGACACTTGGTGATTCATGAAGACCTCTCTACTTAGAAGAATCTCTGAGGCAGGAGCTGAGACCTGCTGGAAAATCATGGGCAGGAGGGGGTCAAAGGGTTCCTCTCTGCTGCTGTTCCTGCACCACCCTTAGCCTGGGTGTTGAATCCATTCTTGACCAAGTTGTCTCTATAGTCTGTTCCACTGGTGTGAAGATATACCAGGCTCATCCTTTTCCCTGGCACCATGAGGCTCTCACCTCCCCTAGGCTTTCATGGGGCCCAAAGCAAACACAGGATACAGTCCCTAATTTTCCCCTCAGTCCTCAAAAATACCGTGCATTTTTGGAGGGCTTTTTGGAGTGTTGCAGAGGTAGGTAGGTGTTCCACTGAAGAAGGAACCTCGAGTGTCAGCTCCTTTCCTGCATGCTAATGCTAAATTTTGAGGCGATTTTCACCCTGTTGTAATTCTGTAGCAAGCATAACTTAATTATTTTGCCAATTATAATATCAGGAAATATAACAACCATTACGTGAATGGATGTTGAATCAGCGCATTTTCCACTCCACAGTAAGCAACAGGAAAGAGAGAGGAAAATGTGTTAACTGAGAAAAATCTAATAAACATAATACTACCTACAGATATGTGCTATTTAATCTCATGAAAGGATTTTATGCTTCTGTTCACATGGCAATATCAGATATCTCACTGAAGGAAGCAGAGACTCCAATGTGCAAGTCCAACAACAGGAAAATAATGTTTTTATTTTAATCTCTGCTTGTAAACAAAATGTCTTTCTTGATAATTCTAAAATGCTCAGAGAAAACAATACTGAGGTTTTAACTAATTTTAGGTTAGACATGAGTGGAAAATGCTGCCATTGACTTAAGCCTGAGCTATCCAGACAAGTCTGTAAGCTTCTCTAGGACACACCAAATCTTCTATTTGTCTATATAGACCTTCCCCCACTGGCACTAGGGTTCAGATGGGGAGTAACCAGCTATTGCCACACATAGAGTGAGGATTTCTCTTCATGATTTCAATTAAAACACAACTGTTGTGGAAAGCCCAAGGGTTGACAAATTTCCTCCCAAAATCTAATGTTTCAACACCAGGAAGTATGAATAATGAGCTGGTCAGAAGCTGTGATGGAAAATGAGAAGGGGTAAAAAAAGCCTGATACCAGCTTTAATTTTCCTCTCTACCCTTCAGCCTGGGGGGCACAGGAGGCAGAAAAGTGGAGGGTCATGACCTTTAGAAACTAAGCTAATTAAAATACCCCAACCAAATTCGAAATAACTAATGCTTTAGTTCAAGAGGCAAAAGTTTATATCAAATCTGCAGTCACACAGTCACTAAATCTGCTCCACAAGTGCTAAATGTTCTTTCATTATAATCAGTTGCTACAGCTACCTATGATATTGATTATATTAATAATCGGGATAACATTTTGAAGAGGAAGTGTTAGATTTTCTAACAGTGATTAGTACATTGATTGTGATTGGCTATACAATTACAGAGATATTAAGGTGGTATTTGATTATTTAACACAGCATTTTAAATGTTGGCAACTATTTAGGACATCAGTAAGCCCAAGTTGGAAAGTGCACAACATTTTCTAAATATAAAATTATCAACATTCATTTACTATTCAAGTAGAAGTTTCTCCATTCTTTTTACTGGAACTGAAGCCCACAGCACATATCCATGTCTAAATATTTTTATTAATAACATCCACATTTACGTTGACATCCTCTAACACCTAGATATGTATTGAAGGTGAATATTCATTATTGTTATTCTTTGATGCAGGAAAAAGTACCCTAAGAGCCATATATGACATAGTTCTTATCTAGACACCACTGAAGTAAATGAGAAGGGTCCTTTTATTCAGGGATTTAATGCAAATCCCAAATTGGGAACTTTGAAATGTTGAATTTTTCATTATTTTAGGTTATGTTCTTATTTTCACTTCAGAGATCCAGAATAAGAGATTATTAGAGTATTCTTCAGAAATTTTTACTGCAGCTGGAAATATCCACTTTTACAAGGTGATATTAGACACATAAGACTATAAAATCTGATTTTTTTAGGAACTACACCTGGATTGTACATGTGTTTTTCTCATAAAAATGGCTGACACAAGAAAGATTTTGAGATATATCAGAATCAGGAATTTACTTATATTTAGCACTGATAAACCAGTAGAACCTTATTTTTAGTGTTTACAAAAGGCAAGAAAAAGATCTGCTGTCACATTGCAAACACCACCTATTTCACATACTTGCAGCTAGCTCTGTTGGGGCAGGTAAAACTAGTTTTATCTTTTTTATACACGGACACATCAGGCATCCCTAAAAAGATGAGGAAATCTTGATAAAAGAACCGTCTCTAACTCCATTTTCAAAAGAATAAGTTCATAGTTCTGTAACCCAGGATGTCTCCTTATTATGGAATAAAAAATGACTATGCTAAATGGAATAAAAAATGGCTATGCTAAATGAGTCTCACCTTTTTTCAGAATACACTATTATGCTTCTCTTGCAATTTCTCCTTCTTCTTAGCCACATTTAACACGGAGACAACTGTTTCATAGCCCAGATTTACAATGCAAAGTTCTAACAATTGCTGTATGGGTCTCAACAGACAAATTTCAGGAAACTGGAAAATCTCTTTCTCTTTTAAGCCTGAATCTTGTGTCTGGAATAGCACAAAGTCTCAGAAAACACATGATGTTTCAAGGGAGACACACACCAGCAGCAATGAAGGAGAGAAAGTTAGCCAGGCTCAGCCAGGGAAGCCTGTTCTGGCAAAGCAGAACCACAACCCAATTAATTTCTGGAAATCATCAACTGCCCTGATTTGGTGGCGGTTCCTTTCTTTTGATGGTGTCTCCCTCTTCAGCCTCAGTAGCACTTCGGATGGTGGATGGTATGAAAGAGTCTCTGGGGCACAGGAAAGGACAAGGGGGTGACACTAACATGGGTCTCTGGCCTTTGAAAATCACCAGACTGACACTTGCCACCAAATGAAGACAAGGGATGATGCTTAGATAAAATTTTACACTTTTAAGAACTTGTCCCCATGCACAGCATGTGAACCTGTCCTCTTTCACATCCTCCCTAAAAATGGCAGTTCTTTGTCGAGGTGAAAAGGAAAGAACATGAAGAGTAGATAGTTTATTTCAAAAACCTGTCTTAGCTATGTAGCAAGAGACAGAGTGAGCCATCTGGTAGAGTTTCAATTGTTGCAAAACAAAAATACACCAGGAATACACTTCATAAATTAGTAAAATAGTGATTCTGGTCCCCAAACATTACAAAATAAGTGACATAAAGACATAGAAGCGTATTTGCTGAAAATCTCAACAGTGAATTCAGCCTGAGGTCTTGGGTGTTTTTTTAAAGTCCCCAGTACCCATGAAAAACACAAAACTGTAAGTTCAAGACAAATTTCCCTACTCCAAACAGCCCAAGCTGTTGCCAAAGATGGCAAAGGGAGTACTGTTTAAAAATAATTTCAGGAAGAATTACTTTTGCTGCTATGTATTGTTATGAAGCAACAAGAGTCCTCTCTGCTTGTGCAGCATTTTGTGATGACTCAAACATCATTGCTTTTTAAGCTGGTCTCAGCAGCCTTTACCAGGAGATACTAATCAGTCTTTAGCTGTTACACTGTATGCTGGTAGAAAACATAACCATGAAAACAAACCTGCTCCACTGGCAGCTTGCACTCCTGTATGCTGCAAGGACAGGTAAGAGGCATCTCTTGCATTCTCGGATTTTCTTGGCTCTGAATAAGTTTATTTTTTAGAATTTTTGCATACAGTAGAAATGTGTGATGCAGTTTAGTGTTAATGAATGAGAACCAGTGGATGTTTTCTATGGCCTATTCTCTTCCTTTTGACAGGATCAACATCACTGCAAGTATTTGAGCTCTTTACATGAGAAAAGTATCCCAAAAAACCAACAATTAAGCCCCCCCCCCCGTTAGACACAGTGGTAAACTCAGATTTTCCTAAACTTCAGCACTCCTCCATGATTCTGCTTGGCACTTTACTGTTGAAAAGCCTTCAGAGGACTCCTTTGTTTTCTTCTCCAAGTCACAACATCATCTTTGTTATGCCAAACACTCCTCAATACACAGCAAGAGGCAATAGCATGGAAACTACTTGCCTCAGAGAGGTGCAGGCAAGAGCAGACTAAAATGTGCTATGGCTTCAGGATGGAGTAAAACAGCCCAGTCCCTCTCAGAGAAGCCCTAGGTCCATGTTGGCTGGCTCCAGTATCTGCTATGGATGGTGAGCCCAGACATGGCCCAGGCCAAGCCTGGCTGTTTGCACTCCAGCCTGGCCACAGGGGCCTTGAGCTCCATCTCAGCACTGTGTGATCCTGGAGGAGCTGCAGATGGCACCTCCGAAACAGCCAACCTGGCTGAAACACCACTGTCCACCCCATACAGAGGGCACCCCACTGTTCCTGTGAGAACAATAAAGATATTATGCCTCAAGACTGCAGAAGTATCAGAGCCCAGTGGCCTGCACTGGAGGGCTGGACAAACCTCTCCCCACTGCTGATTCTCTTGGATGCTGCAAAGTCTTCTCTGCTGCATCACTCCTACTGCTGTCGAGGTGCTTGTATGCTTTGACTGCTTTCTCTTCTCAGAAGATCCCATCAGCTTGGCCACAGTTGTAGTATTTGTTTAAATTACACCAGATCCAGGTAAATTGTCTAGTTAACTACACACAGACATCAGTAGGATGACTGTTCATGGGAGAGGTAATTGCTAGGTGCTGGGGATTTAAAATGCAGAAGAAAAGAAAATGTGGAAAGCCACCATCACCCACCTACGATTTCCTTATCTCTTGTCTCTGTTTTTTCATAAACCACAAAAAACCCACATCTTGAAGGACACAATGATTGAGGGAACATTTGTACTGGATATCCACAGTGTACCAGCCATCCAGGAGACTGCACAAACTATGTGCTCAAATAGCACAATTTATTTTTTTCTGAGCACATGTCAAAGTCAGCTGTTGCACACTGACAAAAGTTCTAGCACTAAGCTTTCTGCTGTAAACACAGCCTCACTCACACTAAAGTCACTGATTGTACAACCTTCTTTTGCTGGGAGTTAAAGCCATGCTGCAAAGTGGGAAAACATAACAGAGTCAGACAAAGTGCATGATGATTTACTAATAACATGATAGAGACATGAGAAATTCATAAGCATGGTAACCAATTTACTCCATATGGCTCCCTTGAGTGTTAATGTTTGGGATTATATCTCACAAAAATTTATGCAAATCATATCAAGAATTTTCCTCCCAGACCACTTAGTAAACAAAGATTTTCAAAAGCATTTTCTGCTGGACTAAGCTTCACTTCTATCCAAACCATGAGCATTCCAGTAGCTGTGAGCCAAAGCCCACCCACCAATAAGTCAAAGATTTATTTACTAAATGCAGGGGGCTAACACCTATATCTTCATAACAACATGAAATTATAGCTGCTGTGGCTATGATTGAATGAACTCAGGACTTTCAAAGCTATGCAGAGCCTCAAATAAGAGACAATTCAACACAAATTATCTCTTCAAATGAATGACTTCTCATCAAATAGTGGTTACAAATGCTTAGGCAAGGGTATCAGTTTGACACTAGTGCACTGGAAAACCAAAAATAATCAAATGAATCAAGCACCAGAGAGGGAAGGAGGGGAAAAAAAAAAAAGAGAGAGAACAATAATTCTGGGCATGTTTTACATTCTTTTTCAAATCAGAATCATTTGCTGTTCCTGCAGCAGCAGGCTCATCAGCTTGGACTGCAAGCCTTCTTTGCCATGGTAAAACAGGACTACCACAGTTGAGGAGGAGAGATAACACATAAAAATGGAATCCATCAAGCAAAAAAACCATAGGATGACTAAACTTATTTTGGTCCAGAGGACCCTACTAACAAGGTTCATCTTATCTCTAGAGTTCTAATAAAAGCACAAAAAGACAACTTTTTATTTTTCAGTAGACACTGAAATCACTCAAAATAAATGGTGATTTGGTTGGAGATAAAACTATTGTGGATCATAATTACATGCGAAGAAAAGGGATATGTCTACCCTGAAAGCTTTCTACACTGAGCTAAATGCAATAGTGAAGATAATTGCTTTGTTCCTTAAGTCTTTCCCACAAAGACAAAAATCTTGCCAGGTTGGAATTTGATTCGGCAATTTTTAATGTCTTTTAAAAGAACTCATTTCCTCCTGCTACCTGCCATCAACCAGTAAGTCTCAGAATTTTTAAACAAATTACTTAGGGGGACATAGCCACTAAAAAAAAAGAAAAAAACCCAACTTTTTAATTTTTCTTTCTTTTCTTTTCTTTCCACACCTTTCTTTTTCACTACTAGTATAACAAGCAATACTAAAGATAGAATCATAGAACACTTTGGGTTAAAAGCAACTTAAAAATCGATCTAATGCAGCACCCTTGCAATGAACAAGGACTTTTTCAGTCCTTTGATTAGGGTACTCAGAGGCCACTCCAACCTGACCTTGAGTGTTTTTAGGTATGGGGCATCTGCCACCTCTCTGGGCAACCTGTTCCAGTGTTTCACCACCCTCATGAAAAAAAAAAAAATACACTTCATATCTAGTTGTAATATTTTAGTTTAAAACCATTAGCTTTTTAGCACGGCCCGATATCAACAGGCTGTGCTAAAAAGTTTAAGTATTGAAAGACTGCAGTGAGGTCTCCCTGGATCTTTCCCTTCTCCAGGCTGCACTACTCCAATTCTTTCATGCTTTTCTCATAGGAGAACTGTTCCACTCCTCTGATCATTTTTGTCTACCTCCTCTGGACCTGCCCCAACTGGTCTTTCTTGTATTGAGTTCTAACTGCAAAAATAATAATTGGGAGAACTGAAAAATCATATTTGGTGAGAAAGGGAGGAGGCTAGTGTGTGCTTCCCCTTATGTTTACTTTTGACAAAATCCTGTGCAAATAATTTGCAGAGGTTTGGGATTTTTTTTTTGTTTTGTTTTGTTTTGGGGGTTTTTTTGTTTGTTTGTTTTTTGAGGTTTTTTTTTGTTTTGTTTCTTCTTTTTCTTTCTTTTTTTTTTTTTTTGTTGGTTGGGTTATTTTTTGTTTTTTTTTTGGTTTTTGTTGTAGTGAACATTTTAATGTGATTGAAGTTGAATACAATAATAAAAACAGTAACAGTTTTTTCTATTGTACCCTATCCTGAAATAATTTAGTTACTTGCTCTGTTTGACATAGGAAGCTCTGGTGCATCATCAAGGAAAAGAAATTTTTCCTTAATATTTTGGCTAACAAGGGTTGACGTTGAATGGTGCTCATGGGAGCAGCTGAGGTCAGGGACCCAAGGCATCTCTAGAGAGGCATCTGGCACAGACACTGCCCACCAATTCTTCACTCACAGTAAGTTACATAGTTCACAATTAATGGCATTTCCCAACACCCGCTACATAGACAATACGGATCAAAGTCTTGGAAAACTTCACCTCCAAGACAACACATACTCAGAAACCTTCTGATGATTTGTTGATGTGCTTGATTTCCGATTTGGAAAATTAAAATATGACTTGGTACACAGTCCTGCAAAGGACCTTTCCAGGAATAAACTGTAGGACAATAAAGAAAAAAGTTTTGCAGCTGGATCTCACTATTTTAGCCAGGTATACCAAGGAAGCAAGACTCACATTACAAGAAGATATATACATGTGGATATATGCATACCTGTGGACTCACAAAACTATGTGCATCTATTCCCTTTTTTCCTTCCCTTTTTTACCCTCCCTGTAATCTTTGAGTCTTAATTTCTAACGTGTTTTTTGGAGGAATGAAGCTCATGGAGATGCCAATCCTGAAAATCTTAGAGATACTGATCCACTAAAATGAAGTGAAGAAAGGGTTTGGGTAATGAAAAAAGATCTAATAGAACCTCTACTGAGGGAAAGGTGGTAGTATGATGTCAGTGAATATTAAGTACAAAACCACAGAATCATCAAGGTTTGAAGAGACCTTCAAGACCATCTAGTCCAACTATCAACCCAGTCATTATCACCCCTAAACTATATCCCCAAGTGCCACATCCAGGCACCTCCTGAACACTTCCAGAGGTAGTGACTCCATCACCTCCCTAGGAAACTTATTTCAATGCCTAACCACAATTCCAGTGAAAAAAATATTTTCTAATATCTAATCTAAACCTCTCCTGGTGTAATTTAAGTCCATTTCCCCTTGTCCTTTTACTTAATATATGGCAGAAGAATCTGACCCTCATCCTGTTACATTCTCCTTTCAGGCAGTTGTGGACAGTGATAAGGTCCCCTCTGAGCCTCCTCTTCTCAGGCTAAACAACCCCAGCTCCCATAGCTGTTCCTCATAGGACTTATGCTCCAGACCCTTCACCAGCTCTTTCCCATCTCTGGATATGCTTCAGAATCTCAACACCCTTTTTTGAGTGCCCCAAAATTGAGTGCTTGAGGTATAGCCTCAGCAGTGCTGAGTACAGTAGGAAAATCACCTCTGTGGTCCTGCTGGCCACACTGTTCTTGACACAGGCCAAGATGCCATTGGCCACCTGGGCACTTGCTGGCACGTATACAGCTGGCCATCAACCAGCATTCCCAAGGCCGTTTCTGCTGAGCAGCTCTCAAGCCACTTTTCCCCCAGCCTGTAGTGTTCATGGGGTTGCTGCAGCCCAGGTGCAGGACCTGGTACTTCACCACCTTGAACCTCATGCAGATACCCACAGCCCCGTTGATCCAGTGCATCAAGATTGCTCTGTAATGCCTTCCTATCCTCGAGCAGATCAATGCTTCATCTAACCAGGTGCCATCTGTGAACTTAGTGAGGATGCACTCTCCTCTCATCCAAATCTCAGTAAATATGTTCCAGTACTATCCCTGGGGAATACCACTAATATCCAGTTGCTAACTGGATTTAGTTCCATTTGGCACCAGAGGCCCGGCCACCCAGCCACTTGTGCACCCGGCAAAGATTGCACCTGTCCAAGCCATGAGCAGCCAGTTTCTCCACCCAATCTACACAGGATATCCTTCTTGGTGCAAACATTTGAAGAAAAACAACCCCCCACTGTTCTTGCAGCTGCCTTTTTTTTTTTTTCTTCTAGCTGCTTGTTAGATGAATGGTCTCTATTTAATTTTGGTGAATGTGCACCCACTGATGTATAAAATTGTTCTCAGGAGCACTAAGTACTTAAGCAGTGTGAATAGCACAACCTAGGATGCAGGTGAGTAGGCTAAGCAGTTCCCATGAACATGTTACCTGTTCAGTAGCTGGCTAAAAGCTGTATGTGTATGTGTGTATGTGCTACTGATGCAGGAACGGTTTGGTTCACTGCAGCAGTGGATTTTGAAACAACAGTTTTGTCATGAACCACAAATGGCAGCAGAACATGGATTGACTTTTCGAAGTGTTTTTGAAGCAGGAGCCCAGGTTTTGTTTGGATACAGAGTTATTGTACCTACCCCACCACTCTACTGAAACACCACTGGAGCACATTCCCATGGAGGGATGGTAATAACTGCACACCTCTGGCGTGCCTGGTTATACTGCCCAGACATATTCACCCTTGTGTCCCTGTGCACAGCGTGTGGAACAGAAAAGGTGGCTCATATGCTTGGTTCTGATTCTCCCCTTCCCTCTGTAGGCTGTACTCTGCAGCTAAACAAGCAGAGGGATTAAGTCAGCAACTAATGACTGTCAGCCTGGGAGAAAAGGGGAATTGGAAAGCAATTCATGCTTGAGGACACAGACATAAATTACTCAAATTACTCCAGGTGAGCCACACACAGCATGTCAGCAGCTCCACAGGATCTGCCTTCATGCTTCTGCCCTGCCACAGCCTGTGGCAAAGACCCATTTATCCCTTTGTCCCTGCAACTTGCTGAAGCACAAATACCTTCAAGGACTGTCTCCCTGGAACGGGACCACTTAAGCAACATCTGTAGCCCTGGAAGAAACCTTACCATGTGTATTTCCTTTTCTTCTTAAAGCTGGATCTATTATGGGCTTTCATGCAGTACCTACTTTCCTTGTACTCACATAATACAGGCTTTTACTGTCAGGAGCTAATGCATTAGCAGGGAATAAGAGTAATTTCAGCACTATATGTTTCTCTATTTACATCCATTTCTTTAGGGAGAATACAATATTCCCATTTGAAAGCAAGAAGATAAAGGGTTTTCAGGGAATGAGTGTTTCAAGTATTTCATTTCACCATTACTACAGAAGCCTCCTGTGATTCGGACTTGTGTGCAATACCCTGACTAACCTGTTTCAAATGCTTCTTTATTGAGCTGATACAGCATGATCATGAAAACAAGGGCTTCTGGCCCATTTTACACAGATAAATAGAGACACAGAAAACTGAAGGTAGAACTTTGAGTTCAGGTTTAAACTTTAATGCTTGCAAACAGCAGTGAACCATGCTTTTCTGAAATAACACACCGTACAAGAAGTGTCTCTTAATTACAGGTGCATTGTCCAAGGCCCACATATTTGTGACCGTTGTATATTATGTTAAAATTAAACAGTACAGCTTCAGGGGAATCACCTGTTGAATATTTTTTCTGCTTAAAGAATACGTATAGAGAAAGAAACCTTGAATGTTTTGCTCTTTGCTCATATCAGAGACCCCAGAAACTCAATGTTTAACACATATTTTATAGTTTTAAACCACTGCTTTACATTTGTCATGTAAAATAAATTATTCAAGTTTATACTGCTGCAGTTGATCTAAGAGTCTTTTCTAGAAAACACATTTAAGCAGCTAATAGGCAGTTACACTGGGAGTCATAGGGAGTCGGCCAAACTTCTTCCCGTTTTTCTTTCCTTTTTTTTGATTGTTTCGTTCTTGTTTGTGTTTTTAGGTTTTGTTTGTTCATTTTAATAGCATTTACTTGATTTTTGCGGTTTTTGTTTGTTTGTTTGTTTGTTTTTTAGGTTTTGTTTGTTTTTGTTGTGGGTTTGGGGTTTTTCTGTTTTTTTGTTTTTTGTTGAAGAAAAATGCAAGAGGGTTTTGGTCTGTTGTTTTAGATTTTTTTTAGAAGCTTGGACAAGATATTTTTTTACACAGAGAACCTGTTTTCATGGAACTTTATTCTCTGTCCTGTTAGGAAACTGCCTTTATTTGCAAGCCTTGAAAGCAGTTCTTCAGCTCAGGGACTATGCAGAGTGAGGCAGCCTCTGGCATGATGAAGTCCTGATGTCAGCTGAATGACACTTTAATAGAAACAGTAATAAATAGCACAGTGAAATCTCAGCCCCATTCTGGGTCTCTTTTGACTTTTTCTTCTCATTCCATTCTTTTTTTCCAGACTATGTAACTGAATTTGGTCTTAAATGATGAAGGCCTTTAGGAGGATTTTCACTAAACTTTCCCTTGCTACTGGATTAACAGGACACTCAGATACATTTTTTTTTTCTTGTAACACCAAGTATCCTGTCACTTTTAATTCAAGCAGACGTACTGCAAGAGCATTAGTTCAAAACCAGTTTGGTGTGAGTGAACATTTTACATTGTTTTTGACAGACATTTCATTCTAAGCACAATGCAACCTTCACCACTACAGAAACAAACAAATCACAATTTTTAAGCTCCACAGCTACTTCGTGTAACAGAATGAACTTTCAGAAGGGCAAAAAGGTTTCATGAACTGGAAGTGGTGCAGTAGAAAGGACATTAGCAGAATGAAAAAAGTTTAATGGAAAATATGGCAGCTCAGGATTAAAGGTCAGGCAAAGGTGAAACTATTTCAATGTAAGCTACTGCTTTCTGTTCATCAGATTTTGACTAGGCAAGCCTGGACTCTTTGCAAATGCCTGTTGTTCCTTGGGCAGAAAAAATATATTAACTTCATTTTCCAATAATTTTTTCCCCCACAGACAGGGGAAAATACATGGCTTTTTTCTTTATTCCTGGAGTAAAAAATGCAACTCCTCAGCAATTGTCTCTGGACTGCTGTTTTTTTTTTTCCAGCTGCATCCAGGGTTATTTCCAGTGCTCTTTTTACCACTGAGAAAACTGCAATGATTCCAAAGTGTGTGACGCCCCCACAGAAGATATTAAATAACTACTTAGTAATCAATATTAAAGGAATATAAACAAACCAGAAAAGGAAATTTATGAGTAGGTCTTTCACTGAATGGAAAGTCTTAAAGCAGAAATTCTCCCCCACTTCACTGCACTTTTTGTGTAGTCGTTCAGGAATCTTCATTTCCACTCCTCCGCTGGCCAGTTCCTCTCTACTGAACGCCAATGCCTTTCTTCCTGTGTGCTACTGAAATGTGCCTTCCTACCTCCAGCTCTAGCCCTCTCTTCATGTCTCTCAAGTTTCCTTCCCAAAAGAAACCCTTTTCTTCATAATGTGAAGCCAGATAGGAGTGTTGGATGTGTTTCATCCTCTACAGACTATTCTTATCCTTTCTGCTTGCCAGAAAAAAGTTTCACCGGGGAATATTTGACACTACGCTGCTTAACTGCCAGCTGTTGCTGCAGCTCTTTAGTGGGCCCAAGGACTGAACCCATTTTTCACTCCCAGCTCAATTTCCCAGCCCGAGCCACCCGAGGAGAGGTGTGAGGCTGTGCCTGTGACTGCCTGCTGCTCCCTTCTCCCACGGGGAGGGAGAGGATTCCAGGCGTCAGGGATGTCAATCAAGTGCTAAATTCGCAACAGCAAAGCATTTTTTTAAGCCAGACATCTATTTAATAACGCTTGCTCCTTGCTCAGAATTGTAGACAAACCTGTCCGTAATCAGATAACAGGAACAGGACGGTGACAGATGGCTGGTGACGTGGGCACCTGCCCCCTTCCCCCATCCATGGCCGGGTCCCTGTGGTCTGCAGGTGTCTGTGCGAGGCAGCCTCCGCACACTTCACACTCCAGGCAGGCTGAGTGTGTGCCAGCAGCGAGTGCAGCCTGCTGGATGAAGCACAAAAGCCATTATCAGGAGTTTGGGTGCTGTTCTCGGCCACGCGGTTCATTCACAGGTGTTGAACAACTTGACAGGCGGCAGTTGCATAACTTTGGAGATAATTTTTGGCAACGCTACTGAAAATCTATATTTTAACTTCTTTTCTGGGTTGATGAATAAAGAAGGTTCTGCCGTGGAATTGCCTATGACGGCATTGAAATAACTGTACTAAAATTACCGAAATAAATAAAAATCTGCAAATCTTTCCTCACTTTCCAAAACCAGAAAACATACTGATGTTTACAGGTATTCCCAAGAAATCATAACTCTTGATGGTACACCACAGAAGAATAAAGCCTGATGCTTAAAAACTCAGGCAATCCATTTGACTTTTTTTAAGTAGCCATGTCAGACAGGCACTGCATCTGAGATGGTCAGGTTGTTAATTGGCAATAAATAGAAACACACTATTTAAAACACTTTTGATTAATGTAAGCCCAGATAAATCTGTTTTGGCAGATTTATTAGCATCCGATGTTAAACTGTGACCAAATAATGATTAGCCAGGACCCTAGACAGGCTGAATGGCAGTCCTTTTCTGCATCTATCAATAGATGATTTTAGGTATATGTGTGTTTGTTAAGTGCTTATGTAAATTTTTAGACTGATATTCCTGAAATATGAAACATTTTCTTTAAAACTGGACGCAGACTGAGTATTTTCCTATAATGCTGTACTGTACCTTAAACAAAGCTCGTGGGCTTATTGCTAAGAGCAGGACAATAGAGTGTCTTGGTGCTTATTCACCAAGGAGACAGCTCCAAAATCTACTGGGATATTTTTTTGCAATATCGAAGGTATGACAATATCTGTGACATGCTTCGCATGTTTGGTGTGTTTATGCTGAGAACAGAAATTGTAATTTAAAAAATATCAAATACAAACTTCTCATGCTGTACATCTGTACTTTCTTTACATTCTAATTCATCCAGAAGAATTAGGTATCCTTATCAGAATATTTTAGTGAAAACACTAGGGAAAAAAAGAACAAAGCAAGTTGTTCAAAGGTAAAGAAGAGAGAAGTGGGGAAATTTCTTCCCCCTATACCCCTGCCTTGTACCCTTGCATAGGGAATCAGTGTAGAACTTGCTTCAAATTGAGATAATCTTTGCAAATTCACATTTGACCAATAGCCTGACCCAAGAAAGTGTAAATTAGCTGATAAACTATTCAGAGTACACTGAGGAAAAGGAAATTTTCGGCAGAAATGGAGAGCAAAGGAGAGGCAAGACTAAAAAGTAGCTGACAAAAGAGCCTTGGAATTTTCGGTGAGAATCTAAATTTTGTGAGCCATCCTCAAACCTAAGAAGCATGTGTTACACAGCCATAAGTAACACGACTGCTGCTGAGTTCTCAACAGAGCTGTAATAGATAGTGAAACGTAGCAGGGACAGAGGGCATAATGATTATTTTCTTTCATTGTTTCCTGCTTTCTTAAATTGTTATTAAGAAATTAATAAAAACATATGGTTTGCAGAACAAATTCAAGCACTAAGAATAAGAACTTCCTAGAGTACTTTTTTTTATTACTATTGGTAATTATGCCTACAGGTGAAGTAACAGCTGAGTGACTCAAGGTACCCTGCTGTTTAATTGAATCAAAGGAGTTGTTAATCCTTAACAAGACCTATAGACAAAGGACAAACATAATTTCCCCCATGACTGGGTGATGAAGAATACAAATACTTTATTTCCTAACACCAAATATGCACTAAAATTTTATGAGGAGAGAAAGAAGAAAGAGAAAATCAATAAGGGCATTTGAAGCCATGTTGATCTTTTTTTCCTGAAATTTTATGGTAGGTTCTTAAATCACTGCCATAATCTAGAGGATGCATAGATGCTTGACAAATTAGTCAAGACACTTGCACACAGTAGAACAGATCATACACATCAGGATGAGGCAAAACTCCATCTACCAACACTAAATCCTAGGAAGATGGGCTGAAATTTTTTTATTTCTGCTGCTCCAAAGCCTGAACCTTGCAGAATAAATTCTTGCAGAACCTGGGAAACAGAAGCAGCAGGAGAGATTTCCTCATCTTTGGTGTATTCTGCCTTCATTGATTTTAAAAGTATTGGAAATTTGAGCCTAGACAATAATTTAAGAAGTTAGACCAAATGTGGAATTTAATAATGATCTGGTAGATTTCAAGCCCCTCTTGAGCACTCATGCTCCTGAAAATAAGAATGTAGAAACCCTGGCTTACTGATAAGACAACTCAGCGCTACAACTGGGTTCTTCAAATCATGAAAATATTAAGACGCAATGCACCAGATCCACTGTCAGATTAAGAGTTGCAATCCCTCCTGACCATAACTTTCTCTTCACCGTTTGTTTTCCACAGCTTTTGACTTAAGGTTAACAAAGAAAATAAAAGAAATTATACAAACAAAACCAGTCCTCAGCCTGTCTTTTGCAGTGAGCAGCAAATCTCAGTATCCTCACATGCCCCAGAAATATCCTGAGATAACTCACACCTCTCTTGGCTATAGGGGAGCCTGGGGACCTCCTCACTTTCTGGCAGCATGGGTCATCTCCCAGTTGTCATAATTTTTAACACTGGCTTTTTTAGCCATGGAGGAGAGGTTACATTTGCTATGTGTAGCCTGCAAAATAAACCCTCTACCTCGGTGCTTGAGTGCCCAACAGCTCAGGTGCCACAATGTTCTGTTTTCCTCACCAGCAAACCTGAGCTCACCAGGGCTCCTTCCCCAGCTCTGTCTGTGTCCTTGGTAGAGGCGTGACACAAAAGGAAAGGCTATGATGTGCCTACAGTCACACAGCAGGTGAGTGGCTAGCACAAGAGAAGAATAATTTTCTACCCAAGGTATCCTTCTTACAGAGTCCAGTCCAACCCAGAAAGTAAGAATTAGCACGTGTGGCAAACTTTCACTTACAGTGCCTATCGGTCGAAATTTCTGTTATATGAAAAGCTAATTAAGGTCAAACACACCATACTCTGTGTAGGAAGACTTGTTAAGTCACTCAGTCTTTGGAGGAGCAGGATTGATTTCCACAGGCCTCATGAGTTATTTTGCTCAAACTACTCTCACAAGTCACAAGTTTTTAGTAGTTCCTTTGCAAGATATTTCAGTCTTCCTTTCAAAATGTCTAAGCTGACTTTTGGCTTTAATGTATCTCCACTTGAGTTTTGTGTCTCCGTGTCCCTTAATCATGCTCGGGTACACTTCTTTCATTTCTGGATGTTTCTACATTTCAAATATTTTTAGTCTATTATAACATCATTTCTACTTAGTTATTACCTAACAATACATTGGATAATTAAATCATGAAGATGTTTTTTCTAAGTTCTTTCATTCTACTCCCAGGATTTACTGCTTCCTACTGAACTCCCTCCAATTTTTTCCCCTCAAAAGACCCAAATGGATTCAGCAGGCAAACACACTCACTGTACAATATGCTACTAATTGATCATATTTTCCTTTCTGTACCCCTCTTATTTTTACATGCTTCTGAAAATAAGACCATTTTTTTGGCATTTCAGTAAAATAACTGATTTTGTTTAGCATCCAGTCCAATCCTTTTCACATAATACATAATACATTATGTCTCCAAAGAGACATAAAGGAAAGTGCCCCTGCACTTTACATGTCCAGTAATAAAACTGAGCTCTTTTGAAAAATCAGTGTCACTGCTGCAGAATATGAAACAAACTGAGACCTGCCAATTTAACTTTGAGAGCAAAGGTGGGAGATGATCTTTAAGTACCATGAGTAACCCATTAATAAAGCGTGGAGCACAAAGGAAACTTGGCTATACCGTCCTTTCAAAGCTGGGTGAGAATAAAACTGAAAGTGATGGCCAGGATGGGCCAGGAGCTTTGGGAGCATCCTCCCTTCTCCCTTCCCACGCAGTGAGAGCTCCCCCACCTGGGCCTCCCCCTGCCCACTGCCCTGGGGTACAGGGCTGCTCCCAGTTCTGCCCCAAGAGGGAAACTGGGGATTTCAACTGGGCACGTCATTTCCTCCTGTCACAAAGTAAAACTTTGATGCCACAGAGGCTAAATCCACCGGAAAAAAACCCAAAAAACCAAACCAACCAACCAACCAAACAAACAAACAAAAACCCAAAAAACAACAACAACAAAAAACGTACTGTGTTTCTGCAGAGAGAAAATATGTACTTCAGGAAAAATGTTCAGCCAAACTTTATAAGCAAGCTGTTTAACATAAGGTGGGAGTTCCCTACTTCACCATCTAAGTTCTTCTAGATGAGTGACACTTGGAGAAGACTAAATGAGGAGAAAATCACTTTCATGGCATGCTCCCCACTTATGCCTCGCTTATGGGGACAGACCAAATGTCCCAAGCAAGTCCTTGACCATGGCAAGAAGCGCCAGAAGTCACAGGATCACTGTGTGGAGATGGGGACAAGTGATGGGGACCCACACATTGCCACCAGCCTCGGGACAGCCTGAGAGGAATCCTTCCTCATCCCTGGCCTGAGACAGGACGGCAGTGCCATGACACTCTGGAGAGTGTCACCACACAAAGGGCACAGGCTCGGCTCTCTCGAGCACCTTCAGGACAAGTCTGCCTGGGCTGGCTGCTGCTGCAGCTGCATTTCAGCAGTGTCCAAAACAAAGCTGTCCCCAAGAGCTTGCTGTGCCTCGAGTCTGCCCGCCCTTTATCATGGTCCTTTTGAAACGCTGGTATTTTCCAAAGGAAAAGAAAACATTCTGCGCTATCTGGAATTTTCCATGGTTACACTTTGCCCAGAGGTGATTTGTCCCTCCATGAAAACTTTAAGCATTATGTAATTTTTAAAAAAATTATTATTATTCTATTGTTTGTATCTACAGAGGCAGGCACATAAATGAAGACACAATAAATGAAAGAATAGCCTGAGATTTTTATCAGCGCAAGGGTGACTCAATGATGAGGACAAGTGCTCTGGAAAGTTTTAGACTTTTGTTAATTGAAGATTGCTGAAATTCCAGAATAACCAGGAGGTCATCTTTCAATCTTTCTCACAGACAAAAATGTAATTTAAGAGAAGGGTGTGACTGGAAATACCTAAAGGAATGCCATGTTTAATTTTGAGATCCTGTTAAACTGCGCTTTCATAAAGAGCTAAATGTTCAAGTCACCATTTGAGGATGTTTTTTGTCAACATTTAGAAAAGTGCACAAATATTATTAGTTAAAAAAATTTGAAACCCACTGTTAATGTTTAAACATACTATTTAGCTGTAACCACTGTTATGTGGATTGCCACTTTTCTGAACTTTTGAATCCCTAAGAAACATGCAACTTTTTTGAAAGTGTGTTGATTCCTTCTAGAAGCAGCTCTAAGCCCACTTTCATTACTATTCTTTAATATAAATTAAATTGGCCATCAAGTATATTTCGGTGTTATTTTAAATTTTTATGCACACAAGCTGTGATAGTATAATTTCCAAACAATATGATTATTTACACTGAACCTATGTGTACACACAGTCTGAAGAAGAGCTAGGGGCCCGGTTCATCAAGATGAACAAGACCATCCTGTCATAAACGTATTTTCATTGTGAGGTGATTTCTGTGTGAACAATTTAATTACTTGCTTGAGCAATAAAATTCCCACAACAGTAAAACCTGTCCAGCTTACTCATTTCTCACTTGATTAACCTGATGAAACCCAAGACACCTGTTTCAAACTAACCTATTTTTAAAGAGTGATTATCAGAGAACTTGACACTTTGCCACCATTTTGGCGTTATATTGCCAAGATATAAGACAACCCTCTCCCAAAATGCCTTTCATTCTGTGTGACTGATACATTTGCCTGGAGCTATTATCAGGAAGAATGCACACCACCTTGTCAAAAGGCAGAATAATTTTTTTTTAAAAAAAGAGATATGATCTCATGGGGGGGAAAGAGAAGGAACATACACTGATCATCTATACGCAGGGTCTAAGAGGCTAAATGCTTTTGTTATTGATCTACATGGGTTAGGAAATAAGGACATGTATAAGCCTTTACATGAATGTGCTTTGCTGATCTGTGCTGTGTTTCTTCTGAGATACAGATGAAAAGCTAAATTCAAAGGTCTATCCTAAATTAATCTTTTATTTTTAATATTGCATATGCCCATGAGTTGTAATACCCAAGGTGACAAAGCTCTGTAAGCATCTTCCAAAGCATTACATTACATCCTAATGAGGAAAAAGTTGCTCAAAACTAGGAAAGAGCTGTTGTTCCATCTTTGTTTCTTGAAAAATAGTACAAGCCTTGTGGCATGGGATTTAGAGCATCAACCCATCTGCTCTGGTGGTTCAATTCACTCACCTATTGAGACCAAATTCTTAGTTAAGGGAATTTCAAATAAAATTAACCTCCTGCTTCTCTGGTATGCCATCTGGGGATCACTTTTCTCCTCTGCAGTGGGGAAGAACTCATTATGTGAGTTATCCTTCAGGGCTTGCTCTGTGCTGTCTATGAAGCAGCACTGGAGTGACAGGGAGACATTTGCACAAACCCTTCAGTGGTGCTGTCCCAGCAGCAGATTTGCTGCAAGCAGGAGGCTTTCTGAATTACAATGGAGTAGCAGTTTATGCCATTACATTAAGAATTCAAAGTAAACTCTTTAATAAAAAAAATTCCCTATTTATACTCCAGCTGTTAATTATCTCCGAGCCTGGTAGCAGCAGGTACTATTTACCAGAAATCCTGAAGAATTCATGCCAAAAGACACCCAGGCCCAAAATGAGACACTCTGCACTTCACTCCTCCACAGGCAGATATCTTAACACAACCTGTTGATTCCCTACTTCTGGTATGCAGGGGTTGCATCTGACTTTTCTCAAAGCAGATTCAGCTTTCATGACAGGACCTGTGACAGGTGGGAAGTAAAAATTCCTCTGTTTATCCACACAGAGGTGTACCATGACAACTCCACACACAGTTATGTACATCATCTCTGACTGAAGGGTGTGCCTACTGGGCAGCAAAGATAACTCTGCTTTCAGCAATCAGCCCTTCACCCACCTCTAAGTGCTGGGTAAAACTTCACCAAAGCCAGTCCTGTAGTGTGAAAGGGAGAGCCTGGTAATACCATTAGTGTTGATACAGCTTAACCCCTAAACTGTTTCAACCAAAATAACGTTTACCACCAAAATCATATTTTCACAGTGTCTATCCTTGGACTTTTTCAGGTATAGAAATGCAAATCATAATAATTTTCAAGAACAGGTTTGGCCCTCAGTCGCAAAACCTCATTAAGCAAAGCTGACACTGATGCAATCACTGTCTGGTATCAGTGGAAACAAAACTAACCCAGTATCCAAGACGGAAAAATGTTCTGTTGTCCATCACAAGTGCACTGAAGCACCAGTCCTTCCTGTCAAATACAATTAATACAGTGTGAGAGTGAGTCATTGAATGATTCCAGCTCTCTGGAGGAAGCACTATTGCCGACTTTTTCCTTCAGATGTTCCACCTTCCCAAAAGACATCTCAGATTATACTATGTATTAACTCTCACTCCTAAGGGTCAGTACAGCACACCAACAGAAAAAAACACAGCTTATTGCCAACTTTCTGCATGCATCATTTGCACTTTTGTTCCATGGGCCCTTACCGACTGGAGCAATCTCAATAATAAAGGTGAAAACATATATTCTTAGAAGACTATTATATGGAATGACATAGAATGCAATACCCTATAGCCAGAGAGAAATGATGACTTTAAATGAATGAAAGCAGTGCTGCTTATGCGGTGACAGGAGGATACTGCCTTTTAAAAAAATATATATCTGTAATGAAAGCTAAGCTGTTATTATGTATAAAGCAGCTGCAGAGAAAGTGATAGCATTAAAGGCATTAGAACAAAGATTATCTGTTCTCTGTAATTAAATCCTTTTCCCTGCTTTATACCAGATGACTCCTAAGGTCACATGAGCACAATTCAAGCATCATCCTTGAAACTAGCCTGAAGAGGTTGACACTCACTGGAAAGCCCTCAACCTACAGGGATTTAATTATTCAGTAGTTTATATCCTGCCTTTTCTCTGTGTGAGTGGAGAGCTGTAACATCGATCCAAAACATATCTGGGAACAGTCTGGTCTTTGATCAGCTTCTGCTTCCTTCACACCTTTTGCCAGTGAGCTGTCATACATTTGAGATGTCAACACATAAATATCACTTCCTTGCCAGAGTGGGCAGATATTCCTATCCTAGTTCTAATAGTTGCACCATATGAAAATACAAAATGTTGGGTTTTGGTTTCTGAGGTGGAATATCTATTTTCATGCAGTGCAGTGTGAGGCTGTTTTTTTCCCGAGTCGAGGGGACAAAGGAGTGCGTCTGCAGATCCATGGCAAACACAGATATTCCTCAATGGCCTTTTATCAGTCTGGCACCAGTCTCTTCATGCTCCCCCAGTCAGCTTTACTCCTCATGCAGCACCACCTCACCTGCTGCTCACCTAATACCCTCCTGTTAGAAGCAGTCACACAGGTTTAAAAACAAATAAAGGTTTTGCACGATCCAAGAGGAGAGTAGAAAGGACTCCTGCTAGCTCAAACTGTGAGCCACATCAATGATGATTAAAGAAAGAAAAAAAAAAGGAAAAAAATCACTGGTGTTCCTTTGTTTATGAGAGCTGGTGGTCTCAGCCCAGCAACAAGGGAAAAAATCCATTCATATGGTTGCCCTTAGCCCGCTAAGAGGGTCTCAATGCTTGCAAAGCAAGAAGGCAGAACTTACCTTTCCTCTACCTAGGGTCTCTGGCTTAGAGATGGAGGTGAAAAGAAGATAATGATGGAGTCAGACCTGAATTGTATCACATCTCTTTAAAAATCAGAAAAATCAAAGGCTGACCTAGGCCACAGTCCTTCTGCTCCACACATTCTCCTAGCAAAGTAGCCTTCTTCTAGTACAGCTATAAAGAAAGCAAGCTTGGACATTTATATTTTACTTTATAATCACACACATTCTTTAGCTTGCAAGGCAAGCTTGTCTTCTTAGTACCTAGCACAGAAAGAAGAAAGAAAAAAATTGGGGAAAATTGACTAAGGCTAAACAACAATTTGAAGAAAGTCAGATATGAAACGCCTCTCGTTTTCTCTTATGCAGACAAAACAGGAGTGTAAATTAATATGCTCTGCTGAAGCCAAGACTGAAGGAAAAGATTGCCTCTGTAATTCATCAGGGAGCTGTAGTAGTGTTAGTGGTGAGAAGGCAATGGAAGAACCCCAGTTATTGACTGAAACACACTGTCATCCATGGCCAGAAGCCAAATTAGACTGGAAGTAGGCAAGAACGAACCAGCCTTTGTATTTTATCTGAAGCTCAATTTCTGACCCTTGGACTCATTTTACTTTACTTGGGTCCTAGCTTACTCCTTCCATTATCACTCTCCCTGTATTCTGAGGGATGCAGCAAACTCCCCAAGTGATCATCACCTCCATGAGCTTTCAGGGTTGCCCATATCTTTGTTCTGCTTTCCAGTAAGTGCAATTTACAGCATGTCCCAACAGCACTGTGCTTCAGTAGGAGATGAACACACGGAAGGGAAGCCAACAGCAACACATAAGTCTATGAGGTTACTGAGACCACTTCACTGGAGGTAACTCTGGTGACCTGGAGAGACTCAGAGCCAGAGTAAATAGTGAAGTTCTGGAGAACTTAGGCCCCTTATTTCAGTCAGTGACCCATGCTGCAAATATATTAGATGCATTTTCTTAACCTAAATTTTTCTTCCCAAGCTTACAAATACTCTTTTACAAAATTCGGTAGTATTTACTTTCAGAGCTTTATTAGGCTCCTTTTGGCTGAGCAGTTAAAGGATATTCTGAGAAACATCCAAATATGTAAATCAACAAGAGGAAAAAGAAAGCACTGCAAAGGCACATAATGATAATGCCAGGGGTAATGGCTTCAAACTGAAAGAGGATAGGTATTTGGTGGATATTAGGAGACAATTCTTTACTGTGAACATGGTGGGACACTGGCACAGCTGACAGGCTGGGCAGGGCAGTTGTGGATGCCTCATCCCTGGAATTGTTCAAGGCAAGGTTAGATGGGGCTCTGACCACCTGGTCTAGTGGAAGGTGGCCTTGCCCCTGGCAGGGAGTTGAAACTAGATGCTAGAATTTTAAGGTCCCTTCCAACCCAAACCATTCCATGAATCTATGAAACTAAGTTTTACATACCAAGTTGTGGGTGTTGTACAGATACAGCTTCCCTGTACTACTGTTCATATTTCACAGAGAAAAAGGTGGGTCAGCCCCTCTCTTTTGAAAGCCATGGTAACATGAGGCCAAGTCAACAAAATCCCTTACAGCTGTAATGTAGGTGAACATTTTCTTACAGCCCCCCATAAATTCTGTTTTGCGGGATTTAGATGCAAATACTTTAGATGGAGTTCCTTTCCTTTCCTTTCCTTTCCTTTCCTTTCCTTTCCTTTCCTTTCCTTTCCTTTCCTTTCCTTTCCTTTCCTTTCCTTTCCTTTCCTTTCCTTTCCTTTCCTTTCCTTTCCTTTCCTTTCCTTTCCTTTCCTTTCCTTTCCTTTCCTTTCCTTTCCTTTCCTTTCCTTTCCTTTCCTTTCCTTTCCTTTCCTTTCCTTTCCTTTCCTTTCCTTTCCTTCCTTGGCACATTCAAGAGCAGACAAAAAAGTAGGTTCTTTGTTACAGAGGCTTATAACTCACTGTAGGTATTGAAAGCAGAGGCAAACAGGGATGGCTGAGCCTGCTTCCTTGTTCTCTTTTTACAAGGGCATGGTAAATTCAAGCATTCAAACTATTTAATCCACTATCTAGTGTCTGACATTTCAGCACAGTGTATGAGTAAATGATATACTGACAAAATATGGATTTAGCAAGGGTTTATTCCTTAACCAATTGAATTAAAGGTCGATGAGAATGAAGGTATATTTGTACATTTTTATCCTACCCTAAAGCAACAGACTATGTTTTATCTAAACATAAGTTGCTTGTGGGATCCTATCTTTTCACTCTTCTTGTAGCATACACTACACATCACAAGCATTCATATTAAAAAAAACCCAACCAAGAAAACTAACAAACCCCACAAACCAAACTTTTCTAATCACTTATTTTTAAAATAATTTTTTTCATTTTAGCATTAATAAATTTTATTATTACTAGAATCCTTTAGGAAAAGTGAAGAGTAAATGATACACAAAGGCTGAGAAAAGTAGGTTTCTTTAGTTCTAAGAAGAAAAGGCAAAATCATACACTATTTATTTCAACTCCTTAACAGATGCATATGGAGAAGGCAGGGTCACATCCTTCTCAAAACATTTCTAGGCTGGGAAGTAACAGTTCCGAGTTGCAAAGAAGGCAATTTCAATTAGCTGAGGTGCAGTCACACTGAGAGTGTTTTAAGACTGGAGGAGGTACCTGTGAGCTTGTGGAAATTGTAGTCTCAGAGACATTTCACCCCAGCTGGAGGAAATTTGCCCCTTTGGGCAGAATGACCTCCAGCAGTCCCTTCCCACCCAAATTATCCTGTAATCCTGCTGCCCTGCCTTACTTTACTTCACATTAGAATAGATTCTTATGTGGAGTCTTGTAGTGGACTTAGATCAGTATTAAATCTCTCAACAGAATAGAAGCTGTGTATGGAGTAAACACCAGCTGCACTAGCATTCTCATAGAGTTTATTCCATGACATGCACCTCAAAGAGTTGTGAGTTCATTCAAAAGTATAGAAATTAAGTTTCTGTGACCAAAATCTCCCGACCAACCAACCAAACAAAAAAAGTCACTCTAGATGTCATATTCAGAAGGATATTTCTAGGAAAGCCCAATTCCTCCAATCTCAAAAGCACAACTTCCAAGGTTATACACAAATCTAAAGCCTTGCCTGCAGCAGGGAAGTGCAGAAGGTAGCTGCTTAGTGTCAGATTGGTGAGAATGCTTTGAGAGCTTTCAAACTGTTTTTTAGGAGGCATTAAATGGTTGAAGGTCAAAAAGGTTTAAATATAGGCAAGTTTGAAAGCACCAGAGAAGTATTTTTATCAAGTAAATCTATTTCTTTACAGATACTAGTTCATTTAACTTCATGTTAAAATAGACATTCAAATGCTATCTTGGTCAGACATGCAGTACAAGTAATTTTATATTTCCCACAGCCAAACCACCTCCCATGGTCATGAAGTATTTAGTTTCCTACCCTGCTAAATTTCTAGTGACATACATTTTCCCCTGCCCCTTTTGCCAGCTCATGCACTAGTCTCCAATCCCTGATCTGTGCCTTCTGATTTTCCATGGGATAGATGTTTATAGCACATGACACATTTCTACAATTTCTCTCTGTCTACTCATACAACTGTAGTCTGTCTTCATTAGTATCCTACCCTGTCTCCCTGTTTTTCCTCTTCGTTATTGATGTTTTCATTTCTGCTTGTGTGATTTAGGGTCCTTTTTTTTTTCACTCTTCACAAGTACTTTAATTTTCCTTCTATTGTGATTAAGATTTCATTTTAATGCAAATTTCATAGCAAAATATTGTTATTCCCAAATGCTACATGCACACTTACATTTGAACAAGACAAAACCACTTCTCATCCCTTACTTTTTGTTCTAGGTTTTCCCACCTTGCTATGATGGTTTCTTTCTTCCTGTGGATTAATCTCTAATTTATTTCTTTGATGCTCTTTTCTTTAACAGCACAACTGTTTTCCTTTGATGGTACATTAAACTTTATCAGCATTTAAAGCTTGATTGATTTTTTACTTCTTTTGTCATTATTTTCTTTGAGTACCTTATTTATTCCTTTCCATTCTCAGTCTGCTGTTTTATTCCACCACCATTTTTAGGAATAAACCTCAAAGATAATGCTAAAGCAAGCAACTTTTTCTTCGAAGGCCAAACACAATTATGTCCTTCATATGTGCAAAACATTGACATTAGAGTCTGGGGTGCCACTAATTTGAACTTTGAATATGTAAACAAAGAGAAGGTGATAAAGGCTGCAATTTAGGGTCACTTAGCAGTATGAAGGCAGAAGCCCTATTTTCCTTTTCCTTCAGCCAGGCCATAATCGAAATTCAGTAGAACAGTACAGGTCTTCTGTCTAATGGAGTCTATAGGTCTGTAGTCAATTCATTGAAAAATTATGTTTGTGACCTTTCATTCTGGCATGAACAGCCACCAAACTCCTTTTTCCATGAAGTACTGTCAAACATGGATGTTTTATCAACTTAACTCTGAAAATTGGAAACCAGAAGCTCTGGAATTTAAATATCACCTGATAAATATTAAGACTGGTAAAAATATAGATTTGCTTATTTGACGACAGCCTGTGACCTGATTTTGCATGTCCTGAAGTATATGATTACATCTAGGAAGCAAATGAAGTTACAAGATATACAAAAACCGGTTTAAAAAGAAGGAAGAAGGTATGGAAGATTTAAAGTAATAGTTCTCCTCTTGATAGTAATTGCTCCAGGCCTAGCAATTCCTCACAGACAATTCAATTAAATGCTGACAGAAACACAAATAGAGCTCACACAGTCTTCTAGTTCTTGCAGCGTTGCACTGATGTCATCTTGTCTGGAGGTTATTGTGAAAGGGTGTTCTTACTGAACACATAATTACTAAATAACTTAGGGGTGTCCAAAGCAATTAGAAAAACAATGACCCTGTGTTTCAAAACTTGAGGTTCACAGTCTCTAGAAGTGACCTTGTTGTACCTGGCAATCTCATACTGGATAAAATATATCTTTGCATTCCAAACAGCTGATGGCTTTTGCATTTCTCCCTTTTGGGTTTATGCTGGCATCCTTGAAGAGTTTCTGATGGCAACTGAAATTGAATACACTTCTTTTTGTGCTGAAATTAGCAGCAATGAATCACCTGAACTGAATTTTTTCAGTGCATAATTAGTTTATTTGTTCTAATCTCCTGTTATTGCACAGATATTTGCCTTTCTGAATCTAATCTTGTCAAGGAATATAATTCAGTTACGACTTGTCTCTCCTGACTTAATGATAGGATATAGTGTTACATATATACATGTAAAAAATATCAAGTACAGTTTTGAGATGCCAGTGTTTTTGATGGCAACAATTGTTTGTAAAGCAAGCCAAAACAACATTGTAGAGACATACAAAAAATCACATAAAAAGATTAAGTATTATAATTTATAATAAATTGACACAGCATGAAATTTGAGCTGGTTTGAAGTTTGTGGTAAAAAAATCCAAAGCAACAATATCTGTAATTATTTTTATAATGAAACAGACTGAAAACTTACAAACTGCACTAAGATGGGGAAAACTTGAAAATATTTCTTCAAATGTTAATAGCAAGCAACTCAAGGAAAAACTTCAGTCATCTCAAAACAAAGCCTTATAAAATGAGGTTAAGCTCAAAAAAAAAAAAAAAATCAAAAGCTGTTACCATATGGAAGTGCCCACTTAAGCCTCTTGAACAGCTTTAACTCCGGCTGTCAGTGATATTGTTGCAGAACAGTATTCAATAACCTGATGACGCAATTAATGCATGTTTGTGTTTATAATCTCAGACTAGGAAAATGTGATGCTCATTAAATGTATTCACAGGTGCACAGCAGCCCCACTCAGCAAAACCTGTGTGTGGGCATGGGGTATGTTCATGGCCCTGTGGCACTGGGTGAATGCTGTGTGAAACAACTGGCAGTTGTTTCTGAGACGGGTTAAGCACTTGTACTCAGAGTACTTAAAATGTTTTAAAACACAAGAAATCCATGTCTATATCTTATTAAGTTCTGGTGCCAAACTGGTTACTGCCCACGGTCTATTTGTGACCGATTCCAAATGTGTAGAAATAAACAGACTTTTTCCTATCAAAACCATTTTGTTGTTTTCTGCTGGTGTCATAAATTTTCATATGAATACCCCTGTCGAAGCATTACCGCAAGATCCTGCAGTACCACAAGAATATTTAATGAAACAAATTCCAGCAAATGCTGGCTATAAAAACAACTTGCACAATAATCCACAATTCAAGCAAGCAAAAATAGTGGTATGATAATGGTTTAATTTCAGTTGAAGCTTCACTAAAATTTCTTTATGTGCTTTGCTGTCCAGCCATTTCTTGGATGACTTTGATGATAAGTCTGTCCTTGCATCTTTCTCATTACCTGAAGCTTTTTTTAGGCTCTTTCGTAACTAAGACTGTATCTAGCTATGTTTACACTTCCTAATGTTTCACTTGCTTAAAAAAAAAAAAAAGTACTAGCAATCCAGGCTGGTTTTATTTTTGTATCTCTCAGCAAGTTCTAATAAAGTAAATTGAGCAATATTCTCAGTTTATTGTATTGATAAACAGACTGTAAAGTGTTTTATGATATGGTACTTCTCATATGAAAGACGCTAGACTAACATAAATTGCAATTGTAACTGTAAAGTACTAAAATATATTTTCCCTCCAGGGCTCTCTAGTATATTTGGCTGAAAAAAATAAAATAAAATCAAATAGACTTGTTTATTGTGTATATTTTTTGTAGTGTAATTAAATGTCTCTATGGTTTCCAGTCAGAAACAAAGTCCTATTTCCCTGCTCAAAGCAGTCTAAAGGCCTACAAATAACTTTACAGAGCTGCATTCTTTGAAATTGGAGCACTCTCTCCAAACTGTCTCCAGAGCAGTAGATATCTCAGCACTTTCAGCCTGGCCATTTCCAGGCTATGCTAATAGCCATTATTTAAAAAAACCCCATCAGATTCCTGAGACAATCTTTCCTACTTTCCCAGTAATAAATTCACTGTAATATTATTAACTGTCTATAATCTGGACTGATGCAAAAATTTCCGTTCTCCACCTAAACTGGCGTCAAGTAGATTTGTTGCTGTGATTACTTTGGATCTCATTCAAACTGAGTATCAAGGAAGAAAGCATCTTCCCCATCCAGGATTAGGATTGTCAGTGTGACAACTCCTGTACCCTAAGGATGAAAAGCAGCCACCAGACTTCACTCCCTATCAGTGGTGGCCAACGCTGGCCCTCCAGACTGGTCTGTGCCACTCCAGCTGAGGCACAGGTCCTGTGATCCCAGATCACTGCAGCTCTGCAGCGTCCACAGTGAAACTGAGGGCAAGCCTTTCTCAGTGGCTTTATTGGAGAAACACAGAAATTTGCAGGGATGTGATAATGTAGCTACACACTCCAGACAGGTCTCACTTTGCACAGAGCATTTTGAAGCCCAGCTCTTCAAAGACACCAGGACCTACTCTGATCCTTCTTACAGTGCTCACCAGCAGTGAAATTACTGAAGTGCCTGGAACTGCTGCAGGGTGGTGAGAACAGTGTGGATCAGAACAGTATTCTGAACCATGGGTAGTAGTCTTTGTTCAGTAAATACAGCCCCTCCAGTATGTCCTTGCTTTAACACCACTTCTCACCCAGACCTCCCATTAAGAAGCAAGTGCTAATGGAGCTATTGTAATCCTTTTTCAGACAAAAGGCAGCAGTTGAAATAATGGATAACCGAGGAATGAACACTCACAGAAAAGTCAGAGGACAGGTAATGGATTTTTGAAATAAAAGTGGAGGTGAGATACTTAAAAAGACCCTCCTCCCTTCATTTTGTCTTCCTTTAAAAATGCTGAGAAATTCATTAGCTGTTTTAAGGTTTAGAACAGCTGCATAGTGAATCTGCCTTACATACATAAATACACAAGAAAGTGCAAATTCGACATTCCACTTCAACAGCTTGTGCTCCACTCTAAATGAGATGGAGAATTATACAAGCACAAAACCACTCCCTGGAGTAGCTGAATGGAGCTAGTGGAATAAAGGCTGAAACAGTCACAGTTAACTCCTGATACATGTTTAAGCATACAATGTTAAACCCTTCTCCTGACATAGGCTTTTATAAGCTTTGATTGTCCTTACAGAAAATTTCAGATGGGATTTCTCTCAGTTTCAACTCAACAGCTTGCCAAAAAAAAGGGGGAAAATATCTCCCCAGTCACATATGACAGAGCAGCTTGCTTCACTGTGGCTATTTCTAGATCATAAAACTCTCTATTATAATTCAGGACTAATTTAGATGTTTGGAACATTAGTATTCCTAAATCTTCTTGAGCATGTTGTATCTTGGATCTGATCATGCCTTTCTAATTTGAAAACACTATTGTACCCTGTGCATTCTCCAGTTCTGTCTCTTGCCTAAGTCTTTCTTAATGTTCTTCAAAGTTGCATTTTTCTTTTTCAATAGGCATCTTAACATGTGAAAACCTCATTGCTGAAATATAGCATAAGGCAAATATTTGGCATTGTCACATTAAGTCATTTTTCAATCAGAGAATCATCCTTCATGGCTTGTTTGCCCATGAGGTAGAATTTGTCTTACATCTGTATGTCTTTGTACTCATCATTACACTATATTTGCTCAAAATATCCAACATTTTCTATCTTGGACTTTCTGGAAAGACTATGTATTATGATGAAGCAAAACTGATAAGAACACAGAATTTAAGGCTTGCACAGCTGATTCTACACCTCTGTGATGAAGCCGGAATAGTAGCAGTGATATTAGCAATACAGAATGCTTTTCTCACCCAAACCCTGGGCAATGTTTGAAGAGGAAGGAAAGAAAGAAAAACACAACACAAGCAAGCACATATCACAAAAGTGTACAAAATCTCAGGCAAGAATAGATTTCAGTCTTAATTCATATGTAAGTGGTCCAAGCTGTAAATTGGGCCAGGATGAGTGTGCCAACTGTTGTGTTGCCTTCGAGCAATGATCCAACATTTGACAAGCAGGCCCTCTCACCACTGAGAGCCTGAACGGAGGAGGAACAGGTACCTGAGGTGACACACTTCTTCAGCATTCTAGCAGTGTGTGCACCTGGTTTTGCACTCTGCAGAACCCCAGTGAGGAAGAAAACGAGGCAGAAGCCCTTCTCTTTTCATCCCCTCAGATACACCTAGGGAAGACTCAAGGAGGAGAGATACCCTGTCACAGAATGTTTTTGTGATAACCCTGGTATGATCAGGATTCATCCACTTAATTAATTAAGATGCTACTATATTGTATTGACATCCCCAAATAACTTATTTTTTAGAATTTTTCCCTTTAAGATTTCTTGATAAATCTGTTAGTTAGTGTATGCAAAACCAATCTGACCCCTGAAGTCTCCAGACTGCAGATCACTGCCTTTAATAATGCACATCCTTCCTGTTGTGTGTGTTCCTTTTTCTCTGGGGTTTGTGCTGAGTGGTTTTGATGTCTCTTCTCTGTAGTCATGACAGAGGATGCATCAAACTTTAGCTTAAGCATCTTGCACTTGGGAAGCAGACACACACCCTCAATCAAGACCTTATGTACACTTTCAGAGATGTGCAGACCTGCCTGCTATCACCATTTCATCAGCTGAAACATGACACAGTCCAAAAACAAGCAGCTACATAGTCTATACCGAGTTGAAGGAGCACGTGGTTTCTCTGTACACAGCAGAACTAAAGAAACCTGGTCTGCCCTCTGTCTAGATTCCCAGGTGTCAAACAAAGGATGCACCTTCTTTAGTTGTCTCCTCAGAGAGAGACTCTCTTTTCTTGGATCCTATTTGCACAGAACACAGAAAATGCTCCAAGGTCTTTTCTCATCTGAGAAACTGAATTGAATTTTGTCACTGGTTTCGCTGATTGCTTGGCAGAGAAAAGAAGACAAAAGTACAGCTGAGTGTGCTCGTTCCCTTACAAGATCAGGCTAAAAATCCTGATAGCTGGGGAGAGATGGAGTGAAAGTGACACTCATGAGGAGTGAGAAACATCACAAAACAAAAAAGAAAACAGCACCAGGACAAAGGAAAGAGAAATCAAGAGGCCAGTAAACTACTCAAGCACCAAATAATTATTGAGAATATTTTTAGTCCTTTACCTCTAAATTCCACTTGACAGTACAAACTTGAGCAAACAATGTTTTTCCAGGTTGGCAAAAAATACAAACATGGTCTTTCCCCCTCAAAATATAAATAATATATTCATACCTGAGGAGACAAAGAATTATGCATTAGAAAATAAGGAATCACATGCCTTCATCTAGTGACTTGATTGGTAAGTATGGCTCAGTATGAATAAATATAAATTTATCCCCAATGCATATAGTTGTGTGACAATTCTTCTTGGATGGTTGCTGGAGCTTCCAGGGAAAAGATGTGAAAAGCAGAGGGTGATCATCTGCAGGAGGAAGTTGAAAATAACTTCCAAATAAAGACTCTGTTCCAGATCACAGCTGATGGCTTCTCTTTTCCTGCCTTGGCCTGGCCCTTGCAAGAAGAGAGGGTTATGCTTAAGCTGAGGTTAGTGAACAGCTGCTGGGAGAAGTGGCCTGTGGGGCAGGAGTAAAAATTCCCGCAGGCAAATTCTCCAGTGAGACTTTAGGTCCTACCACAGAACCCTGTATCTGTAGTATCTGGACCCCAGATTGACACATTTTTTGTACGTGCTGCTATTCTGGTGCCTTCAGTGGGAAACTACTGAAAGATGAAGTTAGGACTGTATTGCAGTGTTTACATCCATAGAAACCTACATAGCTGGTTTTGGGGATGGATTAAGTCAATATAAAGAGCTTTACTGAACAAGCTTTTCCTTTGTTTTACAAGTGAAGGTATCTGTTAGAGATGATCAGAGTGCAAACACCAAAAACTCAATGGGACTCTTAACTTGATGTTTCGGACACAAAGATGACTTATGGCAGAAAGATGGGAGTATTTTCTATGTAACTTGTTGACAGAGGAGTTAAGTTTTTGACCTGGTGCTCTAAGCTCATGCTGGAGGCATTGTGTATCATGACATTTTAAGAGCATGGCTAAGTAGATTTGTTTGTTTTCCTTTGGTTTTGTTTTTGTTCTTTTTGTTTGTTTGTTTGTTTTGTTTGGTTGGTGTTTGTTTGTTTGTTTGTTTGTTTGTTTGTTTGTTTTTTGTTACACTCCCTGGAAAAAGAAGGAGAGAAATTGTCTGGTTCTTGGGGAGCAACCACAGCTCCAGCTGTAAAGTGATGAAGCATAACTGCAGGAAGAGAACTGTTGCACAGTTTCAAAACTATTTACAGCCGAACAGATATATTTACAATTAAGTTTTACGAACAGAATGGGCCTTGCATGTAGACTGGAAAAGCAAAACTCTTTATCCAGGTCCAAGGCAATCCTGGAAGAGGCTGTGAATCAGAGCCAAAGCCTTTACAGGAACATTGCCTATCCCTGGAAACAGAAGAAGCTTGTGTTGTACATTTGAGGGGGAGAAGAGGCGGGGAATTTAAATCCTGCTTGAAATGCCATGTTTTTTACTCTTTGCAATGAAATTACCTTTAATGCATCTATTTTTCCATTTCATGACAAGTTTCTGGTTGTCTAAAGACTAATTTTAGTCTCTACAGCAGAGAAACTGGAGAATGCTGTTAGGTTTGCTGTCCCACCTGTCCCTTCCAGGGAAATGTAGTTGTCCAGTATGAAATGATATTACTATTCTTTTTAAAGAACACAGTCAACATGATTCAGTGGAGTTATTTCCATGTTAGCTACAAGGAAAGACAGGTTCAAATGCAACTGAACAGCTTCTGAAGTAGATACTTCCATACAATTACAAGCTTTATGTTCGTTCACTGGTTTTAATGCTATTACACAAATATGATTAGGATTCAAGTCCTGAAGATGCTCCATATTTACTCCTTGCCTGCCTCTTGGTGCCTTGAAGATAAAATATGCTGCCCAGGACAGACTTAACTGAGGGAAGCCCAACAGAAGTTAAAAGAGGAGAAAAAGCTGTAGGGGACAAAAAGTTGTAGGGGACACATGTATCCAGCCATTTCCTTTCTTGCTCTGTTTCTCAAGTCTCTGGGTCGGCTTCCTGCTGAGCAGTGGAAAGGATAAACTGGGCTAAGGTAAATGTCCTCTCAGAAGGATACTGGTCGTTCTCTTCATTTAGACCAAACTGAACCTTCCCCAGTCTTGCCAGGCCTCTGCCTCCGAGTCAGTACCTGACTCCTAAAATCTCCCTACAATAAACCAAAGACATCTTCACTTTCTCCAAGAGTTGGTATAAAAATGAGGAGACAAATTCTCCCTTCGGCAGTTCCTAGTCACTAGACTTTTCACATTACTCACCTGTCTAATCATCCAAACCTTCATCTCTGGGGAGTTCAAAATAATACCCAAATCACATGTAATGAAAATTGAGTTCCTAATCTCACATCTTGCCAGCAATCCCTCAAAACAGATGATGCTGCCCTTATGATCCTGATAAAAAAATAAAAGCAGGTTCTCCCAAACTTATCTTCCTTCCTTTGATCACCTCCACATCAAGCTGAGGAGACAGAATTAAGGATTGCACAAAGTTAATGGGGATAAAACGACGTACAGCTGAAGTGTGTTCTCATTCTCCATACCTTTAAGCATACGGGCTATCATGTAATGTAAGAATAAATAATGCATATCAAGGGTATTGACCTGAATCCTAATCACATTCAGAGCAGTTGTAAGATCAGATGAAGCAAAAAGCTCACAATTACAAATCAGACGTCAATCTGCTTTCGATGAGTCACATTTTTATAAGCAGTGTAATAATACCTTTGATTATGAAAACTGAGAAGAGGCACTTGGTAACAAAGAAACTCCTCACAAAGTCCATTCTTATTTCGACAACAAAATGAAAGCTGTACATCTACAAAATCTATCTTGAGTTTTCAAAATTCAAAACTTAACCAAGCAGGCAAGTATCGCTGTATGCAATATCATTGGGAAAACATATTCCTAATTTTTTTAATGACTGACAGGCCCACAAATTGTAATCTCTCTCTTTCAATATTATGGAAGTTTCCCAGATGATAAATATTTTCAACTTAGCAGAAAACTATATACATATATATATAGTACTATTAGTTCTTTCGTGCTACAAAATATTACAGAGCTTAGAGGTTTTGACTTCTGATTTACTGTTCTAAACATGACAAAATCACTTTAATTTTTTTGTCAAAATTTCATACTTGGAAATCTCGGTTCATCTAGCCCACAACTGCAGATTTTTCACTCTTATTCTCCACCTGCCTATTTCTAAAGGGTTCTGTTCACACAAAACTTTTTGCATGAAAGGACAGGAGGAATCAAGAGAAGGAAAAATGCCAGCAGAGTATTATCTCCTTCTACATATACTTGTGCTTTCTGACTGCCAATAAGAAGCCCTATTATACCTTGCTTTTGTCTACTGTGTTATGCCTACCATTCCAAGGCAATAAGAAGGGAGAAGGATAGCTTTGCTCGTTGCCTTTTCATAATTACAAAGTCTTTAAAGTCACTCCTTTCAGATAAATATAGGTAGACAATGGCTAGCATTCAGTGAAACTGATGAATACAACACTGAATGCAAAATGTATATAGAGCAACAAAGAGAAAAATGTGGTGTTTCACACTGAAGACTTCACATGCCTTCAGGGCTTTTGTGTTACTTTCTGTCTTCCTCGCTGAATATACATAACTTCACAAAGTTCTTTTCAAAGAACTGCCAAAGAGGTAATTCACATTTTTGTGGTGGGAGAGAACAAAATGTTTAATTCTAGTGTTAAATGTGTTCACTCCTGCCCCTGGCACCCACTCTTTTCTTTAAATACATGATTTTTTTGAGAATATATGTTTTGATTTAAACTGCCGTATTTTGCTTTATTTGAGTTTAAACTGATTATTGAAGTTGTTAGCCACAAGTGAAAACAGAGAGGGGTAAAACAACCCATCGTACACTTCTTAAGGTTTTGTCTCACTGGATTTGACAGGAAGGTTATTTGTAGCTAATACCATTCTTTTTCTTTTCCAAGACCAGACCTTTAATTGCACCCATAATTTCTCTTATCAACACATCTGTATCCAACTGTGCTAACTTTACTCACCTTCAACTGTTTTTTGTTTGTTTTGTGAACATTTCTTTGTGGCTCTAAACAACATAAATTTGGTTTCCTCATCAAGAAGCTCATTTAGTTGCAGCTTGATTGCAAGTAATTTGCTGTAAATGTCTCCGTCTTTTAATTGTTTGTGCCTTTTTCTAATCTATAAACTGTAACTTCAGGCAGGTCATTTCTGTCTCACCATTTCCTCTTTGGAAAGGCATACCTAATAACTCACCTCGTATCCTGTGGCTTTAGGCATCTGAAATCATATGAACAGAAGGGATCGACCATTGATTCAACTCCAAGTTCATTTGGAAATAAACCCCCCATAAAATCTCCTTTTTAAGAAATAGGAAAATAAAACTTCATCCATGAAATTTAGCTTGGTGGAAAATAAATGTGCATCAGCATTGGTACAGAACTGACTCCCTGTTCTGTTTCCACAGAGTTTCCTTGTGACCTCCAAGAGACATGAAATTCTGAGTGCCAATTTGGGTACTGCTACAATCCTTGAGTTAATCAGAGTCCAATGAATTTTATTATCACAATTCTGCATTGGCACCATTTCCCCTACTGGAGACAGAATTCATGATCTCATTAGAGTCTCTGGTCTAAGTCAAGCCAATGCATAAGGCAGCTTTGCCTATTTTTTATTTTTTTAAAGTAATCTTATTAGAAGTTCTACCAAATATGGTATCCATATCAAATCTTTTTAATTCCTCCCACCCAATCCCCTTTACCCCCAAAGTGTAACATAAATGTATTAGTCAGATTAGCAGCACATTCAGGAATAATCCCTTCCAAAACAAGAGACCTATGCGTATTTTTCCTGATCCCCAAAGTTTTGTTTGTGTTAATTATTCTAAAGCTGACTGACAGTGTGAATAATACTCTTCCCCCCTCTAGTCTGAATAACAATTAAGGAATTTACATTTTCTGCATGTTTTTCTTACAAAATAAGTTATTTTCTATGCATTTTCTGTTTTGAGCAATTGTCTGCTCTGAGTTTTGCTGAAGTCTGTGGCCAAGCTCACAAATGAATGTCTTCATCTCTGTCTTAACATTACAACACTTGCATAAAGCACAAAACACAGGCAGGAGTATGGTAGCCTTGGGATGGGGAAAGAATGCCAAGCACAGAAGCTTTCTTTCTCTAGAAGTTTCTTAGATGTGTTTTCCTACATCATCTCAAGACCATAGTTACTGCACTTGCCTGTTGGAGACCATGGATTCCACCCAGAGGAATGCTGTTAGCAAAAAAGAGTAGAAGTATTTTCTTATTGTGATGTTAAAAATTTAGAAAGCTTTTTTTGATGCCTTGAAAAAATTTCCTTTCCATTGTTTAAACCATCGAAAATACTGAGATTACACTATGAAGATCACATTCATGCAGCCAAACTCACAAGAATGCCAACAAAAAGCTTTTAACCAGTCTGTGACAGTTTTCTTTGAGAGACTCAGCAAATGTGTGCACATACACTCAAAGTGCATAGACACACATGTGTATATATTGTCCTTTCTGAGCTCTCTTGTCTATTTAGTGTGTTTTTTTGATGAATCAATAAAAGGAAGCAACGTGACTAGACAGGCTGCACGTTTTATTGACATTGCCATTACTCAGCTATTTTGAGAAGATATATTGGCTGAGAAGTTCTATTACATAAGCTTCTTGTATGACTCTGCAAATTGTTGAAGTGCTCCTGAAACTCTTCCATTTTTCTTCCAAACCTTTTCTTTCCACACTCAAAACTTCATGAGTTTATTGTATTTCAGTCTCTCCCATGTTAACTGTGGGGAGACTTCCCTCTGGCAAAGCCAAACTGGCATGAAGGAATGCCAGGGTCCCTCAAATCAAACATATTCAAGTACTTCGTTATGCCATTTAAAAAAAAAAGGTTAAAGAAAAAAGTTTTAAATCTGAGAAAGAGGTTAATTTTGGGTTAAAATTCTTACTTTCCCACACTTACTTGCATGCACACACACCTGGAACAAGAAAGCAATTTCCAGTTGCCTGATTGCAGTTAGGAAAAGAAAACAGACAGCTTCTGCCTAAAAGACTCAGAATGCCAAGTCCCATTTTCAAATGTGATCTAACTCTTGGGAACCTAAAGGACAAAGGAGTTAACAGGACTGATCTGCTAAAACACTTCTAAATAAGTGCCACTAGTATAACATTTCTGGATGTTTTTTGTCCCTTGGGAACAAAGCAGTGCAAGTGCCATTTGGAGACTTTGTCATAGGCTCCCAGATCTCATTTGCAGTGGGATGCATGACCTTCCATCAAGCAAAAATTCTGTATCATTTACAAAAAGTCCTTTGGGCTCCTTTACTCCTTATTTCCATTGCAGCTACTGAAAAGCTGAGCTGGCTCAGAATGCAGAACAAGATATTTAGGACCTAAAAATATTAATTCTAGGAGTAAAGTATCAAGTCTTTGGATTGATGAGACAGATATGGTTAATAACAGGAAAGACACCAACAAAATGCCACTAGCCTGCTGAGTGGGAATGGTATAATACACCACGGCCATATGGACTCAAGTGAGTAATTACATATGAGTAACGCATCTGATCTTTCATGTAGCTAGGCCTTTATCTCAGATAGTCCCTTTTCCTCTGCTATTACCAGCTTTTTGTTCTAATGAAGAGCATCCTCCCCTTTCACCACCCTTATCATGTCTAAGTAATCATTATACACAGATACAAAAGAGGGTGAACTACTCAAAGCAGAGACATGCTGGGAAACTGTAAAACCTCCTTTTGCGAAGCCAAGACAACCTGTACAGGCTCATTTGTTACCAGTGGATAATCTAAATATGTCTGTTTTCACTGGGAACTCCCACAAATTTTATCGTGATTCACATAGTGAAAAGACTGAAAAAATGCATTAAAAAAAAAAAAGAAAAAAACAAAGCAAATCCACTTTCCCTTCTTTTAGAATGACGTACTTCATTAAAAAGTGCAGAAGGAAAGAAAGAGACTTATATTTGCTCATTACATCAATAGACTCACTGCTCAGCTCAAGGGAAAAGGGAAGGATACTGGACTATTTAGGAACCTTGTATTTTGAAAATACACAGTATATATCCCATAGTGGAGGCATAATATCTCAGCATGAATTTCCCTCATCTTTGTATCTGTATTGAAAACTCAGAAACAGCTTTAAATGTGAAATGAGTATTTAGGTCTCAGATTATACACAAGAAGAAGAGGCAAGAAGAACAGAATAGCAGAGCTAGGATCTGAAAAATATAATTGTGACCAAGAGATAAGAAGGTAGGTTTTCCAGGAGAATGTGACAAAATTCTACTCTTGTTAGCTCTGTGGAACTTCATAAAATTACAGAAAGGTTTGCTAATGTTGAGGTCAGTCATTTCTACGTCAATCACTTTGTTTAAAAAAGAGACAAAAGAGGAATGGCCAGGGCAGAGCAAGGGAACACTTAAACAAGTGAACAGATGCACTCGTTAATCTCAAATGGGGACAAAACTGAAACAATTCCAAGTTGACCTGAGTCAGAGGAAATTTCTCTAATATCAGCAGGAGATTGAAAACAGGCATCATTACTGTCAGTAATAGCTTCCTTTTGGTTAATATTTTAATATTCACAGAAGCTATTCCAGTGTACCCCTTCCTAATGGGTGCTAAAGAAGGATTACAGGTTCATACCACATGTGATATCAAACCGTAGCCTCCTGGGAGACTTCACAATGTGTTAGAAGCTCAAACTGCAATAAAGAACCTGACACACCTCAGAGTAGCTTTGGCTTCTGGCTGTAGACAGAACATACAAGCTTGTACAAGTGTCTGTTATGTCCATTTATAAACTGATTACACCATGCTGGCACCAAAATGTTTAAGATAATTTGCTTGATTCCTGTAAGGAAGTAATTTTACTCACTTGCTCATGTCTGGTGTTGAAGGCTTTCTTAACCCTCATGCAGGACTCAGTTGGACATAGCAAATCTGATGGAAAGAAAATTTTCCTAAAATACTGGTTAGGGAGTTCCAGCCACACCAACAGATCTCTCACGAACTCCTCTCTGTAGCTCTGAAAAGAGATATTTGCTTAGACTGAAGGCAAAGATGGGCAAAATTCCACTCTGTGGTCCAATTTTCGAAAATTCCACTCTGTGAATTTGCATGAGATGAAAGTTTGCTGTGCTTTTAGAGAAAGAAAAATGTCAACCATTTGACTAAAAAAATGATCCCTTTGCAGCAAACATTCATTGCTTTCTTTTTCTGTACACAGAAAAATTAATCTCCTTTATACACAAGAAAGGGCACTAAGAAAATGTGTTTTTTCATTTCTCTGAAGGTGTAAGTTCCTCACGGTAGACAGTTTTTCCTGTGTAGCTGTAAGTTTTTGAAATCTTGCAACCGATTTTTTTTTCTCAGTTGGTAGCTTGTAGTCATATTAACCCCATTAAAATCTCTTGTTCTCCTCCAGATTGACACCAGAGTACCTCTGACAGACAAAAACTAGTACCTGCAGCTGGGATTAGTTCCATTTACCCTGTGCAGCAACAAAAGCTCTTGTTTCTTGGGAAGGCAGGAGACGGTCTTCTGATTTGCTATGAAGTTATTAATGTTGCTTGATATTTGCTTTGACAGCTACTCTGTACCCTCTTTAATCATCTTCATCATGGTTCACAGGTCTTTTTTCCCTTCATTTCACTTTTGCCTATGCTTCTTAGGGAAAATTGCAACATACAACTTGATAAATCTTTCAGCCCTCCATGTATTTTGCCCCTTTGTCTTAACTTTCAAAGTTCCACTGTTTCACATGTTTTTCCTATATTCTATAAGAGAACAAAGAAATATTCCAGATGAAATACTACTGGAGTATAGATTTTAAAAATATTCTGACTCTCAAGGGAGCAAATTAGTTTGCAGCTCACATCCACTCAACAAGAAATTTGGTTATGCATTAAAAGAGTTCCTTCAATCCTTGAGAAAACTTTTAAAATTGTATAATGAACATTAGTTGCCTGTCTTTATTGTATTTGGCTGCCTTTCCTTTGAAGTTAATGATAATACTTAGAGGAGCAACCTCTGCTACAAAAGAGCTGTCTCCTCTCATGATACTTTTTTCAACCATTTCCTACTTTGTCACCTGTATTCCATTTCTCAGGGCACACTGTACCCTGCAAAGCTGCAGCTGTGTCTGCCTTGTCTGCTGTCAGTCAGGCTCCCGTTTCTGCCTGCCTGCAATGCAGGACTACAGATTCTCTAAGGAATGTCACTTTCATCCAGGGCTCTCCCAACAGTCCTGTTCCCTCAGCTGCTGCCAGAACAGGGGTACAACCTGGTTTGGAACTCTATGGTCCAGTCTGGAGGTTGAAGAAACCTGCACCCATTTGGGGGATTCATGAAAAAAAAATCAAACAAAGAACACCCCACCCTAAAAATAAAATTTAGCAAAAATAGGAAAAGAGAAAAATTCTCAAATTATCTGTCAAGCATGTGGAAAATACTATTGTACTTACAGTTTTACAAACAGGAGGCCCTGACTTCAAATTCTTGGGATCAAAATTTTATTCCTCTCAGTCACATTAAATGCATTCTTTTCATGTCAGTAGATTGTACACTACACAGCAAAGAAATGGCTCTTGGTATCTGGTGGTTTCAAAGTCAGATGATTATGATCAAAGTTTAGCATCTCCATGCTTTACAGGGAAAATCCATTTAGAAATATAATGGGGGGAGCAAGAGCACAGCTACTCCATTTTGATTTCCAGCTAGGGTATATCTAGGAACTGAAAACACACAGGTTTGGTCTTTTCCTTGTTTTTCATGGACTGTAATATTCATGAGAGGGTCTCAAGGTGGCTGCTTGCCCCACACAGATATTCTTTATGTCTCTGCTCAGAGAAAAACAACATTTAGCATTTAGGGTGGAAATGCAGAGCTTTCATAAGGTGACTTTCAGTAAAATCTCTCTGTCCAGCTTTACCCTGATGCACATGACAATAGTCTCCAGTTCAGCTGCTGCAACATCAAAACCCACCCGAGACACTGCAATCTCCCAAACGCAGCTCTGTATCACAGCATCTGACTCTTCCTAATTAATTTTCTTTGTTGTATGGAGAGCATCCAGGAGCTAATTGTTCTGATGAGACAGATAAAGCATCAAAGGATGTTTTAAAATGAGTTTTAAAATGCGGCATGCTGGCAGTCCTGCAGCCTGAAGCCCACCAGCATTCAACCAGCCTGTGCTGGGGAAAGCTGGCCCTTGGGGCCTCGTCAGGTGTTTGAGCACTGCCTCAACAGCTCATCTTTGCAGGGCAGTAAGGACTTGGTGTGCACTTTGATCTCCATAGTTTTGCCTCCTTAGCTGAGGCTGCTGACAAGAATGCAAGTTCTCTCAATGGAAGGAAAAGGGGTTGCATGTGAAGTGATAGATGATCCCCTGATCTTTTACTTTCCCCCTCTAAATTTCATTCCTCTATCCCTTGCTCACTCTCACTAATCTAAATAAGTCCAAAGTAGCCATCAGACAGTAGTGAGTTTTAGCAAATGGTAGGGTAAATGGATTTGAACCCCTGACCCAAGAATTAAAAAGCCCCATGTGTAGTTATCTGTGCATTCAGAGTTTGCCTGTGTCTCACTAAGAGCATAGTTGATAGCTCTGATTTCTGATCAGGTCCTTCCACTTCATGAAAATATCTACCTCAGCCAGAAACAGGAGGCACTGAAGACTCCCTATCTGATGCTTTAGTTTTCTCTCTAGCCTAAAAGAACAAGAAAGTAACGTAGTAATCCATAAGCCGAATTCAAGTCACTAAATTTTTTTTCCCTTAAGAGATTGCTCACAAGACTAACAATAGAAAATGTAACAAAATGAAAAGGAAAAGAGAGTGAGAGATTAAGGCAGTACATAGACACATATCCATTGGGCCTCAAGTGACTTCTACAGATGCACAAGAGCTGTCATGAACAGGACTCCTCTTTGAAACAAGGTCTTGGTAAAAAGTGGACAGAAAACAAAGAAAACATCGGAAACTTTTTAAATTGTCTTTTAAACTATCTGAAAAGGAATCAGAGGCAGAGAAGGAAAATATCTGAGAGAAACACAGGAAACAGGTAAGGAATCTGTGTTCAAGATGTTAGAAAAGAAAGAAGCAAGGTCACACTGGCATGTGTAGAGATGCAAAGACAAGATGAAGCTCTGTGGGGAAAGCTGCTGGAAACCACAATACACACAAGACAGAGCAGCCTGGCAGAAAACAGGAGCCCTCATGCTCTGCAAATAGCATGTTCCTTCCCCACCTCCTGAGCTCCTGACACTGAGGGACTAGTCTCAGTCCCCAGCTTTTGTAGGAAAGAGAGGTAGAAAATTGTATACAAAATGACCTTTTGCCCTGTAGAATTAACAGCAAGTATCAAGGCAAAATTTTCTCCTGTCCCTGACTGTCAGCATTTTTCTGGAATGGAGGTCTGTGGTACTGTTTTGATAACAAAGCTTGTTGATAGGGGTACAAAGGAGTCTCTTGGAGGTCAAACATCACCCTTGGAAATGGAGCGACAAGTTTACCAGACTAATTATATTGTTTTTGGTGTTCAACCTTAAACAAAACATGAAGTATGCAGGGTAAAAGAACAGCAGAGTTATAAGCATGAACTGAAACAAGTTTTTTCAAAGTTCTATTTAAAATGCAAACATGAAAAGTTTGCATTTTAACAGAAAATAATCACATATGAACAGAGAAAAAAACCAACTAAAGAGCTTCTATTAAAACTACAATGGGGGAAGTATTCAGAAGAGATATATCACCTGTCACTTAGTATTTCTATAATTCAGGCCAAGTAACTGAAATGATCAGCCAGTCCAGCCTGGCTGGAAAAGCTATTTTCCTGTGTTAGAGCTCAGATTTAATTTTATGTTATTTTCAGTAGTGTTGATGGAATGAGCTGAAGAGATGAAGAGATTAAGTCTCACCTATACTGCAATAAAGATCTATGGACAGAATTTATCTCCAGATCAGAGCTCAGGGCCAGACTTGGAGGCACGATGTACAGTCAGTGACTTTGGTGGCCATTGCCACAAATGCCAGCAGCACACCCAGCACCTCTCAGCATTTGGCCTTGTACACAGAGATCTGAAATTAACTTTTGGTCACATGGTTCTCTCCCAAGGATAGATGGAGTTTCACTGAAAACATTGTCACATGTTATGTGAGATTATACTCTTAACATGCTCTGTTATCTTGGTGTGTTAGAATATTTTGCAGTGAAGCAAACACCACATTTCTGAAATAAAAATACCTAAGAGATACAGAGAGAACCAGTATGAAAGAAAATGGATATTTGCAAGGAGTTCTTGAAAACAAGATTTTTCTGTCTTGTGTTTTGATTATATTTTTCCCTTCCAAATGGGGGCAAAATATCAGCATTTTCCTCATTTTTCCCTTCAACTGAAATTTTCAAAACTTTTCAATTCAATGTTGACTCGAGCATAATTTTCAACATACATTTCAAAGCACATTTCAAAAAATTAGAGGTCATTGCAAAGTAAAACTTAAAAAAACTTCATAAAAACATCTTCAAAGCTTCTTATTAGAAATAATAACATTTCAGCATAATTGACGCAGCACTAGATTTTGTGAAGTCAAAATGGAAAGATGTTGTTGAGGTGATTTTAGAACTTGGCGGTAATATTCTCTCTAAATTTGAAGTAACTGAAAACTAAAAACATAGTGATCTTCTGGCCAAATGACCCAGTTAGCCTGGTAAAAAGATGGGACATTCCTCAGAATTTCCCTTCCAGAAAGAAGAATTTGCTGCTGAAAGGTGAGCTCAGGAATATCATCTTTATGTCACTGTGAGGGGAGGAGTCTTGCCCAAGGCCATGGTGAAAGTCAGAGCTGAAAGTAGGTAAGACCTAGGTAGGTAAGATGATAATCTTGCAATCAGACCATGGTTTTCCTCCATGGGAAGCAGTGGAAAAGAAAAAGAACTATTTGTCCACATAGTTTAGAAGGAGCCTGAAAGTCTCTTTATGATGACAGCCATTTCTTTTGGGAATACTGCATGAAACTGGCAACACACCCTCACATGATGAGGATAATGTCCCTGTATCAGAGACTTTTGCAGCTTGGAATTCAGGCATCCTAAATGAAGGAATTTGCCTTACGACCATGAGGCTGGGTAGAGGGGCCAGAAAGCAGGCGGGACCAGTTGCTGGCCTGGTTTTTGTTTACCCATTGTCAACATAAATTTACTTATGTATCACCACCCTGCTGGTTACAAAGGCTGCAAGTGCTGTTTGGTTCTTCTCCCCTTTTCAAACCTGGAAATGTATTCCACATCTATGTCCTCCCAGCCTTACTCTGCAGCATTCTGTTTATATGACAATGGTGAGATACTGCGTTCTTTTCACAAGCTAGAAGCCAGGTTTCTTTTCCATGCATCCATTATAGAGCGAGAATAAGGAAATGAATACTCTCATATCCATTATAGATATCAAGAGACTGAATCTACCTTTTTATTCCAAGAGCTAGAGATGACTACATAGCTCATGAATTACAAAGCAATTTTGAGACACAACAGCAGCAGAAACAGTAGTAGTGTTTGGCACAATGTACCGCACAGATGTGATATCCAGAGATTGAAAAGGAAAGGGAATTTCTGTCTATTTACCCATCCATCTCGTTACTGTGTGGCTTTTACTTCCAATGTGGGAAAATAAAATCTTTTGCATGCTATTTTTTCCATGCCTACTCTAGTTAAATGCTGTTGATTTATGAAGCCTATATCAGTGGCATAAAATATAAGTATGTCACAGAATTTGAAGAGGTACGTTCAGACAAATATGCTGGAATACCTGAATCTGTGAATTAAGATGCATAGTAAAAAAACAATAACTATGTTGTTACCATAAATTAAAGCTGTAAAGATTTTTTTTCTTACTTGTTGGCGAAGGGAGCTATCTCTCCAGTGTCAAGATTGAACTGCAGGGCACTAATAAAACATGACACAAATAACAAATAAATTTCCTCTATATTGAATGGTTTGAGATTTATTGAGGTCTCTTATACCAAGATCTATTGGGAGTTGTATAATCCAACATATAAAATTTATAGCTAGGAGATAAAATGTGGATAAAATAACCATTGCCTTACAATATTATTTCAACTCTAGCATCTAATTTGAATACTGTTTAAGACAAAACATGAAGCTTTGGTGGAAAACGGCATTTCCACTGAGTGAAAGTCATGACAGTACTTTGAAACTGAATTAGGAAGAGAGAGTACATCAAGTTTTCCTGACATTTTACAAGTACATAGATTTACATATAAAGTAGCGATCAACTCTCTTTAAGCTAGGAATTTTAGTCATTTGTACACATGTATTCTTTTTTTTCCATTTTCAACAGATTTCTTCTCCTCTTAGCACATAGTTTAGGAATCCTATCTTGACTAATTCAAGCTGTATGGAGCAGATCCTCCACTGTAGACACAGTACAGTGTTGCACTGACTTATACCATCTTAAAATCTGGCCAAGTTCAACTCTGAAAATAAATTCCAACAAACCTGACTGCATGGATACAAGTGTAAGTGAGTACAGACTGTAGCTATGATTCTGTTTTCATTCATGGTAGTATCAGTTCAGAGATAAAGCAATGACTTCCATGTTGGCTTGAATGTTAGCCAGCAGGAGGAAAAAACAATTCGTTTTTTGGACCTGATCTTACCTCTGCTTTAATTCTGTATTGGTGAAAATGCACTGACATAAAACTGTGATCACTCCTTATTTATACACAGAAACAGCAATGGCTTCACATCTTCTACTGTTCCATTTTGCAGAATTTGCCACAGCAGATGCCACATTTTTCAAAACTTCATTATCCTTGATACTGTCAATTTGAGTGCAAAATTAACTACCCCTTTTTCAATAAGCATAATTTTTCAAGAAAATTCCCATATGGAAAATTTGGATATGGGAGATTGCTACCAGCAAACCTGAGCTTCTTAATAGGAAAGTTTTTCAGGAAAGAAGGAAAGAAAGATCCCCCTTTCCTGTAAGTGTAAAGCAGGTCTCCCTATTCTCTGATTTTCAACTATTTTCCTTTAAAGAGATCCTGAAAACACTGTCACTAACTGAAGAGACCAATCTTCCTTCTCCTGCAACATAAAAAAATGCTTGAATGGATTCCAGATTGAGGTAAGGAACACTGGAAATTCAAACCTTCCCTGGAAGCCCAAAGAAGTTGGACAGTTGCAGTGATGGTGCAACCTTCCCCTAAGCTATTAGACCAGCATTCAAAAACAGTTTTCAGTGTCAATTTCTGGAAAGTGAGAAGCAGAGAAAACAGCCTCAAGTTGTGACAGAGCAGGTGTAGATTGGTTAGCAGGAAAAATTTCTTTATGGAAAGGGTTATCTAGCACTGGAACAAGTTGCCCTGTGAAGTAGTGGAATCACGACCCCTGGAGGTATTTAAAAGATATGTAGATGTGGCACTTAGGGGCATGGTTTAGAGCTGGACTTGGCAGTGCTGGGCTGATGGTTGGACATGATGATTTCAAACGTCTTTTCCAATCTAAATGATTCTATGATTCTCTTCTGCCCAGATGGGTCAACAACATTAAATAGCTGTTTACCTAGATCTTTATTTATCAGAAAGTTGCCACCTACTCTAGATTATTTAGCAAAGAACTACCAGCAGCTGTCAGAGGTAATGGTGTATTTAGTGTTGACTTTGAAACCAGATGCAATCATTGACCTTGAGGTGAAAGGCTCAGTAACTTCTTCCTAAGTCTTCTCAGCCCTTTCAGTTACATGGTTAAGGTAAGTATCTTAGTGAGTTTCTTTACAGAAACTGTCCCAGAGATTTAAGGGCCAATGCTTTCTCTGACCACTTTTACTACTCTAACCTTTCTCCTCTTACAGGCTTAGGGAGCCTGCCCTTCTGAGTGCTATAAATTAGTATAAAAATCTCCTTTCTGCACGTACATTCAGGCACTTATTTTTAGTTTGTGGGTTCGTGGGTTGCTTAGCAGAGACATGATTCCATACCTGTTAAAACAATGGATTGAAGAGTTCCTTCTGTTTTTCTTCCCCAAAAAGCATGTGTGGAATGCAGATGATTCTAATGCAGCCATGCATATCAAACCACCCCCAAAGTCATGTCCTCTGGTACGGTCAGAGGTGCACAGGCCTTTTTTGCATTTTAGGTCTTTGGTAATGATCCAGTGTAATATGGTAATGTTCATCTTTCTGACAAAGATATTTACCTTTTGTCTGGTGCCTGCTTTTATCTGTTTAATATTTGCCCCATGGGTGGAATAGTGCAAGGACAATTTGGCAAATAATCTGCCACAAAATCAACCCACCGCTTTTGGATGAAATGCCCACAATACAGGGGAATGATTTGTTCATAGTATTCCCTGGGAATGCTCCAAATAGTGTCAGCCATGGGTTAGAAGTAAGGTTTTCTACCTCAAGGGCAATAATTTGGGGTAGGACAAAGGGTAGGCCATGATGGTTAATGGAAGTCAATGGTTTTGGCAACTGCAGTGCCTCCCATCACTCTAAGAGTGAGTGCATTTTACTGCCTCTGTTTTGTTTTGCCTTTTAATTTATCTGTCTTTAAAGTGGGTTTGATACTTCTACTTACCTGACCATAAGGAGTGGTGTTTAGACCTAATGAATACAGGTTTTTTGAACTCTCTGGATGAAAGAAACTACGTAAGTGCAAATTATCCTCTTGTCTATCCTCTCTGAAGTCTAACCTACTTTGATGTGATTGTGATCTGTGTCACTTGTAGTGTGTATTATAGGAGAGGTTCTCACAGCAATGAATGTAAGTAAAGCTTTGTATAATACAAAGTATACTCATGAATGTCTAAGTTCAAACACAGGGTGGAAATTATTATTTTAGGCATAGTTCCAGGCTTTGGTTAAAGTATCTTTAATTTTTAAATTACTTGCTCTCCATTTACAGCTTTCCTATCATCCTTGACTCATTAGAGGCCAGACCCTCATGCTGTAATAGATCATCAGTACTTTGCTGACACCAATAAAACCTTTGTGATTTGTACTTCAATGAGCACCTAGGCCAATGAGGGGTATTCAAAAAACACAGCCTGGGGCTGTGCTCCGTTTAGTTGGGCAGGAAGAGTGATGTGAACAAAAGCTGCCAAATATGAAATCAGAAATTGTTAAATTTTATACTCTTGCACTTAAAAGGTAACTGTATAAGTTAATTAAACTATCTCTTGATTTGTACTACCATTCACTTTTGACCTTTGCACTAGGAATGCTTTGAGGAACTGTTAGCAATTCCTTATAAATATATTAATATAAATATTATAAATCTAAATATTTGAGAAACAATTCCTATAATTTTTCCTCTGCAGCTGACCCAATATGAGTCAGTCATGCAAACAGGTGAGCAGGTTTGCTCACATATGGCTATCTCAATTCCCTTGCTGCACTCTGTCTGTTCAGTTAGTGCTGGAACACCACATTTCTGTGGGCTCCTCTCAGCAAGAATAATGTTGATTTCTGTTGAAAAAGAGAAAACAAAACAAAAGCTTCCATTTTTCTAGTCCTACAGTGAAAATTTAATGAGGAACTGGATTTCCAGCAGGAAAAAAGAGGGGAGAAAAGAGGAGGAAGCTAAAACATTCTGAAAATTTTCAGGATGCACATAGAGAAGGATGGATATCAGAAAGATCTATCAGAAAGGTAGTTTTTCAGTTTCACCTCTCCTACAAGTTCATTAGCCTGGAAGAACCAAGATCCCAGCAAAATACTACCACAGATCTCTCACAGGCAATGTGCAGGAATTTTTGTTTTTTTTAAAATCTCCAATACCTTGATTCAAAATCCCTAAATTCCTTCGTGAGTACATAGTATCTCTATGTTCACCTTCCTAAACAGTGAATACTACATGTGGGAATGCAGGAAACAAGAGGAGGAGAATAGCTGGAACCAGAAGACCAAACCCCATTCAGCAGCTGAGCTGGATGTTCCCTCTCACTTCTGTTTTCCAAGCAGTAGCTGGAAAACCAAGAAAAAACATTCTGCCCAGTGCTCTGTCTTGTAATTATTTTTCAAAATAGGTTCTCAAAAATTCTCCCCTTGATGGAAGTCATGGGAAGGCAAAATGTACCTACAGATTCATGCATTTGCCCTGTTTGTTGCTTTTCATTTCCAACTAACCTCCTTCCACCTTCATTTTAAACACAAGGGACTTGCACTTCATCAGTGTAAAGTCAATGGCAAAACCATAACTGGTTTCAGTGGAACAAATGTTTCCAATTGTAACAGAATACTAATGATACTTACTATTTAATTAAACTGTTGGATTTCATCCACCTTATGAAGCATTTTGTCCCTACCTTTTTTGTTGCACTGAATGACTAATTTAATCTGTTTAATATATAGTTAAAGGCATTCTGAAATACATAAATTATTTCCCTTGATATTCCTACATTTGAGACTGATTTTTTTCACTGTAAAAACATTTTTATTTTATTGAATTTTTTTGCATTATCATTACATTTAGCCCTAGCTTGTGTAAAAAGCACAGCACACCTGATTTTAAGAAAAAGAAGACTCAGCCAATGATAATAACAATTTTTTTTTTCAGAGTGGTTCATGAGGGGATAAAGGATAATTTTCCAGTGCAGTCTCAATTCTGATTACAGTAAGAGGCATTTCAAGTGTTCAGCCATTTGGTTACCATGAGTGCTCCAAGGATTGCACTTGGGTGCAGACCCTGAAATACCAAATTTCTGAAATAAATAAATAAATAAATAAATAAATAAGGTCCTTTGTTTGGAAGTACTCCAGGTCAGAGTAGAGAAGTCTGAATACCCTCTTTCCACCTTCACTGGCACCCATTCTCAGGATTTGTAAGCAGAGGCTGGTTGGGTCACAACAGGTAACAGACCAGAGGCTTTTCTTCAAGAAGCATAATTTAGTGAGTGTTTTTTTTTTCATGCATTCCTCTATTCCTGGCCACTTTTGGGGATAGGATTCAGCTAGGCTATCAGAATATTTAGCCTAATTTATACATCCTTAAGAGCCATCTTACCACAAGCAGTGGCAAAAATAGGCCTGAATTGTGCCTGTTCTGAAGGGAACTGGGGGTATTTGGTGCTTCTGAAAATTAGACCAATTGTTCTAATACCTAGAGAGGCCAAAGAAGGAGTTCCAGTCCGAATATGTAAGACTTTGACTGTGACTCACTGATTCATCACCTCTGCAATACTGCTACAGGGATACAATTAAAGCCCAGTAGTGATGTTTCGTAATTTTTTTTTAAGGGTGACTTGATAAGTCTAAACCCTTTCTAGATAAAGGGATATCATTTGCTTCTTCAGACAGTGGGACTAGGCTTGTGCTGCTCTGCATGAGCATGTTTTGCATCTCTGCTAGTTGGCTATTAATTGTGCTAACCATTTTGTTTAATATTAGGGAAAAAAGGCACTCCTCCTGATATGCCATTTAGGTTAAATACATTCTCCTTCTGTTCAACTTGTCTGATACGGTAATGTTAAGCCAAGAACTTATCTAAGTAAAAAGATTAAACATATCTCTGAGGAATGCACAAGATCATTACAGTTGAATCATGAGGTTAAAGTGTTGCACTGAGGTTGCAAAAAATCAGATAAAGAAGAGATTGAAAGGATAAATCCTGACTCATTTAGCATAGTTGCCCTATTCCACCTGCTAATGAAATTGGTATGTAAAGTGCATTGAAAAAGGGCTCTGAATATAAGATGTTTCAGTACAAGTTACACTGCATTCTGCTATGGAAAATGATGGCTTATTGTAATCATTCTTTAGGCTTGTTTTTCACTTGGGATCAGAGGAATGTAATTCAAACATAAAGAGAGTTGCCAATAATTCATTCTCAAAGAGCCCTATAAAGATATGTGGCCAATACTGTGGCCTCTTTCAGGAAAAATAATGGTCAGACATTTTGCATGAAATTATAATTTCATTAATGTACGGATCGTTCCAAATACTTTCAGACTTAAGGATGAATTAAACAGTATCATATTCATCTTAGAGCTGTAGACACAAGCCTCATCACCTGCCACACCATTACATTTTATTTGCCTCTGGAAACAGACTCGTGCTTATAATATTTGAGCATTAGGAGGCCAGTGAAGGAAAGCACTTCATCACATAGCAGGTCTAGGGTGGGCAAGCACTCACCCTCTTCACTGGTAAGTTTTTCAAAAGCAGGCAGACCAATTTTAAAACAATTAGGAAGACATTGTAAGGCAAGACTGAATCCAAGAGTAATTATACTGCGTTGTTACTGGATAATATTAGGGAAACAAGGATGTTTTCCAGACTTTCACAGCAAGTTTGCATGCATAAGGTAAATATGATATTACTTTAAGGCAATGCATTCCACACATGGGGAATAGAGCCTGACATTACTTTAAAATTTAGGATGGCATTTTTTAGTCAGAAATGAGGGTTCTCTGCCACATTTTGCATTTTGCAAGTCGTAATATGACAATAGTCATGTCTTAAACTGCCAGAGGCATCCAAAAGTAGGGTTTTAAACAGATGTCAGGCTGAAGGTGTATTGAAAAATGATCGCCAAAATAGTAAAATTTAGACTTTAAGTATGTGCCTTAAATGCCATCCAAATGAAATTCTCATGACCTCATGGCTGTGACATTTGAATCTCTTAGAAGGGGATGAGGACTTCAGTGAACAACTTATAGCTGTGTTAGAATTGTCTGTAGGCTCAGGTGAAAACTGTATTTTGTATGAAGGCTGAGCTTCTGATCTCATCATGCAGCTCTGCTGAATCTGTGGTTTCCAGGCATATCTGCCATAACAGGCTCTAACCACAGCCAAGGTGAGCAAGAGCCTAAATTCTACACCCACTTTTGCCACAGGTTAGTACTTATAGTGCTAAACACCGAAAATCAAGTAGTTCCCCAGACAGGAAGACTAATGAGCCTCATTTCCTGTAAATTTATGGCTCATGGCTAATTGGATTTGGCTAATAGGGAAGATGAAAGAGCCACCTGAAGTTTTCCTTGCAGCTGTAGCTTCTCTACAGCCTTTTTCCTGAGTGGATGGATTTTCAGATGTCTAGTAAGGATTGAATGCTTTCTGCTTCCTCTTTCTCACTTTTCAAAGGCACTTTTTTTCCCATGCTCACACACCTATTTTCATATAACTAATTGTTTTAATTATGTTCCTATATTCTACCCACATCAAATTTGATTAGAATTGGACTGTAGATCAGAATATCCTAAAGCACAGTTGGGCCAAGAACAGAAGTCCTGCTTCTATAAAAATTATAATCAGGTTTTGGAGGGCAATCTACATCTACAGAGTAAACTTATTGTCCCACTCCAGAACCAAGGAGTCACAAGCTCAGAAGAAATGCAAGTCAAGCAACTAGCACTACAATCACAACGTCTGAGAATCAGAAATTTGCAGCATGCAGCAGAACTGAAGAGCTTGGGGTAGAGATTTTTGCCTGAAAATGTGAGAGTTTCTCAACATTCATAACCAGCAGTCTTCATTGGGCTCAGGTTCTGTTTTATTGTTCTGTTTATTTCCTAGGGAATATTTTCATTAAATAGAAACCATCATTACTTCCTGGAAGCTAGAAGACTGGCAAGAGGCCATTCCCTTCACTTCATACCAATCAGCAACTATGAGACAGTTGCTGCTGTGGCTTTTCAGAAAGCTTACACAGAAAGCAATGATTGGAAAGATTTTCCTTTCTCTTCTCCTTCTCTAGCTCCAAAAGTTACAGCTCTCAAGTTGACTCCTGAGCCACCTCCTCTCTGCTCCCTCCCTCAGTGAATTAGTTACCTTTCCTGTGTCTGAGGTTCCTTTTCTGATCAATAAAGTGAGCATTAGTCTAACCCAAACAACACCTGCAGCTCTCCTGATGGGTACTACAAATCTGCAGGGCCTGTTATTAGCTGGATATTATAGGTGGGAAAATTAAGATGGAGAGAATTTGACTGACCTGGCCTGACAGAAAACATGGTTCGATGACTTCATATGAGTCTTACATGACAGCACACACCAAAATAGAAGGGTTTGTGCAACTCTTACTGTGCAAAACATAAGAATTTGTTTCAGTTATAGAAAGGCAACATCAGCTTCTGTTGGCAGGGCAGTTGCTTGCTTAAGAGGTTTCTTTAACTCTGATCCAACTTCCCTATTGGGAAAATCCTTTAGCAACCTCTATTCACTGTGATCTGGAAAGTGCAGCACAACTTACAGCTAGCTGGCAGAATGTTTTGGCAGGGAGTCTTGAGCTTTGAGATTGCTGAAAAATCTTCTAAGGGCTTTCATATCTGTTGATGGATGAGGAAACGGCAGCAGAGAGAGAGAAAAGGGACGGGAAGAATAGGAGATCCTTCAAAAAGCATCTTTGACTGGAGATTTCAGAGTACAGGAAGAAATAAAAGATTTGGTTAGTTCTGGATGGCTTTTTCCTCAGAAAATTAGAGTTTAATCAAACAAGTACTTTCAGTCATTTTTACGAATGAGAACTCCCAACCAAAACTATCCGTGAAAAGGAAAAAATGAATAAATGCAAGCAAAAAATTCCTAAGCCGGCGAAACTCCTGAAACATAAGTTTAATATGCTCCACATGTGAAATATTTAAAACCAGATGAAATTTCACAGTGGTTGTGTTATATAACCACAAGGTTGCATTAACAAGTCTGAAGGTGACAAAAGCATGAACGAATGTGGTAAGCTCTTTATGCATGAAAGAAACATGGCCAGCAAAGACCTAAGAAAAATAAAAAACAAGAACTTCAGTTTATTTTGCTTTCAGGCACCCAAGGCTGTGGACTATCTGACTGTATATTTTTTACAGTGCTGGGCTTGCATTAAATTCTGAAAATGAAACAGGGATTTGCCTCTTTGCATGTTATAGCCATAATTCAAGGGCTAGACAAAGAATGTTTTAACAGAGAAAATGAAAATATTATTTTATTAGCAGTATAGCTACGAGGCAACATAGTTTGGTAGAAAATAAAACACATCTAGCATGATAAGAGTCACAGCAACTTAATGTGGGCCCATCTAAGTGTTTAATGACTTAAATATGCCTCTGTTTAAACATATACAAACTGGAGAGGCACAAGTGTATACAGACACACTGATTTAGAGACTGATTTCTGTACAGGCTTCTTTGGTTTTGCTGTTATTGTTATCATTGGGCGTTTAGACAGAATCTTGTCCAAGATGCTTTCCTGTGTCTACTCTTCACAATGATATGAGACAGAGCTGACCTTAGCCAAAGATGAAGTGTACGTGATAATGTTTTTCATGGCAATTACAGTTACTAAGTTTGGTGAACAGGATCCATGGTGCTGCTTCCTGAGGCCAGCCTCCTCTCCACTGCAGCCAGCCAGATCACATAACCCATTCATGACACTCACTGAGATCTCACATAAATGCACCCAGGCCTCAGTTTCCAGTACTCTATTTCCTACACTGGATAGAAATCTGATTCTAAGCCTAAACCATGATTCACAGCCAAATGATGCCACCTTGTCCTCTCTCTACATTGTCTCTTTCCTTTGGTGGCTTGCACTTTGCTTCATGGTGATAAAGACCAACCAGATCTTTCTTAGACTTTATGCTACTAGTCTTTTAATCCTTGTAAGACTACTCTTCAGTCTTTCAGTGATCTAAACACTTTTTCTATTTTATGTACCCAGCTTCTGTTCATCTTCTTAAATAAGAAACTTACTCCATAAGAGGCATCGCTCTGTCAGTGCCTTGTGCCTTGAATAATGGCTCCAAAACTTTGCTTGACTCCACTGCAAGTATCCTCCCAACACACCTCTGCAGCACAGCTGCCTTCCTTGTGTTTGAAAAGCACTAGTCATCATGTTCACTTGTGAATTAATAACTGCATGCAGACTTATACTAAATTCCAGGTGCCAATACCAGGATGACAAGTACATGTCTACAACCCAAACATCCGTAATATCACTTACTACAAAATGTTCTCTCAGATCATGATGCCCTGATACAGTGAAAAATAGAGATCATTAATCTCTACTATCCAGACCTATAATGAAATATTCAACCATAATACCCATGTGTTATTAAAGGGAGTACTGTGAGGCTGCTTTGGATACCAAATTGGTCTCCAATTAGCATTTTCTCTTCTATTTTTTTCACATCAGGGACCAGCAGGAAACCAATGAATGGCAGCTAAGCAATGAGAAGAATAAAAGCATTTGAAAGCAAAAATCATCAAGTCAATAATAATGTTCCTATTATTGAGGGAAAATATAAGTGTTGTATAAATGAGCCTTATGCTTCTGTATGCCAGTCCATAAATATGTAGCTCTGAAGACAGAAATCAATATTAAGTAATTCACTGCAACAGATATAATTAGAGAACAATTCCTGAAAGCCTTTCTCCCTCCCTCCTTGACAAAAATTTACTCTCCTTTCTTACATATGTTTCTTGTCACAACGAAGAATTTTCAGTGGAGCAAATACAAATCCTTAGCATTACAACAATGAAATATGCAAAATAGAGAAGTAAGGAAGGTTCTTTTGCAATGCTGATCATACTAATTGCTTTTATAGCTAAAAGCTTGGTTGGGAATAATTCAAGGTATAATTATCAAGTTAGAAATTGATGAGCATCCTATAGGAGCTTGGAAAAAGAGGGAGGTAGCATTCAAAGGATCCTCAAAACATAACCTAATACATAAGAAAATTGTAAATTTAAACACGAAAATGGATCAGATTCTCTTTCATTCAAAATGGGGAAATGTCTCCTGAATATATATTTAAAAGAGAAATAAAACCAACTGTCACCAGGAGAAAACTAGCATTCACTAATCAACACTGGATAGTAAAGAGAAAAATAATACCAAATGTGTGCTAAAGGTCCAAGACATATATATGTATATATGCCTTGGTCTAAAGTCCACTGAAATTGTTATGGGGATGCTCTGTATCAACCTGGAAAGACTTTGGCTTAGATCCAGTTTGTACTGAGGCAAAGGCAGACTCACTGAAAATATCAAGAGTTCAAGTGTCTGTATCTTTCCAATAATGTTAGCTAGGAAGGGGATTCAAATGCTAGAGATGCAGGAAATTCCGACCTGCAATCATCCTTTTTCAAAAGGCACTGAAGATCTTTACCCTTTTTTTTCTGGGAAGACTGAAAATACACTATATTTTCAACCCACAACAAAATGATCAGCATCCCCACTGCCCCAAGTTCTGGGGAAGCACTTGTTCTTTCTTCCCCTGCCTCCCCTGAGTAATTCTCACTACTAAAAGTCAGAGCCACAGGATGTCCTCTCAACACAGGTAGGAAGGATGGAAGACACACATGTAGGAAGGTTAGTGGTCTCCTCATTTCAGTGGATTGCCACTGAGCCCCTGTTACCTAAAAATTGCCCACCAGCTTTCAGGATTTATGTTACTTTTTTCCTCCGATTCCTCCATTTTAAAATAAATAGTCTCTATAGCAACTGTTTTGCATCTAAAGAATAGGGACAAAAGGGATGCAATTTATTTCAAGGGATGTTTTATTTTCGAAAGTCACTTCTTAAACAGCACATGTACAATATATGTGTATACTTTGTGTATATATGTGTATACTTTGTGTATACTAAAATTTCTGCAATTCACTCAGGTTCCTGTGACCTCCCACAAAAGGTCTTATCTGAGATTCCTGACAGGACCTGGCTCAGCGAATGTGGTGCACTTTGCTCCCATCCTCCATAAAGCTGAACCCCAGAGTCTGGCCCCAAAATAATCTGAGTGAATAATCACGTTTGCCCTGCAAATTCCCCTCTATCCAGGACCATTCCGAAAGCAAGCACGAGCTTTTAGGCAAAGATGTCTCAGAGGTAAAGCATTGTTTCTTTTCAAATGTGGTTGCATTGCACTGAAGTGTTCACCATTCACTTCCCACAACGAGGAACAAAGATAATGAACAATGACTTTGAAATTAATATGCAGTAACAACAAATCAGTTATTTAAAGCAAGTCATTAAAAATTATTTTGTTTCTAGTTTATAACAAAGAAATATTCAGACTCAAGATTTCTCCTTTACAAAAGCACTCTTTCCCAAAAGCTACCATTTTGCCTTCACCTTGGCAATGTTTACTTTTTAGCTGCAGCTCTGGAAAATTAACCAGTACACTCTTTCGCATTTTAAGGCTAATTTAAATGAAAGCGATACTAGATTGTATTATACCTCTTTAAAATACTATTGTAAGAGACAGCCTAGGGAACCTCTCCTCAGCTGCTTTAGAACAATGCAAAATTCTGTTTAACTTTCCAAGCAGCAAAGAATGCTGGTTTATCATAACTGCTTGGAAGGCTGCCATGCTACAACCTATCTCTTTTCTTTATTATTGTAATTTCTTAGTTCTTAAACTCAGAGGATGGATACCCAGTGGACTGGGAAGAATATTTTGTGTGATTCTGACACCTTTGAGAAAATCAAGCTATGCTGTTTGCTTATCACTCATAGAACATGGAAAAGCTTGGGCAATACATACACACTCTAATAATTGTGCAGTGCCTTTGGATGTAAGCCTCTGTGATATATACCTATAGAATGGGTGCTGAGAAGGTGCTTTGAGCAGAGAAATATGATGTGTGCAGCTAAAACACCATGTTTTGTGGGTCTGCAAGAGTATATGCTCTCCAAAAACACACATACCATTTCCTTCAGTTTAACATTCATAATCACATACTTTAGAAGTAGTTCCACGTACAAATTACATGCAGAGTATATCTGTAGAGGCAACTGTAAAAAAGAGAATAAATTTCAGGATGAATAGACATTGGTTATTTTCTACAGTAAGGCAGATTTCTGGTGGCTGAAATGGCTTTTTGAATTTCAAAGATAAGAGAAAATGAAAAGTGTTTGCTCTAGATGAAACTAGTGATAAACTACCTCGTAATCTTAATTTCATGAAAATACAGGCTGTTTCATAATATTCATGTAAGCTTGCTTTCATTCTGTTAAGCAACACTGCAAGTATTTAGTTCTTCATGGAGAAAACCACCGTAATTTCTATGGAGATACAGTACTGTAGGAAATGTCTTGGCAATGTCAAGACTGATTTCCATGGCCAGGCAGGAAAGCAATGCCACAGAGGCTGGCCAGCATCACACTTGACCCATAGGCTAAGGTGGTTTTATTTCATCACAAGCAGAAGGGAATAAATTGACTAGGAACCCGTGGGAGTTGGGAAATGAACTTAATGAACTCCTTGCTTGACTAGGAAACTGTGGGCACTCAGACTCTCTCAAGACTAGTCTGCTGTATTTTTAAGAGCACTAGCAATGGAAATTCCTGGTTATGTTCAGTAAGATTTTGGATATTTTGTCCTCTAGATGACAGAGATCTTCATGCAAAGAAAAAAAATACTGAAAAGGATGAATAGATTTCTGCTTTTGGTGGAATGGAACATCTTCATTTAAATAACTAATTATGTTTTTTTCAGGGGTCTGATTCACTCTAGCATTTGAATACCAGAAGGGTTTGGACTTCTAGGGCTTTTTTTGTTGTTTTTTTTAGCTTGCCAATAATATCAATGATGACAGTATAATACTGCACATTTTGAGGTAAAAAAAATAAAAATTAAGTTCTTTCTCTTTTCTTTTTTCTCTTAGCTATCCATTTATCTCTGTGAGTAACTAAGTCTACAGGAGAAGCTGGCTCAGGCATTTCTTTCAATTTCAACTAAGAGAATAAAAAATAAAAGAAAGAAAATGAAAAAAAAATCCCAAAATTGTGCACACTATTGTCACTGATGAAAAATCTTTTGCTTTTAAAAAAGGCCACAAAATCCTGTGATCTCCAGGATCTTTAAAGATTGCCTGTGGTCTCCTGTGATCTTTACGCAGTCAAAATTCCCATTAAAGCCAATAGGAATTTTGCCTAATGAAAGGGAGAAAGCTTTTTTCCCCAGAACTTCAGTATTTTACAGAAATGTTTCAAAATCTGCAGCTGTAATAAGGTCATCTAGAAACACTTCTGGAATAGTTTCACAGTTTTTCATAATAGCATTGCAGCCAATATTTGTACAAAAGTAGACATGAATCAAGCTAAAATTACCCTCAAGTTGACTTTAAAATTCTGAAATCAATATTTGGTTTAGGAATTAATGAAGCTAAATTACTTAAATGAATTAATTAAACCTAATGGCTTTAGTTTAAACTTTAGAAGAACTGTAAGAAGGGAATTTTTGGCAGGCAGAACTTGTCTTGCCTTCTATGTTTTCAGATCACTTCTTAACTTGTCATGCCTGAATCTCTCCAGGCTATCTGTACTGCAACTAGGAAATGCCTAATAGTTACAGAAAGGATTCAAGGACAGGTATTTTGGTTTTTCTCCTCTCAGTGATTCTATACATGACCTCCAGTAAACCCCTTAATCTCAGTCTATGTATTTGTTTAAAACAGGAAAAATTACACCACAAAAAATAATCCAATCTCACAAAAGGTGCTGCAAAAATTACTTATTATTTAAACATGTTCAGTGATGCTTAAGTGACAGAGTCTAAGTGCAGTGTGACTGTTACACCCTGCATTGGTGCATACCATGAAAATAAAACTCTGCATACTGTACACCTGGTAAATTAGTAAATGGACACCTGCAGCTCAGATGCCTGTCAGTCCCTGCAGCTGGGCTGCAAAGGCCTTTGCATGTGTGTGCACACATTCCAACACCGAGCTATAGACTGTGACTCTAACTATTCCCAAGTATTCTCATTTTACTGAGCAGGTTCCAGCAATCAGATGGATTAATGACATGTTGCTTCATAACACCAAGTCAAGTGTTCCTCCTTATGAAAAGATAAAGTAAAATAAACCACTCCACTAACAAGATTCATTAAGAAGGAAAGCAGCCTGATTCAACAGAGATGCAGCACAGCGCACCTGCTGCACAGCCTGCCTACAGTTCCAGCTGTAGGAGGGGAGGAGAGGGGAAGTGCTGGATGTTATCCAGCACTGCCTGCCCCCACACAGTGTGTGCTATCCTTTGCAGAACATCCTAGGATGCACAACAAATCCCTGCAAATGACTCTATGCTAACTTTCGTTTCCTAAAGCGCAAAAGGTCTTGCTGTCAAGGACACATGCAGTTAACTAATGCATTTTTCAGGCCTTCTGATGTTGCTGTTTCTCACTTCTCTCCTTCCCCAACACAAGCTGCCAGAAAGAGCAAAAGCACAAACTGCGTAAACACCAAGCTAATGATCTGAGCCCAATAAGTGATTAGAATCCTCAGGTCAAATTGGTGAACCCCGTGGATGCTCATCTCTTAGCTCAAGCTTTCAGCAACTCATAGTCTCAACCTCCAAAACATCATCAGCTGCAAGCCTCTTTTAGCCAATCTCCCGAGATATCATACTTTAGTATCTGTAGTGCATTACCCCTGCATCTCTACACCTGTCAGCCTTACCCATACCTTTGTCATGGTTATCAATAGTGACATAAAAGATGTGGGAAATGGCTTCAAAAAGAAGGCAAACACAAAAAAGTGGCACAGGTATATTTTTTGTTGTTTTTAGTAAGGCAACACATGTTAATTCCCTACAGAGCCTACAATTTATGTTTCCCTTCTGTCTTGTAATGTGGCTATTTGCACTGCTTCTATCACAGGTTGCAGTAGAAGCAACTGAATGTCACGCTCTTACTAAAAAAAAGCTGCAGAAGCTTTGATTTCTCTGAGACTGAGATTACATCTTCTCTTTGTATTATCTTATCCTACTGATTTCAGTTCTGAGCTGATGCATCTCTAGATGTCACGGCATGCTTTGTAGTGCCAAAGTTGTGAACAAAGTACTCAGTGACAGGTAACTAATGTGCATCCAACAGCACAAGTATCAGTTACTTTTCCATACTCTTTTCTCCTAAGAGATTGCACTGATGGTTCTTAGCAAGAGTCAGGGCTGGGGTTGAAGAATATGATGAGTGTTTAATTGTGAAAATGACAAATCAAAAAGTCCTGAAATAAAAAAGCTGGAAAGGAATCTTTCCAAGCCTGTGTGGCTGCTACACCTAACACAAGCTATTCTGTCTCAGAGCACTTTAGGATATAACAGATTTTGTTTCAGTGTCAGATGCTTGAAGTTTTTCTATAGGGTGCAATCATTGCTGTTTCATATGTTAGGGACAGAATCTGACTATAATCACAAATTCAGTAATCTGAGTAGCACTCTAAAATCACGCACTAAGAGAAAAAATTTTATGAGAAATTTTATGAGTGTCCTGTGTGTTTAGCTATAGAGATCTTTATGTGGGGCAAGATAAAGAAGTAATGGTTTCCCTCCCTACTAAACTGGCAAGGCCAGTGCAGTGCTGACACAGGCAGGCATGGCACTAGGGGCACTTGAGCTGGATGCTGCACTGAGCAGCCACATCTTCAGGCATTTGTGAGCAGGAAAGGAATTTGGCACTTATGAAAGGAGAAGCTTTTCCAGCCAGGAGGGACAGCGTGCGTGCAAAGCTGGATGAGGAGACAAAGAAAGCAGTCAGATAGGAAGTGAAGGAAAACTAGTGTGCAAGGGAGGGGTGAAGAAGCGGGAAAGAGAGGACAGAGCCAGCTGTAGCTGCAGCCCACCCTATATGACCAGTCCGCGGGAATGTGTGACCAAACTAACTCCTGAGGAACGACTGAGGAAAGGATCTGTCACACGACACCTGCCCACTGCTAGAACCTGGGACCTGCACTGCTCCACTCAAAGCAGTGCTTCTGCTTCAGCCCACACATCTGCGTGCTATTGATGAAGATTTCTATTCTCTATTAAGTCATAGGAGACCTCAGCCTTAATAATACCCGCCCTGAACTCGTGCCCTTTAAAGCCGAGCTGTCAGGAGGGGGCTGCAGTAATGCGAACCAGAGCCCACATGGAAGAGGCAGGGTACAATGGCCCCATTATCCACAGCGCTTGCCCTTGTCCAACACCGGGGGAAAATCCCCTGAATGATGTCAAGACCTTTTAAATGTCAGGCTTTCCCAGCTCTGGGCACTTGTGCCTTACAGCTCCGAAAAGAACAGCGGAATCTAGACTGCAAAGAGCTACTGCAGGCTGTTTACAGAGGAAAGCAAGCAGGGGTAAACAAAAAGAAGGAAAATGTGCCTGAGAAAAGAGATTTTTGCATCAGTGAGATTTCACCTGGTAATTAACTTAGGAATCACAGAATTGTTGAAAACGTTTGCTCTGAGGTTGCCTTGGGAGAGGTGGAGCAGATTGAGAGTAGTGGTGTTGAGGAGTATTTATTAACAAGTCTCTTAAATTGAAGGGCAAATAGCCAATGAAATCTGACTTGTGAATTTAATAAAGTTTTGTCAGCATATGGTACCACTCAGGGGACATGAAAAAGGCATTTTTGTTACATGTGTACGTATGACTGGCAAGAAAGCTGTAATGAGAAAACTGAAGCAAAAATAGATGTTTCTTGTAAATATATTCGAGCACAGGAAATGAAGCAACAAAGAATCTGCCCAAACATCCATTAGTGATAATACTAATTCGTGAGAATTTTGAGCTGTAAGACTTGCAATGTGAATACTCTAAACTCCCTGTAGAAGAAATAAGAATATGCAGAGTCAAACAAGAAAATACACTAATAGAACCTTTTTTTTTTTTTTTTTTTTTTAATAAGTCACTTGTGCAAAATATTATTGATTGCAAGTCAAGACTTTGGAAAAAATAATCATTCACAATAAAGTGATTTACTATGTATGGACTCATCCAACGTCCATGCTCCAAAACTCCCTCAGACTTCACAGGGTGCCCACACCCAAACTGTTGCATCTTTTTTGTTCTTCAAACAGAGTCCAAAATTTAAAAAACTTAACTGAGAGTCACAGAAAACTCATGAACTGCCAATAGAGAAGAAAGAGAAACAAGATGTCCCATGTGAACTTGGAAATAATCCTATCATTCCCATTCTACCCTTGGAAAGATTTCAGTGGGCTTTGGCTCAAGCCCCATACCCATGTGAACATGGGGATGGTATTAAGAACAGAAATTTTCAGCAAATTACTTCATTTGCACTTATTTCCTAGGAGAATATTATAGAATGCTAAAAGATCCTTGTGCTAGGTACCTCACTTTTGGTAGCAGAAGTAAATTCCTTGAAAGTAAGGAATCTTTTATTTACTACCTATCTCATGCTGTGGACACTTACACTCATTTGGCAGAGTACAGAACTGTTTTAATTGCAGCACTCTGCCCAGATGAGCTAGATAGTGGCAAAAGTCTTGTAATGTTTGAGCATTATTAGAGTTCTTCCAATAAATATTGTATTTCTGTGTTAACAATCCAAAAATGTCACACATAAACCCATGACACCTATAGTAAAATGATACACTATTTTGCGCAGCCACATGTGTCTTTGCTCCTTCTATCTGTTGTGAACTCACATGGAACCAGATGGGATTCAGACTTCCCTGGCTCTGTTGAATGGGGATTCCTACGTCAAGTGGGAGAAATATCATAAAAATTTTAAGTTGAACATGGTATCATTCCTTCATGGTCTGATACCTTTCAATTTTGAATCAAAGATGGAAAGGTAAAGGGAAGAACAGCTAGAAGCTGTGACTTTTCCATGTCTGAAAAAAGCTCTGCTGGCCTGATGGCTCTTTGCCTTCCAAAAACAGCCATGTTTTTTGACCAAAAATTCAGCCCGCATAAAATCACAGCACCAAAAGAGAAACTTCATGAATTACTGTTCACGAAATAGGTCTGTTATAATCATGATTTAAAGTACTCAGATAATTCTTAAAGACTAAGAAAAGGAAATAAAGGAAATAAAAAGGAAAAAAATAAAATAAAGTCAAGCTTTTCTTGGGCAGAATATCTTACAGTAGTCCTGCACCCAACAGAGACTATTCAAGAATTCTCTTTAGCTTTTTTAGAGGTTCCAAGTAATTCTTACAAGTTCATTTGCACTGCTGTATTTATATTTTATTACTTTCTTCTCTTTAATAAAATTTGGATGTAATTTCAGAGTCTGATGTGACTGCTGGTGCCTTTGCCTTATGGTCCCTTCTCTTTGTTCTTACATTTGATCTCTTCCTTTACCAAAGGTGCTACATTTGATGATCAAATATCTGAGTAGGGTGACTATCCACTATTTTACAGCTTTGTGGGCTGGCATTCACTTAAAAACTACAGGGTGAAAGACAGAAAAGTGATCCTTTCTTTGCAGTGCTCCCGGAAAATAACATTAATCTAGTTTGAAGATCTCATTATTTAAGTCAAGATCTACTTTAATTCTAGGCACATACATGCGAAATGTTCTTAGCAATGTCTTATGATTCTTGTTGATGTCCACTAAGAGGCCATGAGTCTCTTAAAAATGTATTCATTATTCACTAATATTCAGTGAGATTCATCACCTGTCTGCTGCATTGTCTGCACGCTGTTCCTTGTACAGAGCCAAGCTTTGAATTTCCAATTGCTTTTACTAAACACAGGTCACAGTATTAATTTCAGTTTCTTGACTGGCCAAGTGTAGCCTGTAAAAGAACCAGTTTGAACAAACCCTAATGACTGAGTGAGAAAAATCAAACAAAAAATTCCAATGATTACTTTGCAATACCGACTTGATATTCATTGTTGCGAAGAATATTCCCACTTTAGGAAGTGGAAGATACCACTCCACACACACAAAAAGGCACCAATACAGTAAAAAAAATTTGCTTAAAAATCACAGTAAACACTAACAGAACGTCGGATTTGTGGGTAATGACCCAGCTGTCACTACTGCCATGGCTGCAAATTCTGCCTGCCTGCTGGGCTGCAGAATGATGTTGTATCAGTGGGATATCAAGAGCCTGATATTGCTGCTAATCGGCATCGCTGGGAGCAGGATGGATACAGCAGAGCACAGCTTCCCCCTGAGCTGGGCTCCCACTGCTCCCACGGCAGAGCTGGAAGCACCACAGGAGGAGGAGAGGAGAGGAGAGGCAGCTTTCTCTGGGAAGATGTGTCAGTTGTGAGGGTTTTAGGGTCTGCTCAAATCCTGCCAGAGAGCCCTTCCTGTTCACTGGGGTTCCATATCCAAAAAAGCTGTGGGAGCAGCTGGAGCAGCTGTTGGAGGGGGAAGCTGAGTGCCCAGGGCCCCACACTCCACTGCACCACTCCTCACAGGGCTCATTCTTCAAGAGCATCACTAGCTGCCCTGTATTTTCACAGGTGTGCCACTGCAACTCCAGTGCAACATGCACTGTAGTGTGAAGTTCATCTGTGGCCCAGAATTGCAGGACAAACAGCTGCCACTTCTTCATCTCCTCTTTTCTCATCTTTCCTTATGGCACTTTCCTTTTTTTCAAACTCCAGGCTTTTGCTAGGGTGGGACATTTGCTAGACCGACAACCTTAGGTTTCAAACAAATCTTAAAATAACTCCAAAACATTTATAAACTTAAAGAGAATGGGAAAAGAAGAAGCCTGAGGAGAGTAAATAAAAATGACTGGTTTGATAGTCATGATGAAAACACCCCATAAATAATTGCAACAGCAGCTGTTTCTGTAACATATTATTTTGTTCTTCTAAAGAATGTGCTTCTGTAAAACTTATAACACTAGACCAGAGCTACCCTTAGTGTTGAGGGGGCAGGTGTCCATTTATTTTGACCCTTCCTTTCTAAAAAAAAAAAAAAAAAAAGGTAAAAATCTTCCTGGAAAGTAACTTTAAAATTTTGCATGTTGAATACCTGCTGACAGGAAATTTTAAATTCCCACTGACACATGTGTGAGACCTAAGTGCTAGCTTGTCCATCCAATTAGTGGGAGGAGAAAAAAAAGTGAAAGAATGTGTGCTACTTCAATAGAACTTAACAACCCAGTTCAGTACTACAATATTTGTAATCAGTGGAAACAATAAGTATTTTTATTGAAAACTTCTGAATAATGAATAAATTTAAGAAATTTGTAATCTGTTTTACTGAGAATAAAAGCAAGCTAAATTAATTGAATAAATTATTCATTGTAAATTATGGGCTCAAGTCTACTACTGTGTCCTTGTATATATACATTAATTTTCTGGCATCTCTGCTGAGGTTGCTAACAAGGATACCAATTAGTAACAATGGTACTGGTGATTTTATTTTAGCTTTACTTGTCTCTGCATTTCCTGGTTTTGTCTGGTACCAAAAGCAAGCCTTACTATAAGCACACAGATTTTTCCATCTCAAACAAAATAAGAAAATACTCCCATCTAAAAAAATAATAGCAAATGTACAACTTTTCTGAGCTTTAAAGCTTGATCCTTCAGTAAGAAGTCTGAATCCATTTCAGCAAGTGCCCAGACTTTGGTATAAGTAAGGGGAATAAGCCTTTCAGCGCTCACAGTTGTTGCTTATCTCTAGTTAAGAAACGGAAAATAAATAACTGACCCCAGCAACAGAGAGACCTTAAGGTAGGTAAAATAAATCTTATTTTATGGCTAATACTTATGCTTGTGTAGTGATTTGGAAAAACACGTTACACATCTGACTTGGGTAAACAAGGCAAAGTCAGTCAGTGAAAAATCCATTGGGGATTCACAAGAGGCTCACTGGCATAGGGACTTGAGCTACTTCAGGGACAGAAAGTACAATTCAAAGGATTCAGCCAAGCCCATAGGGGGCTTTTTAATTAAATTCAAGTAGCTCAAAAGTTTGAGGCAACACTGAACTACAGAACTCTAGGGTGGAATAATTTGATCCGGTTTTATATGCCTACAATATATGTCTCTGTCAGAGACAGCTCACTGTGGCTGCTTTTATAGCACAGCTTCCAGTGCAGCTCCTCCTAATTCAGGTGCCTGCATAGGTTGAGGTGAAGTCCTGGCCAGCCCCTTTCTCTCCATGGATTGCACAGTGAAGCAGGCTGGTCACTGGCTTAGGTGATGTCAGCCACAATGCAGATGTCTGGCTGACCACAGCTGCTTCTGCCCCAGGGTGAAATTGGAGATGGATGAGGAACTGTTAACACCTGTGAACAGATGCTGAACATGAATTGGCCATTCTTAGAAAGCAGTGTCTCTTGTTTTAGGAAAACAATGATGAAATGTACAAAGAATGAGCAAGATAGCTAAAGCCTCAGTATCTAATGCCTTCCTCTAAACCAAAAATTTATTAAAAACAACCAAACTGAGCTGTCTTCTTATACTATAGGACTATGGACAGATTTCTTGCCATGTGATGCAAGACTCTGAGATAACCAAAGTTTACACAAACTGGAAGGATTAAACATGGCAGATATAAATTACATAATGACTCCCTCTAAAAATTAGAGATGGCCCAAGTAGTGTATGGATTATAAATATATCTCTGCCATTGTTATTTTTAACAAACTCTCACTTCTGTCTTTATTTCCCTTTGCAGTCAGCTAGAACAGCATCTCTGGAAAACTCCGAATTTATGAAGAACAATGAATCTTTTTGTTAAGGGTTAAAGCAGCAACAAAGTAACACTATAAAATGAGAACAAAACTTCCTCATTAATGAAATTCTTGGTTGTCAAAACAAAAACCTATGCTAGGGATGTTATTTGGCTCCTATTACGTTGACTTTCCTCAACATCTTCAAATCCCTCACTGACTGTCTCTTTAGAGAGAAAGGGGAACTTGCAGATGTGGTAGTAGTGCAAATTCTGGTCACTCTTAGGTAGAAGTAAGCATGAAAGTTCACCTGAGTCCAAAGAATCACCAGGTGACACTGGTTTTGGGAGAAAGCCCTAATGTCACACTGTTAAATAGGGCTGAAAAGTTGGGTGTGCGACCACCTGGGCTCGGTATCACACGAGGGATTTTCTATCAATCCATGCTGTCTATCAAGCCACTTCTGAGATTAATTGGTATACGTTTCTGCTTAGCCCTGGGAATCACACTGTCAGGGAATTGTTTCAAGGGGAATGGATTGGAAAATGATCTTGAAGTTCTTTTCTATCAAATGTTTTGCATGGATGGATGCACTCGTTAGAGATGTTGACTAGGGGTTGGGTGTGTGCATCCCAAAGACCTACAGAGAGAGAAGGAGATTGCTTTATTTTCTGTACTGCATAACCTGTGATTTCCTGGATCATTATTCAGCTTGGTTTCTGTGGCTGTGTAAAAATTAAGAGAACCAATATGCCTGAGTAAAGGGTGGGTGCCAGGTTGTTTCTGTTTCCTGCTTACACAGTCTCTTATTTCCTTGCTAGATGCCCCAAATGACAGCAGAGCTGACATTGCCACAGTTTACATCACACAGACAAGCTGTTATGAGCCAAAAGAAAGCTGATTTTTTCCTACATTTGTGTTGATTTTCAGTATAATTAATCCCTGTGGTCTAAATGGCATGGGACTGGAATTTGTTCTTTCTTTTTAAATTTAGCACCTACCCTTGCTGAAAAAAACATAGTTTTATTTTAGTTTCCTTTATTTTGGCAGTCCAATAAATAGTGAAAACAGTATTCTGCATGCAGCATGGTTCATCATTCATCTCTATAAATCTTATTCCAAAGAATAGTAAACATCACAGTTTTTACTGTATGAGAAGTAATAAATAATACAAAACCAGAGTATTATCATTCTGCAGATTATCTGGAGCAAAACAAACAATTTCAAATTCACTTTATCCACTTGTAATTATTCTTTCAGGTTTTTAAATCTCATCTTACTCATCTCTTCACCCAGCTACTTCTTATATACTAAACTTGTTGGCAAATAACTAATAGGAACTGAAGAAGCTATATTTATATATATATCACTAATTGCAACTACAAGAGAGGGACAGAGCAGCTAATTAAATGACAATGAGATTTGTGAAAAGCTTTAAGGACAATGAAGAGGGACAATGCTTACAAATCTATGAATAAGTGGAACCCTACACATACAAGGTTTTCACATTTTTGTAATCACAAAGCAATAGTTCTTTTTTCCACTGAAAGTGGAAATTTGCAAGACCCTAATTCTAACAGACTTAGCGAGAATTTTTTTTTTTTTTAATATAAGGCATTAATTGAATAATAGAATCATAGGCCTCCAAGAAAAGGCCTCCAAGATCATAGTTCAACCTTTAACAGAACACCATGTCAACAAAACCATGGCACTATGTGCCACATCCACTCATTTTTTTGATACTTTCAGGCGTGGAGACTCCACCACTTTGTTGGGGAGCCTGCTCCAATGCTTGGCAACCCTTTCAGTGAAAAATTCTTCCTGAAGTCCAGCCTGAGCCTCCCCCTGCACAGCTTGAGCCTATCTCTCTGATTATCCTAGAGGGTTCCTTCCAGCTCAGGATATTCAATTGCCGGGGAGACTGCTCAGTGTTGGATCAGTTCAATGCCATATTTGGTGTATGTGGCCCTGGGAAAGTGAGTAATACAGTCTGATCTGAGAGGTTAAAGGCATCCACTCATTGAGAACCTGAATTTAACGTGCCCTGTTATACCAAGAAAGGACAAATGGAACTGATCTCCCCAGGAGACATTCAGCACCTTTGAGAAAAGCAAAACATTTTAATTCTCCTGCCTAAGTACATGTTTGGAAGCTCAAAATAGATTTCCATAACCTGGCCAAGAAATCTGAAAATGCATACAATGTTTCTAGCACTGTCCATCCAGAATCAGCAGTTCCTAACCTTTGAAAGTCTTCAAAACTTCCACCTTTCTCTTGCTGCTGAGTTTTAGCTGGTCAGCCTCATTTATGACAAGTATGCAGTGATATTGCCCTTTGTCAATCTGTTGCATTTAAGGGCTCTCTCTTGAAAACAATTTGTGAGATTTTGTACCCTTCCTCCAAAGCACTGGAAAACAAGAAGAAGAGTTTGCAAAGCATGACCTGATACTGCTGGAAACTTCACCGTACACCAGTCCTACCATCTCCTCTCCAGTGACCTCATTCAGCAAGACAGCTGCTCAGGTGGCTGCTGTGACTCCATTGCAACCATTTCTGCTCTGAGTTCTGTGTGTATTGAAAACCTGACCCATGGCAGATTTCACTGCTGCTGCAGTGTCCACACTCACTGTGTGAATGCCTACAGATTCCCACAGCCCATGTCAACACAGAGGCAGAAGTGTTACTGCAGTCACCCAGAGGAGGGAAGTCCTGCTATAGGGAACAAGCACACCCAGCCATGTTACCAGCACACTGTACGTGTCTGAAAACGACCCTAGCCAGGACAGGCCTCCACAAATGATTCTTTGCACTGTTTCAGTCAATGGCAGAAAGGACAGAATATTTGTTTCAGCAGAATTAAAATAAAGACAAATAAGTTACCCTGACAATATAAACATGATGTTTAATTTTGTTTAGTTTATTTAGGTCTTGCTAGACTACCTAAAAAAATGCATCATTTCCTAAACAAAATTGTCTGCATTCCCTTTCCTTCCTTGGCTTGTAGCACTTCCTGATCACAGTATGAATGTGTCTATTGCTTTGGTCAGGACAAAAAGAACTACCAGATAATAACATCAGTACCACCACTGATTTAGTTGTGCCTGCTCCCATCAAAGTTTCAGACAATAGGCATGTATGGGGGGAAGTTCAGGAGGGGTATGATGCCAAACACACTGCTGACAGTATCATGACCTTAGTATTCTTTTCTGAGATATAACTCTACAGCTTTGATTCAACTGCCACTTTTTGTTTGTTTGTTAGTTTGTTTTCCCTAAAAGCTCTTTCTCTCTTTTGGAAAAAAATCCAGGTAACCAGATATATAGGGAATGCTAGATATGGTCAAGAAGCAGTACATAGAACTTCAACAGCCACAGACACTGGTCTCATTCTTGTCTATCTCAAAATCATTATACAAGTGCTGAAACAAAGAAATCACAAATATCCTAGCTAGAAATAAGGGTAAAACAACAGGCCAAGAAAGACATTCTGGTTTTCACTGCTAAGGCACACCAGTGGTTCTCCTGAGCAGATAGACCTGTTCCTAAACACTGTGTGGGAAAGTGTTACCACTTCCATTAATGTATTCAGATTAATGAGAGGCAAAAGAAAATAAAATTTTTCCAGTCGAGGAAGGACACAGCACTGATTATTAGAATTTGTCAGTTTCTGGTTGCTAGGTTTTTAATTGACTACTTGCACTAGGGCATGAAGTAGATTTTCTGGATATTTCTGAAGTGTATATGACAGCTTGCTATTCAAAAGTTCTGCGTGTACAGGGAGATTTTTTTTTCTTTTTAAAAGGACACATTAGAAAATTTCCTGAGGCCACAGAACAGGACATTTCTTTTCTACAACTATATTGTGGCTCTAACTTTATTACCTGAATAACTATTCTAGTTTCTGCTATTTATAAGCCTCGTTGTTCGTTGCATTGCTTTAGCACAAGTTGCCTTGACAAATGCAGAGTGGGAATTATTCTGAGAAGGTGCTAGCAGAACCATCCAAGTGTGGAAAATATATTAAATAAAAGCTTTATTGAAATAAATATACAAGATGAAAAGCTACAATAATGCCTACCTCACTGGCAGGTTAATAGTTCAGTGTTTAAAGGCAGAAAAACAAGAGTGGACGAGAACAGCTGATAGGTTGCAAGATGCCATGCTTGAACCTTTCTGTGCACTGGACTCACATAACTCCTGTTTCCAGGCTGTACAAAGTGATGCATTGCCTTCTGAAAAAAGTGATTACTTTTCACTTACTACACTGGCATCATAGGAACTCAAGCGTTGGGCATATAATATTTTGAGTTCTAAAGCCTGCTAGGTTTACAGGTCTTAGCCCTACCATCAAGCCATACCCTGAATCTACTCTGCTTAATTTTGGTCACCATCATTCCAGAAGCTTCCTACATCACTGCTTGTAAATGGGTGCACATGCATTGGTGTCCACAGTGTTGGCACTGGAGAAAAAGACCTCTAACTTGTTTCGTGTGCAGCTTACAGGCAGTACACCTGAAAGCAGTAATGGCAGAAGAATCATGCAGAATAAGAATTTTAATCTGAGTTCCTGACAGTGCGGAAGCCAACTTCAAATTAATATTTTCATTTAAGATATCTAAAATTTTTATGGTGGGCAAAGCAATTTCTTGCCCAGACTAGGTAAAAGCTGACACAGCTCTCAGGCTTAGAACATCTACTTTCAGGGGAACTAAAGAAACTGGAAGAGTCCTACCAGCAATGACCTTGCAAAGCCCTCTGCAGATGTGCAGGTCAATATGGTTCAATATCACAATCTCTAATGCATTCTGTTTTTTCAAACCAAGAGCTGTAAAGACATCTGTTATTTGGCTGAGAGCCTCAGTTTCTAATGCTCCCAAAAATGGCAAATGGCAAAATTTGCAGGTCTACATGAAACATCTTGAAGCATCCAAATATGACTAAAATTTAGCAAGAAAGAAACATAACTTGGTGTAAATATACCAGCAGCAATGGTATTAAAAAAAGAAACAGACAAACAACCAAAAAAGCCCAAGTAAAAGCAAATTAAAAGATTAGGCATGGGAAAAAAAATACCAGACCTTATACTATAGAGATGGCATTGATTCTGTAAAATTAATTAACTATTTGAACAGAAGAAAATTGAATATTAAGGCATACAGACAGACTGTGAGAGGACTCAAAGGGAGAGACTGAACTGGGTATTTCACCATTGAACTTCTTTCCCAATAATAACAGCAGAAAAAATGCAGGTTTCCAGAGCACCAACCATATTGTTAATTAGCAGTATAATTTATTCTGCCTTTAATGATGGCTTATTCTGCTCTGGCTGACAGGAGAAGAAAACAGGAAGGGCATTTGGAAATCTTCTGAAAATAACCACAGTTTTAGGGCATTTGTACTTGAAAAATTTACAAGTGCTGGTGGATTAAAACACACACACACACACACACACACAACTTCTATAAACATTTGAAGAATAATAGATGGAAGCAAAATAGGTAATAAAAGAGTGAAAGATTTTGTTTATAGACTTGACTGGTTGATGAGGGTATAATTATAGGACCTGCTTCCAATCCATCCTATGTAGAATAATTGGTGAGTACAGGAGAGATTTTTCTCGTAATAGATGGATCTCCTCATGATGGAGAAGAATGATATTGGTGTGAATACACTAGAATGACAGCATAATTTAACAGCAGGGATGATAGAGGATGGACGCTATTAGCTTCAGCATTTCTGAACGTTGTACTCGCAGACACATCTTATTTTCACACAGAAGTGGCACCAGGTAAAAGGAGTGGCAGCCTTATAGGCTTTAAGGGAGTTAATTAGATTGCACTAATCTTTCAGCTGTACTGCTGCCAAGCTGTTCTAGCTGCTGCAGAAAGAAATGTGTCCAGAAAAACTCTTCATGTTTGTTTGGAGAATAACCTCAAATTTGGAGAATGCCCTTACTTGCTCTCCCCCCAGAGCTGAGAATAACAGAGAGTGCAAACACCCCTCATATTGTCCTGCTCCACCACCTTGGGTATGTGTGTCCCCTGCCAAGCTCAGGGTTGTCCTATGTAGTACCATCAGCTATCATGCACAGGGAGCTACTCTGCTCCCTTCTAGCACACTTCCTGTGGCAGATGAGCTGTGAGGAGCTAGGCCTGGCTACAGAAGAGGCACCAAAGTTGATTACAGGCCTTGAGTAAAAGGATCTTCATCCATGGTTTTAGGGGATTTTTAAAAAATTTCCTCTGTGGTTCTGAAGGGCTGGTTTCAATCCACTTGCTTCTGTCAGCATTGACCTGGTGTTTATGGAGCACTCTTGATGAATTTGGTACTCCAAACAGAATTAGAGCAGTACTGATATGCTCTGAGTTAGTAGAAACTCAGCATTTACCATTACATGTTGAGAATATTCTCATCAAGTGAAAAGTAATCCCCACTGACCCACCCACACTCCTACAAATCTCCTGGGCACTGAGGACCTGGAGAAAGATCTTCCAGCTGAGGAGAGTAATACACTGGCAGATCAGGTTTCCAATACTGCCATCACTACCAGGTGTGTGTTTTTCTCCTGGAAACAGTGAGTAAGGCTAATGAAAATTGAGTGAGACTGTTACATCTGGGCAGTCCAACAGTGAGCAGAACCCTAGACTAAGAGTTAGGACTCCTGGCTTGTACAGCATACTGGGGAGCTGTCTTGGTTTTTTGGCTTCCTGAGATATGACAACGTCAATTTTGTCTCTCTTTCTTAGGTGCTGCAGACCAAAGAAATAGACACCATCATTATTATATTCACTGAAAAGTTAGCAGACACAAGGACTAAAAGAAACCCAAAAGTTCACTGTTATGCAGTGTGCAATAAATAGTACTGCTGTTACAACTACTGACAATTAGTTGCTGAGCTGAGAGTTGCAAATACTTACTTCAGGATGATATACTATCCTCTATACCTACGAGCAGTGGAAACAAATAGCAGGATATCTCTGCGGAATAACCGTTTAAAAATATAAGCTGTACAGAAAAAAATATGATGAATTATTTATGTGACACACCAAAGACATAAAAAAGCTCAGACATAATTTATTTATTTTTATTAAATATCTGTTAATTTCATTTTAGAGGTCTTCATCCCCTACTTCCAACGTTGGGTTGACAAATCCTCCAATGTTTGGCACTGATCAAAGCCATAACTTATATTTTAGTTAAGTATTTCAAGATACTTGCTCCAATTTAAATTTATTAAGAATAATTAAAAGTGTATGTCAAAAGCTAGAGGACATAAAACACGCCACAGCTCAGTCACAAGCCTTGCCAAAAGTTAAATAAAAACATTCTCTTACACTAGCTTTCCAAGGAATAGGAGCCAAATTTATCTGTGGACCAACTACACTGAAGTCAATAAGGTGGCACAGGGAATACATTTGGCCAATGCCACCTGGCATATGGCCTTCTAGAAAGCATTCTGATTTATTGACAGTTTGGCCACGTTACTGTCTTCAGTCTCTCAAGTGCATCATTTCTATTCTGTAGGATACCTTTCTCCACTCTGCTAACCCACTCACACCAGCAGAAAATCAGCAAGGCATGATGGACCACAAAGCCCTGCAGAAGGTAAAGCAAGTAAGATTTTAAACAGGAGATCTTCTTTTTCCCCTGCATCTCACTGTTTTTATTTCCTTGTTTGAAAACCCTCAAATTTATATTGACATGAGTGGCAGCTTCAGGCAAACTCTAGGCTCTGGTCTATAGGAAGGTCAGGTACTTGGGTTGACATGTCACTTTGCAGCCCACTCCTTGCTGCAGAAATCCCAGAACTGCTCATGGTACAGCTCCTGAACCACACTAGCTTACAGTGTGCCCTATTAAGACAACACAAAATCAGTGATCGTTCCCTACACTGACAAGTGACAGGGATAGCAGATGCAGCACATAGTGTAACAAAGGAGATTCCCAAGACAGCACTTCCTTATTTTAGAACAGTGCTTGCTTCCTTGTTAACCTTAAATATCACCTCCTCCCTGAAGGGAGACACCCAGATCATTTCCTTCCCATGTATTTGTCTTTTACCATGGATACTGCACTGTGATCAACTAGAGGGAGTGCATGCCACCACATGGCTTTCAGGAATGTCCACAAAAAAGGATGCTCTGCCTCACACTCACACCCACAGTGGCTGTAGGCAGCCAAGCCACAAAAGCTTTTGTAGCCATGAGCAGCAGGCAAGCCCAGTCTCGAGGAGAGTCCTAGTCCAATTCATAACATACTGGCTACTCACAAAAAGGCACTATGAAGCCTAGTCTCTGTTTAGGTAGAGGTGAATTAGGAAAGCATTTTATAAACTCAGGTTAACAAAACGGGTCAGAAAGAGGTTTGCTGGTAGCCTAAGGTGGATTTTATCTGGCTGATGCTTGAGCATATTATGACCTACTTCTAAACTTCCAACAAGAAACAAACCCCTTATTTAAAAATTCTCCATTTCACTGTAGACTGAATTTCCAAAGTAGGTAAAAGTCCATAACACATGAGTAAACTCTTAGTTACGTGAAAACTGTTTTTAGCTATCTTTGAGTCACATGAGTGTGGGTGAGAGAGAAAAGGACTTATGCTCTGAAAAGCTTCACCAAGAAATTTTCTTGATTCAAAAGCCTACATATTAGCCTTTCTTGAGAAAGAGAATATCAAGTTCAATCTAATGAAAAGTAATCAGACACCTAAAAATTAGGGATGAAGTTAAGTTAAAACTGTAAAAATCACACATTGAAATATTATCGTATAGGTTATTCTTTTCCTTGCCTCAGTATCTTCTGTAGTTGATCTTGGAGTAATCTGCAACATTGCCAAAAAACTTTGCCAATGGTGTTTACAGTGAAGGTGCCCAAAGACTGCCTCTGAAAAACTGTGTATAGGGATGTCGTCATTGATACCTGTTCTCATTTCTTTCTCCCCACACTACTTCTAATTCCAGAAATAAACTGGAAAGAGTTGTGGATAGAAAATGAGCAACATATAAATACAACAGGAAATGCAAAAAGAGACAGCAGCTGACTCTCCACTGCTTCACAATCTATATAGTCATTTAGATCTATGCAACAAGATCTGAAAATCCAGCTGTGCACTTTCAATTACACTGTCATCAATAATAAAAAATCTGCATTCGGGGTTTATCTTGTAGTTTTGTTGCCAATACATGAAACAGCAATGTACAGCTTGTTTTGCCCTTCTATCAAGCATTCATAATATGCAAAATCTGAAGCAGAGGCTCAAAGACGAAATATTTTTCAAATAAAAAGCACCTTTTAAAACAACTTTTTGAACTGAAAGTTGTTTGTTTTTTGTCTTTTTTGTGTTTCAATTGTTTAGATAAGCTAAAAAGACAACAGGCTATAACAATCATTATAAGTACTACTGGTAAAGAAAGTCCATGATTATTGCTGTACATACAAAACAACCACGGCAGTGGGAGTCATGGTTACTGCTCATGAAAAATTTTGATTAACTGTGAGGCACATTTCCCAAACACGTATTATCAGATTTCTGCAGGAGAAATGCACAAACATCATGGCTCAAACAAAGGGCTAACAGGAATGCACCAGCAGGTGGGAATGCAGAAAAGACAACTGCCTGTAAATATGCCAAGGTACAGAGAGTGACTTGGGAAAGAAATGAACCTGTAGCATGATTCAGATTAAATGGGCTGAATATAACAGAAGTTGCCTAGAAAAGAAACATCTACTGGAAGCTACAGAAAGAGAAGTTATTTGCACAGCCAACCGAATAGGTTAAGCAAATAGCAGATGTGTCAAGTGCCATCGAGTTAAGACCCAAGAGAGGAAGGCAGGGTTAACTTCTGCTAAAGGGCAGGAGGATGGGGGCTGGGGCAGGTAACCACAGTGGACCTGAGCCAGCTACATCGACCTGCCATTGTGCATCTCTAGGATCTAGAATCACAGCTTTGAACTGCAGTATGAGCACTGTAGGCAGGTGCAAACTCAGTGATAGCCAGGGAGGATTGATCATATTCATCATCCCCAGTCCCTCTGTCAGGTCACTCCAGGACACGTCCTACTCTTCAAATTACATGCTGAAAAAGAGTGTGGCCTCACTGTGATGTAAACATGGGTGGTCCACAAGACTCCTGTGCAACCTTGCAGTTTCTCTCCAGCTTCAGTTTAAAGGAGCAATATCGTCCAGATATAAATACCTTCCTCTCTCCACAGCTGAAAAAAATTGCCTTAATGATGTACTAACTTCACTTGGTTATGAAAATTCTTGCAATATTTCATGATCACAGTTAGTCATTAACTACCACTTCAGACAGATCCCACTGCAGTGAAGTGTTTTCTGCCCCTATAAGTTTCCTCTGCAGTTGCAGGAAATTGTGGCAAATCTTGAGTTTCATCTGCATGTTTCTTGCATGCAGTTGGCATGCTCTATGTTAATATTCTTTCACTGGTGAGTAGGATGATATGTAAGAGTCAGTAATTATTAATGAAAACTGCTATTAGGCGTCCCTTATCAAAGAGAGTCACAATATATCACCTAATGATCATACAGGCTGAGATTTGCACAGAGATGCCATAGACTTGCAAAGAATTGAACAGAAAGGGAAAAGCAGAAATAATTTTTTTTTTTTTGAAGGGAGAAGCATTTCAATCACAGTGATTGAACAGTGCATTTCAAGAGAATTATGTAATGCATGATAGTCAGCCTGATTGAATAGTCTTTTAATATTCCACTTAGCTTATAATCTTTGATGTTACAAGAGCATCCGGAAATTTTCAATTGACAAAATTGTTTGGAAGCCCACACACTAGCTGAAATGCTAAATATAAATATAAACTAATGAATGGAAATAAACTTTAAAATTCATTTATTAGCTCTTTTTTGAGCACTATAAATATCCTGTGGTTCTCAGTTGGGGGTTTGAAAAACAGCTGATCCACAATTTAGCAAAGTTTACCTTCAATTTCTCACAAGGAAACTTCATTGCTTGCAAGAGACACAAATTCATTTGAAGTTTCCTTTAAAAATAAACTTGTCTGACAGTAGAAGTTAACAGGGTGGGAACCTTGTAAACAGATAAAGGAGTTTACTGGAATTACAGATTCTGCGTGTTTTAAGATTAAGTACAAAACTATCTCTGCTTAAGATAACACTGGATTTTATAAACAGAATATAGAGAAAGTTGAGATGATGCCTTTAAAAATATCAAGGCTTTATCAGTCTTTGTCTTCTATGAAAATTCAGGAAGTTGCCAGGGTACTGCATGAAAGGGATATGCTAACCCCTGCTTTTTCTCTTGTTTTATTTCTGAGATACTTCAGAAAGGCAGCTTCCTCAGTATAGCTTAATGACTAGAGAACAGCAAAGTAGTACAGAAAGTTCCAGATGATTTTGGCATTACAGATCATGCAGACAAGGCAGAATGCTCCCTGGGTAGTTTATGTTTTTAGATTTAGAAATTTCACTTCTAGGCAAGTTTCCAAAGTATAAGTAGTAAGTAAAATAAGCATCTTAAAAGAACATAAGGCTTGGTACTCTTCTAGAAAACTATTAATTGAAGGGGGAATATTCCTTCTCAATGAGTTCATCCTTGTATCCTGCACTGCTTTGAGAACTGTCTCCTCAGACTCTTATGCCTACAGGTTCCTATCCCTGTTGGGCCTCTTACAGACACTTCAGGTGGCTTATATGACAATATTTTGCCTGAATCCTCAGAGCTGCAGGAATGGGAGCAACTTCCTACTCTTCCTTCTCTCTAAATCCAGGGGATCTTGAAAGTATGGAATACTCAGCATTGCATTTCGAGTGATACGTTCTCGTGAGAGAAAAATGTTTTCCTCAGCATCCATGTTTTCTTTTCCCTTAAGTCTTTAAATCTCTCTGTTCAGCGGGGCCTGCACTGTAGTACTGTAAGGCAGAGCCCAAGCCTCTGGCTGAATCGTGAAGTCCAATATAACACTGGTCAACATGGAAATTGAATCTTTGGTGTGCTGTGTTCTCATCTCTCCCACTTCTAGGTTGTTGCATCATCCAGGGCAAACTCAACTCTCTGCATGTATGAAATGATGCAGACAACAACATGGATCTGTCTCACAGGGGTGCTGATTAATTAATGAGCTCTTATAAAGCATTTTGGGAAGTTAAGATGCAGCCTGCTCTCTAAAAAAAAAAAAATAAAATTGGGGGATGTGTTATTTCACTTTCCAGATTTCAGTTTCATTTCCCTTCAGTATTACATGGTGCCATACCTAAAATATGAGCACTGAGATAAGGAATAGTCTGTTTAGCAGCCTCTTCTATAGAATCCATTACGACACACAGCTTCTCTTTGCTCAACCAGTATGAGTATATTTTATAATTTCACCACACACTCATTCTTTTCTTGTTGTTGTTTGGTAGATTTTTTTTTAATACATTGAGAATTTATGAAGGTAAAAAAATAAATAACTTATCAACGATTTATAAATCTTACAGACAAGGAAACAGTTTTAGAGACCTACAAAAAATACATTTTACAGCTACAGATAAGAAAATTTAGGTGTCTCTTCAAAGATGTTATTAAAAGAAAATAAAAAGGAAAGCCTCAAGAAACTTCAATATCAATCCCTCTCACAGAATATCCTACTGCACAATCATTACAACTCCCTCATGCACAGGTAAGAAAGGAGACCTTTGAGTAAAATACATTGTCCATGAACTCTTCACAGACGATCAGTAAAAGTTATTTAGCACAGATGTTGCGGTAATTGTGAGATACTGGGAAAATCAATGTTTAATGGCAGGCTCCCAACTCCACCCTGGCAATGCTCTTGCGTTAACATCACCAGGCTAGAATTTAAAACATGTATAACAAAATTGGCTTAGATAAGTCCTCCAAAGTTGTTATCATCACTCGAAATATCCTATGTTATTTTGATCTCCAAGTCACCCAGATATAAATAGATTGTGATTTATATCCATGTACTTCTAACCTTTGTTATCCACTCCCAGTTTAGGGACGATGATTTTGTGAAGTGCTGTGGATACATATAACATTATTCATTGCGTAGGAAACATCTTTTTATTGTGTTCATACATTATGTATCACAGTGCATGTTTTTTCAATATGAGGAATTATACTAAATGTTAAGAATCTCAGACAGCCATTATTAATGAAACACATAATCATAATGCTTCTGCAAAAGGTGAGTATAGAAGCAAACACAAAGAAATAAGTGTAAAGGTGTAAAATCTGCTAAAAAATTGCCAGTGTAGCATTCTACTCATACTAATTCTGCATAAAGCATGAAGATGTTTCTAACACAGGTGACATAGTTCATTCTTTGTTTTATTTAACCTAAATAGAAGTACACGCTCAATGCTATCCAAGTGAATTTGTTTCATACATGGTCTCACTCTTGTTCTTACCTAAACAATATACCTGTAAAAGAGATATATACAGGAAGTAGAATTTTATAACCTTAGTGACATCCCTACGTGGTATAGAGGAGTCTTACCAAAAATTCACAGATGTACACACCACACAAAGAGGTGAAATGTAATTTGTAGGCATGATTGGCTGATCTGGACCCATCTGTATATCCAACCCAGGATAGGAACTCCATCTGCTGCAGATGCTAGCTACAGGGGTTTTGTAATATCAGCTTTCAAAGTAGGGAGGCATCTAGAGTACACCTAAAGGGCAGGCTAAGAGAGAGTTACAAGAGTAGTTGAGTTGCACCCCAGGGCTTTAAGTGGATCAGCCATCCAGCTGCAGAACTGCATGACATATTCCATCTGAATTAACAACACTTAAAACCTGCATAATCAGTGAGAGCGCTGAGAGGAAATGTCCTCTGCAAAGGTTCACTTTTTTGGTGTTCACATTCAGAAAAAATTCTGCTTATCACAGAGGGACTAGGATCTTGATCCTCTGCTACTCTATCCCCTTGTGTTCCCTGTATAGGAGAGTTAATATGTGTGACCTGTCTGTCTGACCTTAATTCTGCCGAATCCCTCTCCTTTTTGCTCCCTGTGCCCAGTGAACTACAGAGCATGCTGGCAAAAATGCTGGTGCTATTGACCAGGATTTCTCTCTGATGCCTGGAAAGCTTGTGGCTTTACCTATTGAAGCAAAGGTGGTCTCTGCTGTCACATGCACACGGAGGTACCCAGGCAGAAAAGGAGAAAAGGTAGACAGACCTGAGAAAGTGCTTCAGCTATCAAATCAGCAGCTGCAGTGCTGAATCTCATGGGCTTCCACTCTGCAGAGTGCACCACAATGTTTTTACAACCTAGAACTTGAGTACCTTCCAACGCACTACGGCACAAAGTGACTAATGTCTGCCGGGTGCTTTGCATTTTCTCTCTCGCACCCACGCCCACGCACACATGCACAGACTGCGTGACTTCAGAAAAAACCAAACCTGTCAAGGCAGGATGTCTAAAAGCTGAGTAAAAAAGAACTTGGGCATATCTTGATTGGTGGCCAGATTTTATGAATTAATGAAGCGGCCACTGCGATTGTGTAGATACATAACATGTTTTGCACACTTTTTTGGGGGGGTCTAAGACATTTCTAAAGGTAAGACAAAATTCCAGACTGTTTCTGCCACAGGGAAGGTTACGCTCCACAGTGGATAACAGTCATTGGTATAAAATGCAATAAAAGGACATATAAGGAAAATATGCCAGTAATACAATGCTTTGCATGTGGAACCTATTCCCACAATTAATGTCTTATTCCAAAAGGTACTTTTCTGACCTTTGGGGAGTGTTCAAGAACTAAAATGTATTTCGGTGGGCACAGTTTTGTTACAATCTGGATGTCACAGAAATAGCTGGGTAAATTAGGGCAACAGAGCAATTAGGAAATTGCTAGTTGCTGACCTTTTCCTTTATGGAACTATTTGTATGGATAGATATAACTTTCTTGCCCATTGTAGGAATAGCAGATTAACCAGTGATACACTTTCGAAAATTCATCCATCCTTGCCAGAATTTTTCCTCTAACAAATAAGCTGCTCACAATCATTAAAAGCTCTGGAAGAAAACATTTTTAAACAGTAATTTTCCTTTGTCACTAGACCTCAGTGGAATAGGTTCAGGCAAAGCTCTTCAAATGTTTTAGGGTGCCTGCATTCAGTAGGATTCAAAAGAAATGGAAAAAATTATTTCCGAAGCAGTGAAAAGAAAAAAACACTTCAGATCTTTTAGCTGCTCTCACACACTGAGCAGTGCCTTACTAGCTGCCAGGATGAAAGCTTAGCACAAGTTCCTAAAGGGGCAAGCGACTACACAGTGTGACTACTGATTGCATCTTCCCCAGACAGCCTCCAAATGGAAACCTTATTAAAACAGGATTATGTTGAGGCTGCGTTCCCTGTATCTCCATAGGGCTGAGTTTATGCAGTAAAAGCTGCAGTTAATGGCAGGAGTAAACCATAGACTGAAGTACACACCATGTAGCCTTCACCCTGACCTTTAATCAGAAAAATTCCAACCAGAAGGTTTAGTTTGGAAATAAGGATATACACTGGTATTTTGTACAGTTTGCTTGCTTTCTGCAGTTGACTTATCTAAGTTGGACTCATTCTGCTCAACAAGCATGTCCACCACAGTGGCTGAAGCAACAGGATGGTGATGCTTGGCGCCTCTCACACCACGGACATCAGGAGCCTTGCAGAGAGAACAAGCAGCCATGCCACAACACAGGAAAGTAAAGAGACCCCATAAAACTCTGTCCTGACTGAAATACATTGAATCTGGTCATAAATAGGCTTCCACTTCTGGTGCCCACGAATGTCCCCAGCAAAACTCTCCTTGCTTTTGGGTTAAAACTGAATACTCGGCAATGGGGGGATTTTACAAAGTTTCTAGTTTGTCAGAGAAAACCATTAAGTGAAAACACTATCCTTGCAAGGAAAAAAACCCACACAACTGGAATTTCCCTACTTCTAATATACCCAGGTATACTGTAGGGAACAAGAAGATTTTACAAAATGTTTTCTTTTCTTCTGTCCCAAATGAAACAAAAAGATTGAGGGAAATAAATTAGAAGAGAAAAAAAGGACCTTATTTTTTCCCTCCAAATTCAGGAAGAGTTCTTTATTTGGGAGGGGAAGAAAAAAAAAGACAATGTGAAATCCCATGAAATAAGAGTACACTGTATCTTACTGGTGGGTAGAATGGTGGTGGTTCTTCTGTCCTCTACTATTAAAGAGTGTTTTGGGAAGCTGCTCCTACATACTGCTTCTGAGGAAGAAGCCCTATTGCCTACAGGACTCCAAAATTTCTTTAAAAATCTTCTCTTTGAATCCAAGTTCTGGCGAGGCTCAAATGCACTTATCTTTCAGAACCTGATAAGAATACAGCCTGAAATTCACAAAAACATATAACCTCTATATGTGGAAAAGGCCTTGTATATTTTCTTTTCCTGCAGAAGTATGCCATATGTTTAATTCTTCTCAAGTTTCTTTTTGAATATTTCAAGGGATAAAGTTTTACTACGTCCCTTGGGATATTGTTAGACTCATAAATGCCAATGTCAGGAAGTTTTTTGAAGACCAGAACTTCCACTTGAGTTGACTCCATCCCTTCCTCTACTATGCCAAGAAATTCTTTAAATCGTGGATACACTCTTTAATGTTTTTTTTTTTTGTTCCCCATCTTCAAGTCTGACATTGCCAAAAGAAATTGCAGCTACTTTCCCTAACTTTACATTCTAGAGTAATCCCTCCAGTCCCCTCAATCTTCTCACTGATTTATTTTTTAATAGCTTTTAGTTAGTAGTGTGCAGAGAAGTTATATGTCCGTCAGCTGTTGTCTTCTTGAATAGAACACCACCCCCTACAATTACAACATAGTATTTCAGAGTTTTAACTCTTTTCCAAAAATAAACAAACCATATTTTTTCCCTTCTGTGTGTTAAATTTAATTGTACTTGCAACTGTTTGTGAGAAGCCAGATTGACGACTTTATTATTATTATCATTACTATTATTATTATTAATTTTACACTGCCCATTTGCAGGCACAAATTATTTCAGTAACTTTTGCACTGTAAAATACAAAACTCCTCCCTGCTGATATGACTGACCAAAAGGTTCAAAATGTCATTTCTAACCACTGCAGACTTCTCTGATGTTCCCTACGCCGAGGGGCAAAGCAACCATTACAATTTCATACCTGCTCTGTGCACTCCTTCGATAGGAACAAACCCTGCTTCCTGACCCGTAAGAGAAGTAATATAAAAAACACGTCCCAAACAGACACAGAGATATGTTCACTTTGGAGTTTGATCCTTAAAAAGAAAAAGTCCAGTCTGAACTGAACAATTGCTTTGCTCAAAACCCATAGACTCTCTTTTACATTCCTGAAACAATGCTAGAAATTTCTTCCCACTATTAACCTAATGCACGGCAGCATGGTTCCATATGCTCTGCAAGAGTGCAAATACTGCAAAATTTACAATACTGCAAGTTCACTTGCAAAATCCAGACTGACATTAAATGCACGAAGATGCTTCAGTAAAAAGGCGATTTGTGTACCCGAGCTTCAATACTTCTAAATGAGTAAACCACAATATCTTTGAACATTTTTAAATATTATAAGCATTCTATGAGGAAAATGGAAGCACCTGATGGAATACCATCAGGTATTTAACACCAGTTAAAAAGGTAACATCACAGAAACTTGAAAACTCAAAGAAAGAATGGAAAGTTCAGTCAACTGTTCATTTTATTCAAGAATTGGTTTAGAAGCCGGCTATAGGTATCCACGTGTGCATTCCTGTAAAAAACATCCCCATATCTTTGGTCTGCTTTTATAATCACATGTTCTGTCTTGGAAAGATCCCACTACCAGACCACCTTTTCCCAAACTAATTGCAGCATCAAAAAAATAATTTCATAATAAGATGCACTTTCCTCTTTGCCAAAGGCAGATGTGAAATTTTGAAGATGTTACTGAGCAGAGTTGGTCTGGGAAGTAAAAGAACATGAACAACCATGTATGATGCTGTCAAGAGGGAGAGTAAAAAATGGTCCTTACAGGAAAAATAGACATCAAAAGCAACTTGCCTGAATTTAAACAGCATATCCCATCCCATCCCATCCCATCCCATCCCATCCCATCCCCTGGTCAAGTCCAATTAAGCTACCCTCGAAACCCCATATTATACATCACTTTTAATTAGTTACTTATCAATTCTTTTTATTTTAGATTACCCTGCAAACACCCAGGTTCACACTTGTTCAGGTAACTTTCAAAACACAAACCCAGAAGTACATTTGAAGACCCTCCCCCCATACATCTGCTGTGTCCAGCTTTCTGCTAATGACGTAATATTTGCCTCGACACAGTAAAGATTTCAGAAGGGTCAAGCGTAAATGAGTTCAAACTCTAACAATACACACTTTAATCCTCCTCCAGGCACATTCTTGGACACTTTTTCTTATCAAATCACAAGCATCTCCCTGGAATATTTATTTAATGACCTTAGCGTTAGCATCGAGAGATTAATCAGTCAACTGTAAACAACTCCAGACTGTCCCCAAGAGTTTAAATTTTATCAGAGAAACTAACTATAATGAACAGTATAAAATTGTTTGGGTTTTATTCTAAAAGGCCCAGAATAAAAAAAAAAAAAAAAAAAAAAATGGTGTGGGGGGAAAAGGTCTAATCCCAAATGTAACCAACCATGTTCATTTTGTAGCTTCAGCATCTCATTTATCTTATACCTCTGATAGATTGGTAAGTCACTCATTATTTCCTGTCTTCTCATTCAAATACCAAGATAGCTAATTTACTTCAGAAGAGCTTTTATTTATGACTCTCTCCCACCCTGCTTTAATTTCAGGGGGTGGGACCGGTAATGTTTTTTTTAATGGGTTTGTTTTAATGGACTACAGGATATTGTTGTAAGGTCAATGATCACACTGACAGGAGAGAAAAGACCGTGAATCTGTATTATTTTCAGGTCACTGAGTGACTAGGAGAGAATGGGCTGTGACTGGGAAGTGCCAGCTTTCATTATTCAGCATTGGTCTGCATGACCTTTCATTTCCACTGTCCTTTCCTACCTCTGCTTTAACAGCCTCCTCTATTTTCAGTTTTTCTCTCTAGTGTCCCTTTTCAGCTGTAAACTCCTCATTCCAATGCAGAACACTGTTGGGAGTCGGAAGCAGTTTGTTCAGGGCTGGTTGTGTGTCAGGCCTCTCCCCAGCTCAGTTCCCAAGCCCATCTCTCTAAGCTGTCATGTATAATTTATCCAGCAGGGCTGTGACAGACTGCGGTTCCAGCCCGTGGCAAACATCCATAAGGCTCAGGCTAACCCTGGGTGAACAAAAACGGCTCACACAGTTGCCTCCAAGTGCTGTATTCACTAACCCATATAAGTACAACCTATTTTTCAAATAATATGACACTCAGCTATTGTGAAGTTTGGTTTTCAATATAATGGTTGTGCCCATAAGTGCTCTGCCTAAAATAGAGAATGACCTAGCAGCAACAGCACAAAACACAGTGGTCTGGCATTAGGAGACAGTGATATGCAAAAGATGACGTCCTGCCTCTGGGCTTACAGAAAACGCCCTACTCCTCCAACCTTTTATCCATCACTACAGCTCTGCTGAGCAGCTGCTTTTTCTGTAGTACTGCCAGTCTCCAGTCTGCACAGGGCAGGTGTTGCAAAGCATGTAAACTCCAATATCACTTGATAAATAACTGAGAAAAATTAGGAAGGTTTAGACATGAAAGAATTGAATAAACTAAAAAAGGATGCCATTTGAAGCAGGATGAGGGTCATAGAAAAAGAAATTGGAGAATTGAAAAGGAGGAAAGAAGAATGAATATTGCTTCAAAATATTCTTGCAAAAATATTTCACTCTTTACTCTTCATTTATTTGAAGTAGTCTTCCTTCATCTCCAGCACCAATGATTCTTCCTGCCCAAATCAGAGTTACGTCGGAAGACAATGTAATAATATTCCTATTTGCTAGTTCATGGAACTCTGAAACATTATAAAGGCAGAAGATATTCTGAACCCCAGACGTAGCTGACATTTGGGGTAGGGAGAAAGGAGAAGGGTATGACATGGTATCACATGTCCAAGTGTCTTTAGTGTTTGTTTGTTAAAAAAAAAAAAAACTACAAAAAATTACTCCAAAGACACAGACTGAGAACTATTGCCTGGATAAATCAACATCAAGGCTTCCAAACTGTTCTCAAGCAAGAGCCTGCTCTCAGGCCCCAGCACTATTTGCATTTACTGTCCACCTTATCATCAATCCATTCAAAGATAAAAGCAGCATTGCTCTGGGCACTATTTGGCAGTTCCTGAAAAATCTGAAAATCTGTTCTGACCCTTAAACATGGTAACTGCTCCTACTAACTTGTGTCTTTAGAGGGTAAGAGGGACATTTAGTCTGCATAAGTGAGACAGCACATTGGAAAATTTGGCTTTCTGTAAGGATGGGATAACACGGTAATTATGAGGACAGAGGAGTGCCAAGTATAAATAGTCTGGTGTGGCATGCATAGGGCTTACAGCAGCAGAAGAAAGATCAACAGGCCCAAGGCTTTTGGGAGACAGGTAAGACAAGGTAATTATCCAGGGGCTGAGTCAATAGACAATATAAGGGCTCATATCACAAAGTTTTATTGTTGCAAATCATTGATTGCTTGCACCCAAAACTATTTACTTTAATTCCACACGTTATCACCACATCTGTCATTGGTGAATTGGTTCATGTTTTTAAGATGCTCACATATTACATTATAGCCACTCCACACTAACAGCAATTCTACATAATTCATCGCTGTCACTTCAGGCAGTGTTCTGTAGCTGACTTGACCTGCAAAAAGAAAGGCAATAAAGATGTACAGCAATGTGGCTCTTTGAAACCTGGTGTGTTGAGCCCTGTGGCAACATGCTTTTGGTTCTGAATTTCTTTAGCAAGCTTCAGCTCAAGATGATTCTTCAGTGAAAGGCAGAGGAAAAGGAGAAGTTTCTGTCCCTGTTGACAATGATTAAAGTCACCAGTCTGGTAGTGACTGTTAGACAGATGGAGAGCTAATTCCTACATGGTGGGCTCCATGGTTTTGAAGGATTTTAGAAATTCTGCACAGCTCAGACATATGACCTTCAGCATCCACCAGGCAGAGTCTGTTTAAAAGGAGCCATATATTTGCCTGTGCAAACTGAAATTGGACCAGCCTGGACATCAGGTACCCATCTGTACGCTCAGGATCTGACACATTTTCCAGTGCAACTAAAACACCATCATTTCAACTCAGTAATTGCAGCAGATCAGAGTGTTATACAGCAGCTCTTCATTTCTATGATTCTGTATAAAGTCACTCAGACTTCACATGGATCAGTGTAAACCCATGAAAAGAAAACAACAAAAGGAAACTGTAGGCAAGAAAATGTTATTGTGTTTCACAGAGAAATACCCAGAATAAAGTAAATTCTCAAGTATGTGAAAGAGATGGCTAGAGTAATTGTACCTATTTCCTTCTTACTTTGCTGTTTTACGAGACTGCTCAATTCTTCCAGAGGTAAGAGTGTACCTATTTCAAAGCTCAATGCAGCCACAAAAAGACCTCACCAGAATACATTAAAGATGCTTTTTGGTCTCTTGCATGACAGTTGATATTAATATTGAAGCAATGAGGAACCAATGATGTGGAAAAAGTGCATACAGACCCTAACATAAACTCATCCACATTTTAGGCAAACCACATTAACCAAAACAATGCCCATTGAGTCTTTTAGGTTTAAATTCAAGACAGAAGGCAGTTATTCTTGTCTTTCACTTTACTTAGCAAGGAAAAAAAAAAAGTAAAACATAAGCTTCTGATGAATCTAGCTAAAACTATCCCAGCAAGCAAAGAGAATGACACCCAGAAAAAATGGAAATAATTCACTACTGGAAGATACAAAGCAAAGCACCTGCTGAAGTCATGTCCTGCTAAGGTATAAACCCTCTGTCCTGGATGTTAGAATTAAAAACTTACAAGTTCAGCCCAGGAAATGAAAAACTGGTCAGGTAAGGCTCAGGTTAGAGGACCGTCCCAGAAAGGATCAGCTTACACAGTCTGACATGCACTAAAGGGAATCAGTGACTCTTGGAATGAGACATCTGCCCAGGAACAGCAGTTGGAGAGTGTTTCCCTGATATAAAAAAATGATGCCTACTGCCTGGAGTTCAATAGTGCAGTGGGGCAGAGTTTGGTAATTTTCAAACGTTTGGATGACTTAACAATGTATAACAATAACACATTTGATTACTCTTGCCTTAACTTAAAAATTTTTCAGTATTTGGTCAGTTAGAGAATTAGGACTGCCAAAAGCAAATAAGGTTTCCATGGGAAGAGAAATATTATGATCCCTCACTCCTGTCAGTTAGATAATCCAAAAATCACATTAACTGCCTGGTTCTAACCTTAAAAAGTATCACATTCCCTTGGGTGTTATTCAACACATCGATTCCTCATGCTGGAAAGAGTAAGCAGCTAATTCAGTTCCCATCACAACTATTCCAACACTGCATGCCTGATGAAGACATCACCCAGACTGAGTGAATGGGTAAATAATTGGCCAGTCCTGAATTTCTATCAGTGTTAAAAAGGACGATTACTTGGAAGAAAGAGCAAGTTGCTCTGCAATGTTGTTATCTCCCTCACAGCCACCTGGAAGAGTTTTGTGCCTACCAGGGAAGATATTGAACCTTCAAGCATTCCCATATTTACTTTCCAAGAGCCCTGCAAACCTACCTGTGCTGAAGCCTTGACTCTTTTGTAGGTATAGAAATTTGACCTGGGAAGAGAGTGTGGAGATGGTTGGGCATGAGATTTTATTCTGTACAGACTGTGAGGACAGTGACATTAAGTACTAAAATGGAATGAAGGTCTTTCAGGGCTAAGGAGTTCAAGAACTGAGTTCTCTGATGGCTCTGAATCTTTTTGTGATTCAAAGAATTTTGTGGCCTGAATCAAAACCCTTCTGAGGTGAAGCAATATCTCATTGAAGAGATTGTGCTCATAATTTCTGATTGAAGATAGAGCAAAAAAACCTCAAAAAACAAAAACAAACCCCACCCCATGACTGTTTTTCCCATCTCCAAAGTACACATAATTGTAAACAAGAAGGGTGGGAAAAAGCACTATAAAGAGCAATATGAGGCAGTGAAGCACCTTTCACAGTGCCCCTTCTTCTATTACAGCAAACATTGCTGTTTAGCTTTTTAGCAGACAATTCATTGCCCAGGACCCTAATATTGAATTTCCCAGTACAACATAGAAGTCTGTGACTGCTGAAAGAAATCCCCTTCCAAATACAAAATGAAAGGGGACACAGGAGTCTAATTAAATAAAAAATAAGTATCAACATGGTCCCAATATAGTATCTTAAAAAAAAAAATAAAAATTCTTCAGTAAAAAGATGGAATGAAGATGATAAAAGTTTCCTTTTCCTCCCTTTTTTCCCCCAAAGAGTTTGTTTTCCTTTGCATAAAAATAACTTCATTGGAGAAAATTGAATTGCGGGCAAAGTTCTCTAATAGCAAAAGTAGTTTGATTCAATTTTATTTCTGATGTTCAGCTTCCATTCTTTCTCTGGTCTTCATATCCAGTCACCATGGCAACAAAAGTGCAGAAAAATCCTTTGCCCATTTGATAATCACTTAATCATTTAACAACAAAACAGATTGGGAATGGGAAAGTGGAGTAATGGGAAATACCAAAAGGAAAATAAGCTCTGCTATCAAAAAAGTCATATACCCCAACCAAAAAAAAAAAAAAAAAAAAGAAAAAAGAAAGAAAGAAAAAAAGGAGAAGGAGCAGAAGTAAAGAGAAATGGCCTACAGGATTTGTGTACCTCACTGAGAGTAGATTTAAGCTTCTTGTTGCTCTCCTTCACACTCCATAGTGTCTTTTATTTTCTCCCCATGGGAGACTGCACGCTGTCTGAAATGTCCTTCCAGTAGCTGAAAAAAAGTCCAGAGAGAAATTCAGATCTGTGTTATGGGTTCAAAAGATGAGCATAAATGTTCCTAACCAATAGAAGCCACACTCTGGAGTTTGTCTTATTTCTTCATTTATGTCAGAAAAAGAGGGCTTGACTCACAAGTGTATTTTAGTAGGAAATCTCTGAAATGCCAGCACAATCCACTGGGAAGATGCCTTGGCAAAGGTCTCTGTCACCTTTAAGTAACAGGGCTTATGCTCCCCTGATGATGACAGCAGAGCTGTTGAGCAGCTGCTAGCCTTGATCAGAAGCCCCCAGAAAGAAAACACCACTACAGGCAATTACCCATCAGGGTGAAAACTCTTTTTCCAGCAGACAGAAATTTCCTGCAACTTGTCCTTGCCCCCGACACACAAGACAAAGTCCTTGCCTCTGTGCACAAGACAAAGTCCAGTTTAGCTCAGAACAAAGTCACCTCTTTGTTCCTGCTAAATCTGTCTGTGGCGTAGAGCTGTAGGATGGATGACACATGGAAGTGTGGACATCAAGTGAGGTTGTAGACAACTAGGTAGGTACATTGCATTGGCAGAACTCCAGTGCATGAACTACTACAGAAGAAAGCCACAATGTTGGATCTCATTCCCAGCACAAGCCCTTAAAATCCACACAGAGGACATGCTGCACTTACGAATACCCCACGTGTGAATTAAATTATTTCTTCACTTAAAAAAATATTAATACAGTAACCCTTTCCCCTCACAAAATACCCCCCAACAAAGTAACTCAGCAAACATTCCATTCATCAGAAAATCCAGGTCAACTTTCTGTCCATCAGTCTAGATAAGGAAGCTAGCAAGGTAAGTGATTTACCTTATTCTTTTCCCTCAAGCTGAGATGCAAAACTGTATCTATCCTGACAACATTTCATTAAGCAATTTGTTATCTGTTCGAGTTAACTCCAGGGGAAGCGAAATTATTGTTAAATCTCTGTACTAAATGTCAACAGCTCCTGTGTCACGGTAGTGTATTTGATATGGGAAACTGCAAATGATCAAATGCTCTTGATTTACCCTTGGCAAAATGTTGCATCCCAAAGAGGGTGGTGAGAAGAAAGAAGAAATCTGTGTGACAATCTTGGCTACTCATGCCTCCCCTAGAAGAGCAGCTTTGCTCTTCAATGGATATTATTGCAAATACCTTATGAAAAATATCTTCTGATTATGCCTGTAACAGAGAAATTTTTACAAGGCATTAAACTGATAAGCCCTAATATTTTAAAAGCAATTGCTATTTCTCAGGTAGGAATAATGTATCTTCAGGCTTTTTAAATTATTTGTAATGATTTCTCTGAGGTGACACATCAATGTGACATCTCAGCAATTATCCAAACATGTCTGTTAGGTACTACATTATTCCCACTGCAAAGAAAAGGAACTACACTCTAAAATGTGTCCTTCAAAACCAACATATATGAAGATCACTAGTACTAGGAATAGAGGCTTCAGTCTTGCTTATGTTTTGCAGTCCTTTCACCAAATGTGTACCCACCTCCCCTTTTTTGTTTAATGGAGGAAAGGTGAGCATTCACCCTACTCAAATCTTATCCCAAAAAAGGTGTCCTAATACCTGCTTTTTCGTTGTAATATATGCTTTTTCTTTCAATCAGGGAACTTTGAATACAGGTAAATGAATATAGATATAGAGAATAAATATAGATAACTTTGACAACCCATTGCCCAGCAAAATGGCAACATCAAATAGGAAAATTCCAGAATTAAGAATCTTTGGATTTATCTCTCAGCCTCAAGTAAACAAGCAGAGAAGACTTTTGTTTTTGTAATGCCCCTAGATTTGCCTTGGTTCACACTCACTCATCTTTTTCTCTGCAACCCAAGGACATGGTACATCTAAATTCTTGTCACACATATGGAGGTGAGAGCAATGGCAGATACAGATCCATGGGAATTTTCGACCTGACCTGCAGTTCTTACTCATATTTATGTAACATTGCTGTGCATAAGGGCTTCTAACGCTGCTTACTTCAGTACCTATTCCTGACCTGAGGCAGAGAGCTACAGCACAAGCTTAGATAGAGGAGATGTGTTATACCTAATATAAAAATAACCATTCAAGTATCTTTCTCCTACAAGCCTCCACATGTTTCACACTTCCAAAACTCATCCAAGAATTTAAACTAAAAATTGTCTCAATTGTTCCAAAAGGCCAGGATGCTGCCACCAGAACATTAATAATCTGTTTTATTCCAGTCTGGGCCAAAACCTAATTGATAAATTCCCAAGGTAGCCAAGCTACAGTGCAACTTGAGGTTTGAGAATTCCTGTTGCAGTCTACTGTGCACTTCCCTTAGTGACAGCCATCCAAACAATACTCTAAACGAAGAGCAAGGTGGGAGGCACTCAGCTGAGCACTGACATTTTCATATACCATTGTAGTGTGGCAATTCATGCTGGGGCCACCAGTGTCAGCAAGAGAGCATGTGCATTACATTGCATTGTGGTATACAAACATTCCCTGCCTTTCCTTGCACACATACAGGTATCTGTTTAGTCATTAGAATCTCTCCTCCAATATTTTTTTAAGATGATTTTCCCCTGTGCTCTCAGACATCCTAATTTAAGTCATCACAAATTCAGGAATTTACCAGTTAGCACATTGAAACATCCTTATTACTGAAAAAGAGCTGGCAGTATTGTAACACAGCTGCTTACCATTTCAATGGGACAAAACAAAATAAATAGAAGCAAAAGATTCCTGATATTTAACTAGCAATGTATTTAAATAGCTCCCTATTGCTATTTTATAGTAAGACAATTGCCTACTAAAATATAATCAGTCATTTCAAGTATATAGTATTATTCCTACCTATAATTAAAAATTACTCTCAACACTTAAACCCTACCTTTATTTAAGATCTCATGGCATTTTTGATGCAGAACACTACCACCTCAGAAATCCATCCACTTTCACGAGTGATCCACTCCATAATAGGTTAGACTATGGAAAAAGCAGCCAGAGAGAAAGTTATGAAGCAAATGAAAAACTTAATAGTTATTTAATTAATAATTTGCCTTTTATATAACATCACACTAATTACACATCAAGTTGATTCATATAGGTGGGGAACTAAGCTCCAGTATTTATAGTCACATAATTTTTCAGAGGAAGCTTTATTTAAAAAGAGTTACAACAAAATTGGCAGTATTTGATCTCTTGCTATATAAAGAAATCCTACACATGTATATGTTGAGATGTCAGAGACATTTAGAAATAAAAGATAAAGGTGAAAAATGCACTTTGTTCTCATTCCTTTTCAGTTAGGCAGGTTTTCAGAGAAAACTTTTCCAGTTTTATGGATCATGGTTGTGACAGATGAAACGTCTGCGCAGGATTTATTTTTCTTGCAGAAATAACATTCTACCAGTTGTGCCAGAAGATGGCAAGTTTTACGGGCTTATTTCAATTGAAAACATCTGCACTAGATAATATATGCTGCTGGGTCACATGTTAAATAACACTATTATATGTGACTGCATATAACGGCTGTTTTGCATCTTCTTTATAATGGTTTGTAACTAAGCATAATTGTCTTGGATCATTAAGTGAAGTTGCTGTAACATTAACCCTTAATGCTTTCATACTTCTTAGTTTTTCAGTTAAATAGGGTCTGATTCAGTTACACGCTTGATAAGAGCCATTTCCAGAAATACAACTCAGGAGGTGCTTACGTTATAACTCAAGTTCAAAAGGTGCTCTCAAAGCACTTGCTTGCCTCCTAAAATCTCAGATGCCCACAGATTTTTTTATACAAGAATTTCAAAATGATTTGGTTTTCTGTTCCTAAATACATCAGTCCCGAAGGGCTACTCGCCAAAGCTATGTGCACCTTATTTGAACTGATAATATCTGAAGGGTTGTCTCACCCAGTTTTGAAAACCCAAGTTGCCAGAGCAGCCCAGATCATGGATGAAGTCTGCAAAAATTGGTGGAGGATTAATAGAAGGCAAGCCCACTCCCACCACCATCAGCATCACAACTTGCATATTTCCAGTTAGGCACATGCTCGAGCACCTTATTGGATTACCTGGGTAACCGAACCTTTCCAGCCAGTTTTTTGGTTTTTTTTAACAACTGACTTAAAATCTGACATGCCTGAAAATCTCAGTATTTGGTCATAATTTGAAGCCAGCCCATGGTGGAATTCTAATGAAAAATTATCATGAGTTTTATCACATTAAGACCCCCTAGGTTTGAGTAAATAATACAGAAGTATGAAATAGGAGAGGATGTTTCATATTTCACCTGTCTTCAGACTTTAACATTTCACAATTCTAGTTATATTAACTCGGGAATTGTTGAAAAGCAAATTTTTCTGCCTTCTCAATCCTCCCTCGCTTATGAACTAAATCTGGAAGTGCTTTTCTAGATAAGAGTTACATCCATATAAAACTGGTTCATTTGGCCCTATCCCCAAGTATTTGTAACATTGGAATCCAGCACATTCCATTGCATGATAACAGATTATTGGGCTAGAAAAAAAAAATGAAGACATCTTAGAGCAATATGCCTCCTATAAACACCTGGCCACAAGTTGTGGGAAGAGGTTTAAAAAAGCATGGATGCAATCTTCTTCAATACAGATCATTAACCAGGAATCTTCTCATTGTGATCTATGCACAGCTGGTTTTCTTCTGCTAAATGAAGGCATCGATGATTCAATCCACAATGATTTGCTTTCTGGGAAGTCTCTCCTGGAGCTGATAAAGGCTAATGATTGGGAGTTATTTCAGAGAGGCCTGTGCAGTGTCCCTGCCAGGCTCCAGGGGTAGAGATAATGGATTGTCCTTTGCTTCATCAGTCTAGATCAGTCTTGTTCTAACAATTACAGGAATTAAAGGTGCAGAACAATGAAACGAGGCATATTATTGTACCAGATGGTCCATTTTAGAACAATTCACATACAGGTCTAGAATAAGAGGCAGTTTCAATATTCACTAAAAGCATTTTCAGACTGTTCCAACAGTTTCAGTCCCGTTTCCATACTTTGATTGGAACTGTGGAATTTTTATGTGTTAGTCGCTTTCAGGATTTAAACTCATTTGTTTAACAGCATTATAACTTCAACTGGAAAGGGTTTATTCATTTATTTTGACATTTATATGGGCTACAGTTGCATTTGTTTCTCTATCCCAATATCTATCACAATGGAACTCAGCAAGATTTTCTCTTAGCAATCTCCCTTTGTAATTAGAGGTATTACATCCAGTCTTCTAATCAAACTGGCAGAAATGCAGTGGTTACATGTAAATCATTTTATGTGCATTTCCAAGATAGCAATCTGAGAAGTCCAAATCCAACAAGTTTTCACATGTATTTTAACTCAGTGAATTAATTCTAGTAACTTCAAGGTATTTATTTCAATTCTGAGTAACAAAAATGGTTTTGTTTAGGACTCACAGCATGGTCCTCCATTTCCTCCCTGCTCCCAAGTCATTGTGTATTAAATGATACTGCCTTTATATTCAACACAATATAACACAACCTGTCATACAACGGGATGGGAAATTCTGAAAAAAAAATTAATAATTTTTCTTTTTTTTCATGTTGAGTGCCAGCTGCTATTGGGCTCTATCTTAATTCCAAGTTTGGGCAGAACATATAAATAATTCCAAGTTCTTCAGGACAGCCCTCCTCAAAACAGATAGATCATGTGCAGAATCACATCCCCACGCTATTTCTAAGCCATCTGTTGCTGGGATATTTTGCTTAATGCATTCTTTGTGGTGAAAGAATGTGCATGTACCTTTTGTTCCCTTTCTTCTATCAGTTGATTCAATAAGAAATATGAGTGGCCTGTAAACAGGGCAGTAAAACAATGTTCTGTATTAATGCTAGTTGGGAATGAGATTTCCTGTAACATTTGCATGCTCCCTGAGATAGACCAAAAATGCAAAGAATTTTAGGCCAAGCCCAGAGACAAATGTGATTAACCTGATTTAATAAGTATGATCACAGAGAGGGAGAGGTCTCTCTGATAATGGCACAAAGAGGTTCTGTGTGTGTTTAACACAGCTGCCATCTAAATTCAAAAATGCCATGGAATAACTAGGGATGAGAAAAAGGTTGATATCTGTCTCTGAAAGGGACAAACAAGCTGTCATAACAAAGCACGAAGTCAGCAAAGATGTTGTCTGAACTATCATGGGCTGGACCGTGACAAGGAAAGGACAACACAATTTATTGGGAATCAAATGCAATTCTGCTAACAACATTTTGGCACTGAGTATGGACCTTTTACCACATCACACTGATTTAAGAGGAATAAATTGCACCACCTAATTAAAAAGAAGAGAGATAATACAAAAGGACAGAGGCAGAGTTAAAGCTGACATTGGAGAGCTGTAATTTGCAACAAAAATCTGGAAATCAACGTCCTGCTGGCAAGACATCCACTGAAATGAATGAGGTGACTAATCCATGCATTGTCAAGAGGGCGCCTGTACATCAGCTTGTGTTAGAGTCTACTATTTTATTGAAACAAGTTTCCAGGACTAGGTACAAAGTCAGAGAGTTCAATAAACTTTTTGTTGGTTCATCAAAACTGAAACTCTTTGCAAGCAAAGGATTCAGTTTCTACAAGGATCCTTGCTCCTAAAAGCTGTTCCTTTATTATTATTTGTACTGTGGGGATATTCTAGTTCAAAAGCACTGCCTTGAAATACTGAAACACTTAGAGGCTTGATGTGAAAAGGATACTGTGTTCTGAGTTCCTAGGAAATTAAGACAAGATTCTGCTGACTAAGTCCTTTCCTCTGCCGAAGTTAGTGATTTAGAAACGTTTTTGAGAACTTCAGTATTACATCGCTGTTCAGAATAGGAACTAGTCTGAAATCTTTTGGGATAGGAAGCCCACTTTTCTTTTGTTTTACTAAGCATCTTCCACTGTTGCCAGAAAGTCTGTTTTCACACACAATTGTTTTCTTTCACAGTCTGCAAGTGACTAAACACTGCACAGCTCTGTCAGAACTGGTTTGAAACAGAACCATCTGAACAGAGCTGCTCTTAACACTTCAGAGCAGTACAGAAACTAGTTCTCTTGTCCAAATTTAGGGGTTCTTTCTACTTATTTATTTTTTTAAATGGAAACAAATCGTAAAGAGATCAAGGATATAGTCAGGACTTTTAAAAACTTCTCGTGAGAAAATGAAGCAGAGGGAGAAAAAGTTCTTGCTCAGGAACAGCAAGCTCAGGGTAGCAAGAGTGGATGAGGAGTCAGGTTCAGATAAGGAACAGATTTTGCTCCTCCTGCCTCTGTTGAATCTCCTTTCCAACATTTATCCATGGAAGGCTTTTCTATAGTAACATGAAATCAGTCAACACAGGACTGGAAAGGACCCAAAAAGTTGATGTGGTAAACTCCATCTCTCCAGGTAGGATTGGCTCCACCTGCATGGTCCTCCCAGCTGCTGCTCCAATGTGCAACAATTAAACAACCCATTTCCTTCAATATGTTCCAACTAATGTTTTTCTTCACTTTTCCCTAGATCATCTTCTCCTGATTCAAATCTCTCCACAACACCCAGGATTAGACTGAATAGTTTAGCTATTGCCTCACCAGTTCTGGAGAGGATGGCAGACTTTACAAATATGACCCTTGCTTACATCTTTAGTATAGTGTTCATTTTTTTTAACAAAGCATGAAACTGTCATGTTTATTGTGCCATTAACTACAGTTCTTTATTTATTCTCCCTTGTAACAGGCCAGTGATTATGGGTGCAACTAGGAGATATAATCTGATCCCCCAAAACTCTATTGACCGTACTTCTGAGACAAAAAGGTACAAGGACAGATTCATTTTCAGGTGTCTGGTATAGCAGCAATAGGATCTTCCCTTGAAAAGAGCAAGTTAACTACAAAGTCACTGAGCTGCAGAAAAATGGAAATCCCCAAGACATCGGGGTTTTTTTTCAAATCACTTTTCAGAGAATTACAGTGAAACAAAAGGATTTACAGGTCTAGTAATTTTGTCCTTGATAGCATAATTGGCATTACTATTCTGATTCCTAAAGGGTCTGATTTTACAGAGGTGCTGAGCAGCTGCAGTTTTCATTGATTTCTGGTGGAACTGTAAATGATCAGGACTTTTGAAAAATCCATACCCACTGTGATTCAATCCTTACCAAAAAAATACTTTCATATAACTTGAAAGTTATTTATTTCCCACAATAGGTGTTTCCAATACAATTCTCCAATAAATAATAAATCACAAAAAGAACATCCTTCAAAACACTTTCAAAACATCTGATATCTAGCAAATGCTTTGCATGTCTAGAAAGTGCCTAGGTTTTTTTTAATTTTTTGGAGAGTTGTTTTCTAGTGTCAACAGTCAAAGATTTGTTCTTGGATACAAGCTCCCTCTGTGTATGTATCTTGGCAGAGCTGGGTAGATAATAGAATGCAGTCTGCATCTGCTAGAGCACTCAGAATTTTTAAAAATCACTGGGTCACATCTCAGGAGGTTGTGCAATATCCTGAAGTGGACACTATATGCAACAGGTTTTAACACTAAAAGTATTTATTAACTATTTATTAACTTTTAAATGGTATTTGTTGGGGTTTTTTAATAGATTTAACATTTGAAACCAGGTAGCAGGAAATAATCCCAACCTCTCCTCTGCTGAGCAGATTGCTGCTGAAGTCACATTATTTTCTGTGTTTTAGAAATTAAAGTTTGGATCTAAACAGATGCTGCTTTTGTTTTGCATTTGGAGGGATAGGATGAGGACAGCCAAGTGGCATTCTGACGCAGGAGAATTAAACATGCCTAACTCCTTCATTGGCAAAACTGTCATGGTGCTATTGACTATAAAGGAAGAAAGTAAAGCAGAAATGAAAGCAATAGGCCATCATTTGAATAATGCACATTTGAATTAATAATTAGGCACAGATCAACAGGAGCACGCAAATGTAAACACCAAAGAGGACCTCAGTGGAGTCTTAAATCAACACCTGATCATACAAAAGAGTTTGCACAAATACAATTATTAAAATATATTTACATATTTTCCATGGTGCCATTAAATACAATTTACCATGATAGATGATTTATAACAATTTATTTGATCGATAAGATGATATTTTGTCTGTGACAAAGTTACCAATTTCTCACAGAAAATGTTCTGAGACCAGATGCACACTCTGTTCACCATTCTGCAAATAAGTCTATTGGACTGAAGCATTTTACCAGATTCTACTTTTTGGTTTTGGTGGTGGTTTTTTTTTGTTGTTGTTTTTTTTTTGTTTGTTTGTTTTGTTTTGTTTTGGTTTTTTTTTTTTTAATTTGTTGGGGGTTTTTGTTTGGTTTTTTGTTTGTTTGTTTGTTTGTTTGTTTGTTTGTTTTCCTTAGGTGGAAAGGTTGTGTTTGCTTTTTCCATAATGAAAATATGCTGGTTTTTCAGATGAGATGCTTAAACTATGTCATATTTCTCATAGTTAAGCATCAATAATGAATAATCTCAAGGAAAGCAGTCCTCAAAAACACTCTTAAGGGGTAAGCTATTCATTGAAAACATTCAGGGACTACTGACAAATAAAACTGGCATTCACAGAAATCAGGACTAATTCATGAATGATTCACAAGCAGAAGAAAAACGGAATTCATAATTATTATTCTTTACTTCAATAGCTCAATCACAAAAAAGAAATAACCCTAAATGAATGAAAAGTAATGACCTGAGTTACTTACCAACTATATAATAGTTCAAAGTATCTTAGGAAAAATAAGACTAAGGATATGACCAGATATATTGCAAATTTTAACTTGTCAAGTAAGCTGATTGATATGCTTTTGCTCCTCACTAAATTGTTCCACATTTGCATTCTGTGCATTATTTTCTGTTGGAACCTCAAAAACATGTTTTTTAGACTAGATCTTTGGGAATATAAAAGATCACCTTTTGAACAAGAACAATAACTAATTCAAAATATTCCAAAATGCACCCTACCAATGATCTTTCCTAAAACTGAAAAAAAAATTAAATAAAGATTGACTGCGACTTTAACATTAATTTTACATTTAACTTATTCATGATAAGGAAAGTAATTTAAAATAATGATAATAAAAAAATCAGAATGCTTTCCTTCACAAAATATTCAAAAATCTGTGACACTCATCAGGTTAAAAGAAAAAAAGAAATCTTAGAATTTTCTTCAGATTAGACTGTTCTTACCAAATCCACTTCTAAGAACAACAGAGTAAACAGAAATGTCATATGATTTGTGTTGCAACTGAAAATGGTATTTTTAAATTCTTGTCCATTTTAAGTTTAGTTGAAATTATCAGAAAATTTGAAAAAGAAGAAAAAATGAGAGATAAATAAAATTTTATAAAGTAATATTTTCCTCCAGGAAACAGATATTAAATATGCTACTTTGTTCCAAAACTCACATTTTATTCTTCTTAACTAATTCTGATAAGACTTTTCCTTATGTCATCTCTTCCACCATCATCACTACTCTTTGGAATAATATAATCACAAAGTGTGCTGGCTCTGGCTGGGGCAGGGTTAATTTTCTTCCCGGTGGCTGCTGCAGGGCTGTGTTTTGTGTTTGTGTGCACACAGGGCTGATAACATCTCTGCACACAGAGAGGTTTTTGTTATTGCTGAGCAGGGCTCGAACAGAGCCAAGGGCTTTTCTGCTTTGGTGCTGCCACACTGCTGAGAGGGCTGGGGGTGATTGGGAATCTGGGAGGGGACACAGCCAGGACAGGTGACCCCAGCTGACCACAGGGATATTCCAGACCATGTGACATCATGCTGTGCATAAAACGTGGGGTGCAGAAGGAGAAGGGGGGAATGTTTGCAGTGATGGTGTTTGTCTTCCCAAGTAACCATTGCATGTGATGGTGCCCTGTCCTGGAGATGGGAAGCAGGGAGTTCATTCCTTGTTTCTTGTGGCTTGTGTGCATGTCTTTTGCTATCCCTATTAAACTACCTTTATCTCAACCCACGAGCAATCTCACTTTTACTCTTCAAGTTCTCTCCCGAGTCCCACGGGCTGTTTGAGGCTTGTTTGCCACAACAGTTATCCTACAATTTTTTCTTCTCTCTCTCTTCATCTTTCTATTATCCATCATCAGAGTCTCTAAACGTCACATTTTTAACACCAGTCTCTATTCCAGAAGTGCTTTGTGAAGCACGTAATAACACTTAGTATTTTGTGTTCCCTAAAAACCCAATAAACTCTGCCTTAATTTCTAGGGAGACTATCAAGCCTGCAGGTGTCTACAATATTTTCAAGGAAAATGAAATGAAGGCATTTTAAATGAAATGGTTTGAATTTTCAATTGGAGTAGAAATAATTAATACTGAAAGCTGAGTGTTCTCTTCCAGGGAAAATACTGTAGGGCAGATGAAACAAGATATTTAAGAATTTTGTGTGATTTGCTTATGGCTCAGCCTTCAAAGTTCATCCATTTTTTCAGCTTTTATATGTCTTAATATAGAGTCAGTATCCCTTCCATCTAGAAAAGTTGTTTTTTAATAAAGAAAAATTATAACCATAGTATTACTATGAGCTCCAGTCTTCTATGACGAAGTTTCAAAAATGAATCTGAAAACAGAAACTGGGCAAAATGAGAAGTCAAACCTCTGCAAAGCTTGAACTCATTCTGATGCAGAATAAGAACACTGAACAAACTCCAAGAAATGAAATGCACTCAGAAATGTCAAGAGGTCCCATTTTGACACATTCAGTTAAAACATCTGAATTTCTTAGAAATAAGTGGTTTGGTTACTCAACTTTATTCCAGCATGAAATTTCATTTTCTTATTCTCTTAGAAGTTTTGCCTTCTGCTTCCATAGCAGGCTGACAGACAGGCCTTAGGACCAAAATAAAACCATCAATAGCATACATTAGCTAAGGTGAGTCATATGATTCCAAAAAATGCGTTACTGAATATGTGTTTGACCAAAAACTCAGCTTATAAAAGAATGCAAGTTCTAGAAAGGTAAAATTTATCTATGGCAAAATGCTATTTTATATTATATTTATTTAATATTGATCTGAAGGAAAATAGTTTAGATCACTGTCAAAACAAAATCAATACTCATATTCAGGTCAACTAACATAAAATAAAATAGCAATTTTAATTTTAATTCTCCATCAGAAAAGTATGACATCTAAAAAATGCTATCCTACTCTTTTTCCTGCCTTGGAAATTGCACTTCACAGCAGAATATCATTTCAGTGAAAAATTCCCAACTGCCTCTAGCCAAAATCCATGTTCAGGTACTTGAATATGTTTCTTGATTTTTACAGAGGCAGAATTCTCTGTGCTTCCACCAGCATAGATTCATACACAGTATTGGCAGAAGGAACATTCCAATTCATTAGCCTGATGTCCTGTATAACCCAGTTAATAGAGATGTCCTGAATTATGTTAGATCTGGGGTAAAAACGAATTGCAGGGATGAAAAATTCACCGCACTTTTTGCTAAGTTCTTCCTAAGGTTAAATAACCTCACCGCTATTGCACCTGATTTCTAGTCTAAACAGACCCCATTTCCAGACATCAGCTCTCCTTATGCATCCATGTGCAAAGCTGATGGGCTCTTTATCACGACATTGCTGTTCCCCATGTAGTTAGTTACAAGCTGTGATTGAGTCCCCCCGTAGCCCTGTCATTGTTAGGGTAAACAGATTGTGCCCACTCAAGTCTGACCAAAACGCATGTTTTGAGTGCTTTATTCATTCTTGTGGCTATTCTTTGATGAGAGCATATTGCTGTTAGCAGACTGAATGCACCGGGTCCATAATTTGGTCACAATTTTGAGCACAAGGCCAGCTACAGTGCCCCTGGAGCTTAACAGAAAGCTTCCACTCGGATGAAAGGAGTTTTGATCTTGATCTTTTGGGGAGCAGAGCCAGCTGGGATCTTGCCTGCTCACCTGCCTGCCTCACACCTCCTTTCTCTCCCCCCATCCCTCCTAAGAGGTTCTCTGCAACCATTTAGGCAGCTTGTATCCCACCAAGATTTTGCCCTTAACAGCATTTGCATTAAGTCAAAATAAAAGCAGTACAAAATGTATAAACTAAGCCATGTCCAGTGTGCAAATTGTGAGTGCTCTTTTTATTGCTGTGATTTAAATGGAAGGAATTGAAATTCAGAACTGAGAATCTCTCTCCCCCCATATGTCTTTATGGGGGAATCAATGGACGTTCATTATCTAAATGCTTCTGACAATCAAAAGTTGAACATTACTTTGCAGGTAAAACAGAAGCATTCAATGGTTATTTAAAGATCTTCAACTTGGCTATGCAGTTTCTGAGACAGATAACAAAAGATTCAGTTACAAAAAAAGTCTTATTCTTTTGGCACAAACATTTAACTTCAAAGTAAGTCCTGCAGTGTCAATGACTGGTTCCTTGAAGTATAGTCAAAGTTCATTAATGTAATTTTCATTCAAGGCACTGACAGCTGTATTTCTGGGTTTTTTTTCTGGATTTCATAGTGGCTTCTCTAAAACAGACTTCAAAGAACTGGAATTATTAGCCTGCTTGCGTTTGACAAGGACTCATTTGTTACCAGACAAGGAGACCTCTCACTGGCCAAATGCTAACAGCCTAAGACAAACTTTGTCAAAAATTCTCATGTCAGGGAACAACCCTTTGCATAGAGAGGAACATTTCAGATATTTTTTTGGTTGGTGGGACAGCCAGCTTCCCTAACAAATAAAATTATATAAAGTTTCTCACCAAATATGACATTTTAGCCCAAAATCTGGATGTCTCTTCATGATAAGGACAGAAAATACAATAATTTCTCTTCCAAGTTTTGACATTTTTTAATTTGAAAAAAACATTACTGCAGTTTTCACACCAAGCACTGTGAGACACACGTGTGCTGATCTGCCTAGAGTGAACAAACCAGATGAGCAACATGATTCCCTTGGGACCTACTCCCTGCAGGAAGCTTTGCACAGTTCCATGTCTTTTCCCCAAGTCACAGATTTTCCATCAGTATTTTTCTGCCAGTTGCTGAAGCATGCTTTTTGAAGTAAAATGAGTCTTTGAATAATTTCCTGTTGTCTGAAAGCTCTGCAGTAGCTGAGCTATTGATCATGAAGCAATATGAGGTAACTTCACCTGTATTTGTAGTCCAGTGTGTTAACATGATCTTTTCATCTCTTAAGGGCTAAGTGTAACTGCCAGTCAAACCCTTAATTGAGTCTAATGATCTCACAGGCATTAAGAGATTTCATTAAGTCAACCCTGAGGGTTTTTATTTTACACTCATTTCTCAATGTATCAAAATAAAAATTGTTTTTCCATAAAGCAATACATTATCAACACTTCATGCTTAGATATCCTCATTGATTGTGTTTTTATTTCAAATAAACAGCACCATCCAATCTCTTTGAACTACTCTTTGTGGCCAGGTTACCTTGGCAATATAGCTATGTGGAAAAGGAAGTATTCTCTCTCAGAGAATTTTCATATTTCGAAATCCGTTTGCCTCCAGAAGCAAGTCCCATCTGCAAAAAGAAACAGAGCCCTGACTTTCTATGAGTGAAATAACCTATCGGTTTTTCAACAGCTCTGAGATCACAAATGAAACATCAATTAGGTTTTTTTTTTTCTGGCAGATTGCTGAGGAGAGAGAGAAACTGGCAAGAAAATACTCTTTGCTGCAACAAAATCTTATTGGTGATAAATTTTAGCTTCGGAAAGTGAGACAATTCTGACACAATTTGTTTAGTCATGGTTTTGCCAGCTAGCTTCACTTGGCAACTCATCAAGTTGAAAGGGCACTTAATGAATACTTAGATGGCTTTAATTTTCTCTCTAGCATTTTAGATTTTAGTCAGCATCCTTACTTGTCATACTCTACAACAAATAACACAAATATAAAACCATGTCTGAAAGAAGCACATTAGTATTAAGAACTACTATGCACAATGTATAGCTGGAATGAAGAAGCCAGACCATTACATCCTTTTTTAAGTTTAAAAAATTCCCAAAACCCAATGCTTAGTTTAAGCAGTAGTAAAAACTAAGGTTATTTTGTGAAATTGCAGAACTGATACTTTTTCTTTTGTAAAAATTTAAAGTATAGCCATTTGGCTAAAGATTACAATTCAAAATTCTACTTACTTTTAACATTCTAAGTGTGCTGGCTTAGCCAGTAAAAATTTCAATGTGTCCTCCCCAGTTCTGTTCTACCTCTGTTGTATGGTGTAGACAGAGCATGCAGCCAGAAGTTGATTTAACTGGGTTATTCAGAGCAATGCTCCAGCTACCCAGTCAGATTCACCTACTCAGTCAAGACATTGTCTTGCACAAGAAAATTTGTCCTATACAGTTAACAGAAAAGGCTTCTGTAATAAAGCAAAAAAGGCCTAAGTTGTGTTATATTCATGCATATCTACATGTAAACATCAGGATCAATAAATTCCATTAAATTCTCTGGCACAAAAAAAAAAAAATCAAAACCCCCTTAAAAACTTAATGTCTGGGAGGACAGGGGACAGAGAAGGATCTGCATTGAGCTGTACAGCCCCCAAGACAAGAAGGGCATGGACCTGTTGGGTTGAGTCTGCAGGAGAGCACAAAGCTGATCAGAGGGCTGGAGCACCTCTGCTGTGAAGGCAGGCTGAGAGAGCTGGGGTTCCTCAGCCAGGAGAAGAGAAGGCTCCAGGGAGACATTGAGGGCCATGCAGAAGGGCTGAGAGGGACATAGTCCAAGGACATGGAGTGACAGGACAAGAGGGTAGGTTTAGGTAGGATGTTAGGAAGGAATTCTTTACTGTGGAGGTGTCAAGTGCCCCTGTGGTGTTTGTCCCTGCTCACAGCGGGTGAGTGGGGGGTTTAGAATTAGATGATCTTTAAAGTCTCTTCCAGCTCAAAGCATTCTAGTGTCCATGGTCTATAGTCAATTCAGGTGAAAATGCATTTAAACATGTTTAAATGTGAGGATACAGCTGTCAAATTAGTATCCTACACAAAACCTTCCTTCTCACCCTCTGGCCTGGGTGGCCAAAACACAAATTCAAAGTTTTCAGTCAATTTATGAAACTCAGCAGGAGGCACATTGATTTACACCTAGAAACCTGATATAAATTGTTTAAACCTGGCTAATACAAAACGAGACTGAACTCACCTTATGGCTTTTCTTCAGCCAGCTGGATTTTTTCCAGTAAAAGCTGTTCTGCTAACTCATTCCAGAGAATCTGAAGGATCTGAGATGATTCGGAGTCCAAACAGCCTAGAATTGCAACCATGGCTTTGATAACATGAAATCCATAATGGTCAATTTATTTTGAGAAATAGCCACAGTACTGCTCCAGAGATACAAGACATGACAAAACATTTTGGAAACAATATTATTTTGTGTATGCATCTATTCTGTAATAGATACTTCAGCAATCATCAGCACAAGTGAGCCTTACCTTATGATATGGACGATGGCAAATATAAAACCAACAAAATTATTTAAAACGTCAGTAAACAGGATAAATGCATTTAAAATGATAATTTATCTCTCAGTTAACATTCAAAGGAAGAAAAATTAATCTACTGAATAAGAGAGAAACAAAGGTAATGGAGTATGTCATAGTCTGTGGAAAAATACTTGCTGGGTACCTAACCCAGGGAGAAAATTTTGTATCTCAGCTGAATCAGGGCTTATATAGAACGGTCAGACATTGAGGACTAGAAAAAATAAGAGAAAACACCATCTTGTTAATGTTGCAGAACAGATGTATGTGCACTATTCCAAACAGTAAGGAGTGACACCAAAAAGTGAATCAATCACAATAAGTTTTTAATTTAATTTTCTGGGTAGTCAAGACATACAAACACAGATACCATGAAGATGAATGCCAGCTGGGAATGAGAGCTTCAGATGTGTGCTACTGCTCAGATGAGTATCACTGCACACAGAAACTCCTGAGGAATAAAGGATGCATGAAGTAAAGAAATCCTTCTCCTTTAAAAGTTTACTGGGTTTAGATTGATGGGGTTTCTGTGGCTGGGTAAACAGTTTCTCATAGTCTAGTGAATTAAGCCAGTTCAGCATGAGGGCAAAAATCAGCATTCTGCTGATTTCTCTTTCTGGCTTTGAAGGTGCTTTCTGTGGTCAAGAATTATACAAGCAACATCACTACATTGGGGTGTAAGGAAATGTTTAGGTAGCACACAAAATCTTCAGCTCACTTGTTCAAATTCATGCAGAAAATCTGAGATAGAACTGAGAAATAAGGCCAAGTATCTTAATCCTAATTTACTCACTAATAGATCTTGCCATCTGAAAATTCTATAATCAGTATTAGTTATCTAGTTAAATATTATTTTTTTCCTCACCCAGAAGTCACATTTTGGTGCCAAATGTATGGTTACCAACATCAGTTTTGTTATTAAGATGATGAACTGCCTTTGCTGTTTTCTGAAAATGAGATGAAACTGGTACACTCTCATTAGATACTGCATCTAATAGGACCACATTAACTAAGGCTTGTTAAATCCTACAATTTGAATATATATCTGATGAAATAATTCACTAGATAAATAATTATGTCATTAAACCAGAGTCATATACAATGTCTGAATAAAGTCTCAGATATTTTAACATTGTTATGTGAATAAATGGTTTAATGTTATTGATACCTGCTCAGTTAGCAAATCTTCCTAATTTTTTCATTGTGTTTCACAAGTAACCAAATACCTCAGAAAAGAGACTATTCTATAAAACTCATATAAACTGCTTATACAGTGCCCAAACATGATGTGTAGACAAGGCAGAAACCTAGTGTAGTTGGACTATATGAGCAACTCTCAGCCTGTGAGTATTCATCAGTGAATCATTATCCCCATTTTAAAGCCAGGAAACAGAAGTAACAGAGAACATGATGAAGGCCTTTACAGCCACTCATTTCAAGGTATCCATTGCGTGGCTGGTTTTGTCTGCTTACTTTCCCTCTTTACAGTTGATGTAGGAAACTGGAAACCTCTCCTGAGTAACAGCATTGCAAAATACACAGAAAATCTGAAGCAAAGGAAGACAGTGAATCCAGGTTCTGAAAGAGCTGAACTGATGCTTCACCTATGCCAGATGTAAGCTCTCATCCAGAATGAACTTTTACCTATGGATGCAGTTAGTGTCTGGTTGTATGTATGTGTCAAAGACTGGAAATATAAATTTAAATAGGTAGAAAAGAGCACAGCTGAATTTGTGACATAACTTCAAGCACATATAACACTCAACAGCTTACCTTTCCCACTTTTTCCTTCTCCCTTTACTTGCAGATCCTCTTCTGTAGTCATACAGACAAGAATGGGAGTAGGTCCAAGATATTCCCATTCCTAAGGAAAGTTTATCATCACTAGGCTGAGGAGTTGATGATGTGTGATTCTCCTGTTAGCCCACTAAAATTGTGGTTATATCCAGCAATATAAAACAGCTTCAAAAAGAAAGTTTGAAAGCCCTTTCATTTCAGAACACAATTGTAGGCAGAGTTATGGTGTTCTCCTTCTAGGAATAAAATATGTTTTGAACACTGGACCAGGAAATGGAGGAACAATGTAGGCATGGAACCATAGAGCTATTGGATAACTGAAGAAATCACAGAGGATGAGGACAATACTTTCTCATCTATGGGAGAATGTTCAAATTTTCCTCAGATTTAGTCTGGTACATGTAATTCCCATGAAATGATTTTATGCAATCATGTTCTTGCTTGTTGATTTGCCTCTGTGACTGCTTGAAGGTGGCCAATTTCTGCCAAATGTGACAGGGTAGCAGTGGTTTCAAAAGTACTGAGTTCCTACAGGTTGCATGCAGATGAGCAACAGAGCTGAGACACATTTTCCCTCCTTGTTGAGGGAGGAGGAGCAGTTTGAGTTCTCTTGTGGATACCCATACAGAGAGAGGGGGTGCCAAAGACCCTGATGTGCATAAAACCACAAAGGAGCTTCCTCAAGCTGGGGGCAAGCAAGCTGTCAGCACTGAGCCTTCTGAAACTCTTTCATAAAAAGTCTTCTGTGCTCAGGTCTCACTTGGATCCCAGAGCTGGGATCTCCAGGTTGAGCCAGGGAACTGCCAGCAGGCAGAGCAAGGCTCTGCAGTCTCAAAGAAGAGAGGGGTTTGACACACTACTCTTCAGGAACAGTGTTTTGTTATCTTTACTTTAGAGGCAGGTGGCAAGTAAAGGCAAAAGGAAAAAAGGAAGCAGATAAGCAAATTAGATCCAGAAAAACAGTGATGTAATCCCCGCTGGACAGACTATCATAATATGTCATCAAAAACCGCTGGGAGGTTTAAAGGAATTAATTAGTTTAGAGTTTCTATAAATATATTCTTGAGTGACAGGTGTTCTGGCATCCATATGCAAAGCTGACTGCCCAAATACAATTGCAAAACTGTCTGCCAGAAAAGAAATCATGTTTATCTGCTGAGAAAATAGATATGTTGCACCAATCTGTTCTTCTAAGTGTAGCACACACGGCAAACCTCTTAACTCTGTCATGTCCATGTACATGTAATTGCAGAGTGAAATGTGGAAATAGAAGATCTAGTATCCCTGCATAGAGTCTGAGAATGCACTTTGTTTTTCCCCTGACATTCTTGGTATTGATTTTTTCCATCTAAAAAAGTGATAAATAATTTACTTGCTCATCATAAGACACTGAAGAACAGATTCCACCCTCTCAGTTACTTCAGTTTTTCACTGATGTGAGTGTGAAGTGATTCAGCTCCCTTCTCAAATATTTGCAAGTCCTTCTCCTATGTGAAGTCTACAGTTCCTTATATTTGTATATTCTTTTGACTTGGAGTCAATATTCCAAATTTAAACTAAGCTAGAGCTCAAAATTCTAGCCTTTAGCATTTGAGCCTGCAAATATCAGCAATTAATTTGCAATGCAAAAGCCTGCATTCCCTTGTACTAAGAGCTGTTATGTTCACATGATTACACAACCTCAGAATAGCAGAGGTTGGATGAGGTCTTTGGAGATCACCCTGCCCACATACCCCTGCTCATACAGCATCAGTCACAGATGGTTGCTCAGGGGTTTTGAACATCTCCAAGGAGGGAGGCTCCACAACTTCTCTGGGCACCACTTCCAGTGTTCAGTGAAAATATTTTGATTTTTATTTTTTCACATATTTATCCACTTGGAGTAAAAAAGAAGTGTTCATTTGCTGTAAGAATATTAATTACCAGCAAAAATAACTATAGATTACTTGCTATGAACTGTATCTAAATTATGCTCAATTGGATATCTGAACACATAGAGTGATTGTACTGCTTTCCACCTTGCAAATTTTTACTAATCCAGTAAGGAATTTTGGAAAGTACAAAGACAATACCTGTGCATACACATTACAGAAGCTGTAGCAAGAACTTTCCAACCATCTGACCAAGAGGTGAATTGCAAAAAGTACCAAATGTTTCCTGAGTGGTGATCTTCACCAAAGTAGCTTTTAGTTTTTATCACTTGTCTTAATCACTCTTGCAACATTCCATGCTGCCAGCTTGACTTTTTGTATGTAGTTGAATACACACAGTGGGCAGTGCAAGGAAGCTGGGCTAGTACTGAACTGTAGAAATGCTTGTAATAAACAACACCTGTCACTTCTATTTAAAGAGAAAGTAATCTTCCATACAAAGATATGACTTCACTGAGATGTCATCCTCCCTTGGCTTCCTTCTCACACGGTTTGGTTTTCTTCTTCCCCCAGAGCAGGGCTGCAAGGTAAGATGAACCATCAATCTGAGTCACAGGAATCCAGCCCTGGGCCCATGTCTTTTGACAAACATAAATACAGCCAGTTCTGCATAAAAGATCTCTCAATGTCACTCATATGAGAACCTCTTTCTTATTTGCAGAGCAAAGGAACCCATCTCTGACAAATATCACCCATGCAATAGGCTGTCCTGACATACTGCTCTCTCTGCATCATGCTACTTCCTTTTCCATCCATACTGAGCTACCCTGCTCTGAACATGGTGCTTGGAGCCCACCTCCCAGAGGAAACACCCTGCTAGGAGGCACTGTGCATTACAGGGCTTCCTTCACAGCATATGAAACACATTTATCTAGTGACGACTGATGTGACCTTTTCTGGGGGTTGAAGGAAATCATAGATGATTAAGATTAAGCTAGGCTGAGGTAATATCAATTTATCACCCTAGAGAAATCAAAATACATATTTAATGAAAGAGTATTTTCCTTGATGTTGAGATCATAGGAAAACAGACTTTGGAAATCTGTCTCTAACTCTCGTTGGCCTGTACCTGTCGCTTTGTTGCTAAGAGGCAGCCTCGTCCAGTTTCATCACTTCCCTTGCCATTAATACAGGCCCTGCAGTACCCACAAAATTTAATTTTAATTAAAATAACAAAAATACATATCTGTGGCTCCAGGCTTCCATAGCACCTTCAAAGACTGTTCTTTCTTTTTGGGCTCCTTTCTACAAGAAAGAAATGGTAGTGCTGGAGCCTGTCCAGAGAAGGGCAGTGGAGCTAGTGAAGGTTCTGGAGCACAGGACTTATGAGGAGAAGTTGAGGGAGCTGGGAGTGTTTAGCCTGGAGGAGAAAAATGTCTCAGGGAGGCGTCTCTCTACAAATCCCTGAAAGGAAGTGGTAACCTGGTGAGGGTTGGTCTCTTCTCCCAGGTAACAAGTGACAGGATAAGAAGAAACAGCCTCAAGTTGTGCCAGAGTATGTTTAGATTTGCTATTAACAAACATTTCTTCACGAAAAGAGCTGTCAGGCACTGGAACAGGCTGCCTGGGGAAGCAGCTGTGTCACCCTTGCAGTAGGTCTCTAAAAGCTGTGTAGGTATTGCACAAGGGGACAGGGTGTAATAGTGGGCTTGGCAGTGGTATGTTTACAGCTGGACTTAATGATCTTAAAGGCCTTTTTCAACCTAAAGGGTTCCATAATTCTATGAATTTATACAATAAAAGAAAATCCAGCACCATTAATCCAATAATTTCAATGGGAACGCAACAGTGTACAGATGCTATTTTCTGTTCCATGATTCCCGTGAGAAGATTGTTCTTAGCTTTCTCCAAATATTCTTCAAATTGATGGCTTCTAAATCAGCCTAAAAATTCACCACAAAAAGGCAACTTTTCATCCTAGGCCAGGCAGCAATTTGAGTTTCATCTTGCAAAATGGGAGAGTTCCAGTTTAAGGATTACAGCTTCTACAGCATGGCCCAGAGGAGAAATTTTCCAACATATTAAGTCTCATTTCAGACCCAGCAGCTTCAATTTTAGCTCAAAGTGCCCATAGTTTCCAAAGCACTGGGATCACATTTGCCCATGCAAAATATTCCCCATAATATATAGCTGCATTCCTAATTAGCTGGGATTTCCAAATCTGAAGGTAGAGCCCTTTTGTGGAGGACAATGCAAACATTTAACATTAAAATGACAGAAGCAGGGGTAAGTGCACTAAGGGCCAAATCCAAAAGGAAAGGCTGCATTCTTCTAGGAAGCTGATAATGGTAGGGTGGAAGGAACAGCAGGAGAATAAAAATGGCAGTATGTAGTGCTTGCACTGCAGAAACATTACAGTAAACTATTTCCACTGAGTAAAAGCTCTACCTGTACTTGTTGCTGTAGGTGGAAAGTCACTACTCTTGTAAATAGATACTAGGTGAAAGGGTTGGAGGACAACCTTCTTCTTTATGTTGGAGGAAGATTAACCTTTGCAAGGCCACTTTAACCAAATATTATGCAAAGTCCTAAGCGGAATAAGCACTCTCATTTCCATCAGAATCTAGGCAATTTTTCATTCTCATGACTTCCCCTACTGCCCTTGAGGAACGGCATTCAGAAGTCCCAAGGTAGCTTTTAAAATCCATTGCCCAGGAATTTAAACTTGCAAAATACATATTTTTACAGCACTCAAAAAGCCCAGACTCTCCTGAATATTTAAATATAAAGATACCACCCAAGTATGCTCATATGGGACAAAAATGGTATTTGAAGTGCCTTTATCTTGCCAGAACACAAGCTAGACTGACAGTTGATTTCTATAGTATTATTAATTTATATTTATTAGCACAGAGCTCAAAAACATTAATATTTTATAGCACAGAGGAAGAAATATCCCTTCTCATTATGCCCTGACCACACTGCTGCTGTCATGGTTATTACTGCAAATTTAAGAAAAACAACAACAAAAAACTTCAACACTGTAACCATGTTTTTCCGAGGTTGTAGATTATTCTCTCTGTTTCCAGTAACATGACAGGGCCTTAGAGAATAGACTCAGGAAACTTGCTTATAGGCAATTTCTATGTATCTTTTAACTTTCCTCTCACATTCCATTCTAGGTAGTAAACAGAAACAAGGGTAAAAGGATTCAAGTGATTTCTTTTTGTCCTCAAAGTGTATCCTTTCTTTACCATTCCCCTCTTTCTTACTATGCATCCCTTTCCAGATGTGCACTGGTATGCGTCTGTGGCAGGTAGCTTGCCAAACAGAAGTCCTTCTGTCCAGAGACAGGCTTTTCCCAGAGTCACTGGCATACCAAATACAGAGGAAACTTTATTTGATTAACTGCAAGTCTCATGGCAAACAATATATGATAGCTGCTGAAGGACAAAGCAACCTGCATCTGTAGGAATAATAAAAGTCAGCATCTCCCTTTTGCTATTTTTTTTTCTACTTTTTCTTCTGGTATTTCTCACTTCAGGTCAGCCATCATATCTGTAATAAAGTAATGAAGGCTTCTTCCTTTTCTGTATAGTGATCTTAGGGGGTTGTAGACAAAAAAATGTGAGGGAAAAGACATATAATTTTTACATTTATAAGAGGAATAAATTTATTCTCTGCATGTAGTAATTAGTGGTGCAAATGGTCAGTAAGCAATACTTCCATACCTTAATAAAATAAAATCTTTGGTTAATTAGGAGATTAAAACACATAATGAATATGTGAACTCTGCCAACTGTTCTAATAGAGGCCGTCAGCTCATTTATATTGTTAATTGAACAATTAGTATTGCTGAATTGTAAACCCACAGGAGACAGGAGTGGAGAACATGTTACTGAGACACTGCATTACTCTGCTGGCACCAAATATCTGTGACCATAGGTGACTCCATTGCCCTCCAGAGTCTTTTAACAACATGGGTGGATTTCAACCATTAGGGACAGAAATTTAAATGTGCAAATGTTTGCATTTTGCTGAGACTGATTATAGTCTGCTTCTTCAGCAAAATCCCAGCACATGAAGACTGACAGATAAGCAAACATATGAAAAAAAGATGGAATGGTCAAGAAGAGTAATGTACCATGTCCAGAACTTCCAGGCATCAGAGACACCCCTACCCATGCCTTCTTTTCAGATGGCAGAAAATAACACTCTCCCTGAGGGTACACCTATTTTTGTGCATTGATATACATGTACACACATATTTATTTAAAATATATGTCTATGACTATTTAGGGTACAGATTTTAAGCAACTTGCTGAAATGCAGTACTTCTGAACTTGCTGCTTACTGCAGAAAGAAAAATAATAAAAATGCACAAAGAAGAAGTAGCAGACTTAGAGCAGCTGCTGACTGATGGCACACAAGAGGGACTCTACAGGGGAGAAGTTTCTACTAGGTTTCTATCAGCCTAGAATAATGCATGTGTTGGACTGAAGAGATTCATCTATAAATAGGATCAGTCTTTCTTCTGCATTGATCAGCAGACATAGGCATAACCAAGGAATTTAAGGTGGATGAGACATCCAGCAATAACAGAAAAATAATGGGTTTTTTTTGTCTAAATTAATAAAGTGGAGAAATTGCTCAGAACAAGTAATTCATGGAAAAGGGTTATTGCTGAAATGTTGCTAAGAACAGTACCTGCACTGAACTTTTAATCTGTCACTCACTGTTCATCTTAGTCACATAAAGTCACCTAGGAGCTAATTGAACCAGTTTTTTACTGTTCTTCCTGTTATACACTGGGTATGCCAGTTTGATCTGAAAAATACTATATTGTTTTGATGCTCTGTCAATAAAGCATCACCACACTGCTGGAGAACCATGAATGAAAACATGTTTCCTTCTTAAAATGAAGGCAAAAAAAGGAGAAGGAAAGGGGAGAGGGAGTGACACAGCCTCTCTTGTCTTTTGACATGGACCTTGGGACTAGCTGTTCAATGCTTCAGTTCCAGCGACTTAGTAAAGCCACCACTGAGGGTCTTCACCCAAATGTGAGTTATTGGTGTCCTCTTCAGAGGATGGTGTCTCAAGACAAGTCTGCAATCTCTGTTTCACTGCACAACTGCATCAGTGTTGAGAATCCACTGTTGCCTGAGCGTCATTTTCCTGAATAGCATAATAATATTTTATTTTCAGTGCTCTGAATTTCTCATGTTACACAGGATTAACATCACCTATTACCGTGATGAAACATGCCAACTGCTTAACAGAACACAGTTATAGATGAGTCCGGGAAATTAAAATTATACGGGGGCAAGTTGGGATTTTGCTACACCTATGAAACAACACAGTAGTTATTCTAGATTGAGACAAATTTAAACAAGGGAGTCTTCAAAACTACTGCACGAAAAGTTGCAAAACAACCTGTAAGCAAGTGGAACACCATTATCTATGGTAGAAAGTGCTCTGTCTGCCTCTTCCTTAAAGCATTGATAATGTCTTTATATATCCGTTTCTGGGAGATGCCACATCAAACTTCTTAAGTTTGCACAGGTAACTGAAGGCTAACTGGGACTTGCTCAGAAATAATTGCTATGCTTTAACATTAAAAACACTGAATGATTTTTCAGTGGCAGGGCAGGGGAAATCCAGAGCTGTTGACCATTTGGCACACCATGCTTAAGTTCAGGGAAGCAAATCCTAAATAGAACTATTTATCCACGGAGAGTACACATCATTGTCACAGGATATTGTGCACTCATAAAAAAGTTCAGGTGATTTCAAAACAGCAGTTAGATAAATTCATGGAACAAAATTCCTACAAGTGCTATTCAGTACTGAAGTAAATGCCTCTGCACAGTGATACCTGGTCTAGAGATAGCTGTTACCTGTGAATGTATACCAGGGAGTTACTTCAACAGGTTTGTGCCAGTTTTCAATTTTTTTTCCTAGATATCCAGTTAATCACTGACAGTGGCAGGATCCTAGTCTGGACTGAACTTTGATCTGACTCACACAGCCACTCTTCTGTTCTTCCAGGAAAATTCTGCTCTTACTGTTACTAGACATAGAACATTTACTGTGTACAGCTGGTACAAACTATGCAAAAACGTTGTAAAACCAGGCACCACTACTGAAAATACCCTAATCACTAAGTCAATATTCACCTCTACAGTTAAATTTGTCACTGTATCCTAAGGGAAAAAAGTCTTGCAAGTCTAGTGCAGCAAGTGCTGATTACTGCATTTTTGATGATGCACACTATATTACTACAGTTGTTTCTACCTTGCTGCAGTCTAACTGAATCCATACTTTTGAAAAACTACAATTTTTTTTATTTCTCTTCACCTCTCCTATGATGTATTGAAAAACTCTGGACCAGTGTAAGAATTGAAACCAATGTCTTAACATAGAAGTAGTGAGTTTCATACTGCACTGAAACTTCAAACATTTTCCCTCTCAACTTCTGACAATAAGGGTTCAAAACAAGGTGTTCATAGTTTTGCTTCATTTGTAGCTTTAATATCAGCATACACTGAAAATTTTACATGTAATGTGAATTGTTGTATTATTTTCTTGTGAAGAAGACCTAAACCCTAATCTCAAAGTAAAGCAATCATGCATGTCTTTACTCATGCACGCAGCTGTGATGTATTTGTGAGAATTATCTGCATTAGTATTAGTTAGTATAGATTTGAGTGTTGAGATGATCAGTGATTAAATCTACAATTATTCAAAGGTAGCGCTCAGTATGTTACACTTCCCCATACTGAGCAAATACTAGGAAAAAAATTACGAGCACTAAAAAGTTAGAGTTCTTGGAACACAGAAAAGAAATGTAAAGTATAGCAATCTTTTAGCTAGTCTTTAAAAAAAAAATCAATCTTTATGACTTCTGAAAATTGATATGTATTAATTATGAGTCTTATGTGGTTTCTTCAATTGCTTTTTGTAAAATTTGCCAAGTTGCTTTTTTTTTTTTTTTTAATAACTGAAGCTGCACATTTTATGTTAAAATTAGAAACTTCCTTTGTGGCCTTTTAAACTTAATTATACATCACAATTGTTTCTGATTTTAGAGCTATCACAGATTCAACCTCTAATCTCTCTTTATCACTAGCTAACTCTTTACTATATAGCATAATAATGAAAATGCTAGACAAAGAAACAGCAGAGGCATCTCCAAAATTTCCAGCTCAAAAGCATTAAAGTAGCTCTTTTCTTCTTAAAATTTATTGATAGATTTGGCAGTATGCATGGGCTTTATTTGAAGACTGGGCTTTCAACATTGCATTGCCTTTTGAGCAAGAGTTGGACAAAATCAGACACTCTTAGTTACACCTAAACCTGGTATTACCTTCATTTATGTAAACCTGGAGTAAATCCAGTAAAGTTATAGTGGTCAAATAAAGTGGTTATATCGAATAAAGGCAGTGTAAGATAATAGCAATTCCTCCTCAGCCCTCCCCACCTGTTTTACACCTTTTAAGACTGACTTCACCCTTTCCCCACTGTATAGCAGCCCACCATGTGCTTAGCAACTGTGCTGGTACTTCTTTCTGATGTTTACTTCACATCTTCACCAAGGGAGCCATGGCTACATCAGGGAGTCAAACAGTAAAGAAAGGAAGGGGACATGGCATGTGAGGTCTGTCTACATTTCAATAATGTAAATTAATTTCAAGTGGGAAGTTTACCAGCCAAATAAATTGCATACAGTTCAGCTGCACCCATTATACCTGGCAGAGAAATAATCCCATTGACAGAACTTTTCCCAGGTGACTGAAGCTGCTGGGCAGACATTGGAGTGCTGCTGTCCCCCTGAGCCTTCTTTTTGGCTAACAAAGGAGAAGCAGTATGTTACTGGAAGGTTTTGAGAAGAGTGATCTTCTTCCAACAGGCCAGAAGTGCCCTTTGCCATGAACAAGTGACAAGGTCCCTCCTTTGACCTGCTGTGTTTACCGCCTCATATTAGGGTTGTCTCCTGGCAAGCAGAACACCAGAATTTGAACCACTGTAGTCTGATAGCTAAGTTTTAGTTAATAGATAGTTAAACCTGTTAAGTTTCCTGACTACCACTGAGTTACACAAAAGCCAGGTATACATTGTGATTTGCTTTAATTTATTTGCTACTTTTTGTTCTTAATTGCTTGTTTTAGGAGAAGAGGTGTTTCCTGCACTTTGATCTGTATCAGTGGCATGTCTCCCAGCCACCAGGGTACTTCTCAGCCAGGAAGGGCTGACACCTATCTGTTGAGTCTTTCCTGCCGTCACCAGGCAGCTGCTAAGAGGGATCTGCAGATCCTTCATCTGACACATCCAGCTACAAAGGACAGGGAGCTGAGGCACTCATCTTTGACTTTCTGATCTGCTTAGCTGAAGCACCTAAACCATACGTACCTGATACAGTTCCACAGTGCCTTGACGTTCCAGTTTTGACTGGGGATGATATAATACAAATCTTTAATCTTTTTCATCACCTCTCAGCAGTGTTCTCTGGAGCACTGCCTTGTCCCTTCTCAACCAGCAATTACAGAAGTTTTGTATTGTAGAATCTCAACATGGAAACAGCTCTTAAAGAAATACTTTGCTCCAGCAAGCCCATCCATCAGGGACATGAAAACTGAAGTCTCCTTCCTTTTTCTAGGTAGGAGGGGATGACTGAAAGGAAGTTCTCTGCAAAAACTCTGTAATATGCGCTTCTAAACAGCCTGGATTTGATGAGTTTCTGAATGTGATCCAAATAGCTGATATAATTAGCAAAACCAAATAAGCTACCATGTACTCCAGCCTTTCTCCAAGTCTGAAATAGAAATTATGGAAAATAATGAAATTCTCCTGCCTTCTGTGTAAGCCAGGTTTTTGTTTCCTGCTTTTTCTCCTACTAGTACCTGCGGGTGCACTAAAAACTCATATTTCTCCTTACAAAGTTTGTCTCAGAGCTAAGAGCAGTCTGAAGGGTCTCTAATAAAGAGAGTATGTGCATATTAGATAATGACAGCAAGAAGAGGCTAGCTGGACAGCTGGAATAGATTTTAATACTACTGGCACAGAATTTCATTTTATTTATTGCATGGTCAATCCTACTGGCATATCTAAAACAATAGACATCCTTATTTTTCTAATAAATAAATCAATCAATCACATTATTACTGCAGTCTAAGCCAAGTGAGGTTTAAAACAAGTTATTCAGGGTTGTCCAACAAGAATCTCCTTTCCATGTTACCTACCTGTTTTGCAAATGCTTATAGCTAAAGAATGGTTGATGTTTGATGACCATTCTCTGCACAGACATTCTTTCGAGCAGGGCTATTTTTCATCTATTTTTTACAGACAGACCTAATAAAATTGTGGAAAATCTGTTGGCTTAATATTTTGTAGCCTTTAGGCGGATTTACCTGTGATTCATGCAGTTCAGGAAGCCAGGGGAAGGAAAGCCTATTTTGAGAGAATGTTCATCTGAGTACTTCTCAGGAAAATTTGAGAAAGACATATTTTCCTTACTGCCATATACTTCTGTGCACAATCAACAAGCATTTTGCTCTGAGCCTTGGTGATGAATGTTCCCAAGGCACTCTTCAAAACATCAGGGGTTTCCTCTAAATGTCCTTGGGCAAATGGCAGATCAAATGTCCTCTCACTGAGGGTGGTGACATTCGGGGCTCTCTGTCTGCTAACTGCTGCCTGAAAACCAGCTGCCTTTCATTTATGGCAGGCATACACAGAGATTCTGAGGAATACTGTCCTTTGGGATAGAAAAGCACTGAAGGAACATTGGATTAACTTTTTACAAAAAAACAGCTGAAGGAACGCTCAGACCACACCGTAGAGAGAAATATTCCTCAAGTTCATATTCTCTTGCTAGCTTAAACAAGTCAGGCCTGGCTTGAAACAAACACTGTGTTGTCTGCTGAGATGCTCTGAGGAACTCCTCAGCAATAGGCATGTCTATCAGGAGCTCACACAAACGAGCTTGCCCTCCCCCAGCAACTTGCCATTAATCCTTCTCTGCTGCCACTGCAGGACTTACTGCAGCAAAACCATGACCCAAGCCTCTTCTGGGAGCATGTCTGAGGCAGAGAGAAAAACAAGACCCAGGAATATGCCAGGCTATCAGCACCAGGTGACTGAAATTCAAGGTCAACACCTCTCAGGACTTCCACAAATAGATTTCAGTCCTCTCTGGTTTTTAAAAGCCCCCATTTCTCATAATCCTTCACACTTTCCCCACCCCCCACCCCCCAATGGAAGCAGGAATCTGCTATTACCTGCCTTGAACAAATGGGAATTGATGATGTGAGCAACTTGCTCAAAATCAAACATCAGCATTGAGACAGAGGAAACAATTGAGCTCACAGCTCCAGAATCACAATTTTTTGCCCCAAACCTTAGGCAATCCTTCTTTCCCTTACATTAGGAATTCAGCGTAGATGTAATGGATACTTACTTCTTGAATAGGGTGGAACTATGTAGCAGCACACCCTGCTCTCCTCCTGACTCTCACACAAGCTTATTGATAGTGACAGAGTTCAGCATCAAGACAGAAAGCTTTGAAAATAGGGGTCCCTGTCTGGATTTTGTGCCCTTCTCAGCATAACTCCATATATCCCAGCTGCACTGACATCCAGAGCACAGTACATCACACCTGAAGTCAGCAGTGTTTTATTTTCCTTGCTTCTGTGCTGTAGAGGAGTGCATGACGGGAAAATTGGTTCTCTCCCAAGATGACAGTTAATTCTTACTTTCTAAAGTGTCCTTATTTTCTTTCTATGCTTATTTGGGTAATCACACTTCACCCCTGGGCCATAGATTTGGAGTGTGCAATTCAAGCTGCGTTATGTTGCATTATGATGCCATGTAATACAGGATAAATGCTTGCTTCCTCTGGGATACTGCATTTTGAGGCACACTACTGCCAACACATAGGCTTCTGAAACACAACTAATGACAAAATCATAAAATCAGGAGGTACTGGTTCCAACTTAGTAAAGGATAAAGAGGAAAAGAACAAAAATAGAGTGAAAGAGCAAAATATATAAATACTGCCGACAGTTTCAAATATAAAGCTTTTTGACGGGTTTCTTGAACTTCCTTTGGACTTTAATGTAGCCAATTCTAAAGATAAAATACAGACTCTTTCCCCTGCCTAGTCTGCTATTTTGGCAGAGTATCCAATTTCAGTGTCTCTAACAAAAGCATAATTAGACTTATGATTACAGACGTGGGACATTTACTCCCACCATGTTTTAAGTTGAAGGTTTCAGACCTATTTTTCCCAGCCTACTGCAACTTTTATTCTGCATATTTCTCTTTTGTTCAAAGTCTTCAATTGTTTATAAATGTTTAACTACAAGGAAATACAAAAAAGCTGGATATTAATCTATATAAAAAGGAAAGTCAGAGATTTAAAAAAGACCTGCAAATATTCTAAGATGATAACAAGAATAATAAAAAAAATCTTAAAACCTACACTCCCAGTTGGCTATTGGCAATTAAATCACTTTAAAACAGGTCTCATTACATAGGGATTCCTCCTGGGCCCTTTGTAAATTTCTTTCCTAGGTATTTACCAGTGGACAGAATCACTGCTGAGACAGATGGCATGTATTCACCAACACCCCTGTACCCAAGCATACAGTGAGTAATTGGCTTCTGTCACATTACTACACTTTAGCTCCATGTTGTCGTAATGGGAATAAATGAATGGCTGCTATGGAGGATAGACACTGCTGCTTGCTGAGAAAATTGCTCAAAATTGGACCAGCCTGAATCAACTAGACACTAAGCTTTAGTTTCACTAATTTCTTTGTGTGGTTTAATATCAGGCTGTCACCTCCAGTACATTGAAAACATGGTACCTGTGGTTCTTACATAGGAAATTATCAATGGGTTCCATCTCAGCCAGCTCCTGTCAATCTCCCAGCTTCTCACTGATGATTTAGATGCTGAAGGAGGGCAGGCATTTACTAACAAAGGCAGGCAGAGGTAGGATTAGCCCCACTATACTCACCCTTTCCAAAATACACGTGCTGATGTGCTGCTTTGCCCATGTTGCATTGATACACCGCTTTGTGTGAATCTCTTAGCTCACCACACAGCATTTACTTGATAAAATAGAACTCTGAAGAACAGTCAAAATAGTTTTGGACCATTCTGATTCCTACTTTGTGCAGTTCTGAAGCAAAAATTTTCAGGTCACTGTTTTTGCAAGCCTTAGTTGTGTTGTCCGTATCACTTAGTTTACATCACATGGTACAGGGAAATTATATATCCAGAAATCCATCAAAGGCTGAGGGCACACAAATGTCTTCTAAGTTCCTCTCCTGCTGTTGCTCAGGGACAGAGTAAAGAGATGTTTCTGTCTCTGGCATCTGGCTTGTTTGGCAATCTGAATCAAATGCCTTGCATCTGCAAATCTTCAGCTTTTGAAACAAGTAAACATTGGATTTTAATGAGACTGAAATAAACAGATTGAGGAAGTGCTAAACTGTAGTCTTGGTCCTTGAAGGAATCCAGGGGAGTAGCAACAGGAGCACATGAGTGAGGTAAAAAATTAGAGCAAGCTAACATCAAGTAATACAACATAAAATAAGTTGATTCCTATCAAACAAAACCTTTGTGAGGTGCATCTCTCTGCTGGATACAATGTCAAAATGTCTGTTTTTTTCCATCCAAATGCTGTGTTTCTCCAGCTGTCTGGGCTCCTGAGAAACAGAAGCAGCAGATACTTGGACAAAGGATCACTTTTATCTCTGATGTTCAAATTTCTAAACTTCATTACATCTATCCCAAATCCAACTGGACTAAATTGCTAAAATTTCTCCTTATAATCATAGGAATTTAATTTCTATTACAAAACATTAACTGTCAACAATGAAATCTCTTTTTATAAAAATAGTAGATTGAAAATATCTATATTCATATAAAATAATTAGGTATATGAATAGATATATGAGTGGGTTACTTTCTTTTCTCTCTCCCTGTGAACAGGCAGGACTATCCATTTAAGAGAGATTAAACATTATGCTCTTTTTTTGTCAAATGTCAAAATCTCTCCAAAATACCCCAAGGTTTTGACTGATTCACTTAATTGCTTTGTCTTATTTTTTCTCCATCTGTTGAGTGAGAATATTGAAGTATGTACTGTAAATCACCTTTAGAAGTACTTTAAAAACCTAGCATTATATTCAGTTCCTGACAAACATATTTAACATCCTTGAAATCAAAGGCTAGTTCCTCCCATCCATTTCTCTACTTTTTCACTACAGTTTTTAGATGAGGATGCTCTTTTTAATTTGCGTCTTGCTTGCCATTCACATAGGTAAATGATGAACACATAGATCATAAATATGTTAGCTATAATTTCATCACCAAAGATTCATTACCTCAGAAATTCAAAAATGATCACAAGCCTAAGATTAGAGAACCCAAATAATTCTAGTGGAGTAATTCAAAGTATTTTAAGTGTCTTGAATTACTTGTGTTTCACACATGTAGTCCTTTTGGGGAAATTTAGAGAATATATTAGGTACCAGACAATCCAACAGGTCATTGGCAATCCTGGAGGTACCACAGTCAGCTGAAAGGAGTTACTATGAAAATTAGCGGAATTTGGTTCAGTATTTCTACAGCATTTGAAACTGAAGAACTCTACATGGATACTTCATATTGCCCATGGTAATGAGAAGCCTTGACAGCCCCAGCTCAGCATATCACTTAAGCTTGTGCTCAAAGCTAGGCATGTTCTTTGGATGTGAGGGGTGACTATGGGTCCCAAGCGGTTGTGCAGTGCTGTATATGCATGGAGGGAAAATATCCTTCCTGACCCCCCGTGGGCAATCATCTCAGCTCCTGAAGCATGAAATTAGAGTGGCCTTATCTTTGCTTGCATACTGTAACTACAAATGTTATTAGCGATCATAAATTTAACAAGCCCTATTTTAAAATCCATCCACAGCATTATTGCATGACTTTTGAAGACAGTCCTTTTCGAGAACTTACAACTTTTTCCCTTACATCTTTTAATTTCATTTGGGTGAACTGGGGGAGGAAGGTCACCGTCAAACCTGCTGAAATGCAAATATTAACAGTAATGCTTAGCTCCATTTCTGCCACCTTAGAACAAACAGAAACTTTCCAATGTGTAGAAATAATAACATTAAAATAAATACCACTCTTTCCTTCCCTGGAGTCTATGAAAAATCTTTACACCTCAGGCAAAAGATTCCAATTTTGAAGTGTTCTGGTCTAGTTGAAGTTTGTATCATTGGGATTCATGACGACAGTTTCCTTCTCTCTTAGCCCCTTCTTTTAACGAGGAAGCCCCACCACAGCTCAGCAGAAATGACTGATCACTGGTATTGAGAAATCTCTAATATAGGCAAAGATAATTTGCTATATTTGGACTACAGCAGGAAGAGCAGTGCAGGTTAACTTTTCTGTTCAGAGAGATTCTTTGCAAGTATTCCTACTATTTGGAAGGAGAGAAAAGGTGAATGGCAGTGCTGCTTCCCACACATGGAAAGCCCATCTCTTATGCACAATGAGCGACATGTGTTTTTCAGTCCAGATTACTTTGTACTTTAGCCTGAGGAAAAACAACAAAGTCACAGTGAAAACAAACCCTTCGAAACCTAGGGTGGGGCAGAGTATATTTCTCACTTGACCTTTCTTGAAACCCTTCCCCCAGCAGATGAGCTCCCACTGAGATTTAAACCATGAACAGCAGACAAACAGATGTTAATAGCATCTTCACTGAAACACTGTGCTGGTCCAGAGCTCCTGCTGAAAATGCTACTGGGCTTTATCCTCCCTCCTGTAGGCGTCTGTGCTAACGCAGACGATCTGGAAGGATTACAGTTTTGCTGCAGGCTCATGAAATAGAAAAACCAGAGCTGTGAGGGAGAAAGACCTTTACTGAACATTTCTCCAAATAAGCTAATTTAACAGTCAGATGGGAAAACGCTGCTTTATCTTTCCCTTCTTGCTTCCCAGCCTTTTGAATACCCTGTGATTTACATTGCATTCGAACCTTCAGCATTGTTCACCCCCTCTTCCATTCCATTCCTGATCTCCATGTCTTTGATTACATTGATAAAATAAAACCAATGTATCAGAAACCTACTGAAGCAGCTGACTACAAATATCTACAACAGCAAAAATAAACATTGGTGCAAAGCACCTGCAATCAACAGAAATAAAACTAAAGCAAAAAAAAACAAAACAAAACAGGAGAATATAGTATTGATAGGAGAAAGCATCCATAAAAATGAAGAAAAAGGCCAATTGAAAATTTTAGCAATTTCTATGGAATTTCTAATTCCTGTGTATTGGATAAGGTTGTAAGAGTTGAAGAAAATGAGCACTTGCACCAAAATGACATTAAAATTCACTGTTAATTTTAATGAAGTAGAAAAGCAAATACAGAACCTGTCTGTGGTAGTGCTGGATAAACCTCTTTGTCAAAGAACATGAAACAGACATGAATGCATCTCATAATTTTCTATGCCTTGAACTGGAAGTAAAATATCTTCTTTTAAAAATATAATACATAATGACTTTCTAATGTGAAGGAAATGCAGGTGCAACAATGGCTCCTAAATGTGCCAAAATGAGGTCTCCAGTTGGTAAATCGGTAACAGCTTTTCTTGTCTTATTTTACCCCTTTTCTGGAGCTCCTGAACATTATTCAAAAATAAATGCATTTCAAGTGTATGGTTGAATTTAGGTGGAAAGTGCTATTGCTTCTCCTTCTATTTTTTTTTCTTTTGCTCTTCCTTGCTCCTAATTGCTCCAAATGACTTTGAGCTGCAAGGCTTTTACGTTAATGGATGCCCTCATTCAGCTGAATTCAAAATCCTCTTTACTATAAGCTCTGAAGGACAACATACACAACACTAAAACCATCTGGATGGTTTATTTTATTCAAGCACCAGTTGCATTAATATTTGAAAGACATTACTTCATGTGTTTAAACACTTAAGAAATGAAAGAGGGATGGGGTCATGCAGGAAGAGAGATCTGACTGGAAAGAAAGATGCCCACTGCTTTGTGTGAAACATGATGTTAACAGAACGGAAATCAGACTGGGGAATCTAAAAGTTATACACCCTTTGTAGAGGCTTCTAAGCATCACAAAGCACCTCTCTGCAATCTTCCATGACATACTAAGAGCTCTTTTGATGCTTTAGCATTTTGCATCACATCCTGAGGTGACCTACACTGTTATGATATTATAATCATTACTGCTTTTTATGCTAATAATGGGATTTATGACATTATTACATGGAGGCCACAGGAGGAGAGGTCTCTTTCTCAAAGCCAGACAACTGCACCTAGAGGTGTGAAGAAAATACAAAGGCATGCCATACCTTGTGCTGTTTTGTCCCGCTGGAGTTCATTTAGTTGCATACTGTGACTGACAATGTTAGTACACAACCTGGCAGGTGATGATGGGGCCCATCTATGTCTGGTAGGGGTTCAAACCCTAAATTAGGTCTTGAGGCAACACTTCTATCCTTGCTGTAGTGGGGAAATGAATATGACTCTAATTTGGAGACAAAGCATCAGGGTTATGAAGGTGACACATGCTATTTAACACAGAAGTGCACAGAAAACCACGTTCAAAAAAATTAATACACCAAGAGATATCTTTCTTTCCTTTTAAAACTTAAGTCTACTGTATATCACCCAACAGTACAGAACCAAAAATATAACAAAATAAAAATGGAGAAAGCCCAGAGGAAGAATAGGCATATCCCTCTTTTTTCTCCTATATCTACAGAAAGGCCTCTGCAGGATGGAATGCACTGGATGTAGTTTGTGACTTGATCCATAAATATCAAAAAAATATGAACTTAAACATGAAAGGGGGTATTCAATATGAAGCAAAGTGGGCTTTCCCTCCCTCCGTCCTTTATTATTTGAAGAAGACATAATTTCCTGTGGAATACTGTCTAGCTGACCCTGGTGCTCCCACCAGTAATAGAAATTGGTCTGCTGCTCTTGCACAGAGCTCTTCTGAGGTTGCCTTGATGAGTCTTCAAGTCTGAGAATGAAATGGTTAAACTTCTTTTGCTTTCCAGGTGCTTGTCCTTTTCTCTCCTCCTGATCACTTTTCAGAGGTGAGCCTAGGAAGACAGAGCATATGGAAGGGGAGGAGGGGGGGATTGGTCTCCAAGCATTCCCAAGAGTTGCTTTTTATCAGATGATTTCTTGTTGAACATGGAACACAACGGATTCCCCTGCAAATGCTGACAGAGCCACCTTATTTCAGCTTTTATTTCCTTTGTTTGTTTCTTCAAAAAGACTGACATTATTATGGGAAAGAACATTGAGAGAACAAGTGAAATTTAAACAACATCCTGCTCTGAAACATTCTGGTTACGGCAGAGAGCATCTGTGCCACTGTATTTTAAATAGGCATTTGGAAGAGAAGTAGCTTTGACAAGATGATAATTTAGTCCTTTTGACTCCCTCACATCAAAGTGAATCTATCTGGAAATTCTCAGAAGAAACAAAGATTTGCTGAAAAATGCCAAATTCTTGACCCTGACCTATTTTGTTTGCAACAACGGGGGTGATACAAACTTCTGCCAGAGGAAAGCAATGTTTCTAGGATGTCAAATAGATTCATCCCTGCTTCTGAGTCACTGAGAACCCTGCCTGGCAATTTCTGTCATCAGCTGAAGAATAAGGTCATTCTCAGTTTGCTTCATTTTTAATTGGCTTTAGACTGGCAAGAACTATCTGAAAAACAAACAAACAAAATCCCACCAAATAAATGAATACACAAACCTCAACCAACCAATTACCCAAAAATAAAACCCCTCACTGGAAAAGCAAAAAACCAATCCCCTTGCAAATATAGGGAAAGCAAAACCTCCTTTTTGTGAGGTGACCTTGATTTCTTTCTCTCTCAGTAAAGAAAATATGCCTACACTGTCAATACTGGAAGTTACTGATCTGAGGTCACTTGGGCTTTATCTACACAGGGGATTTGCACACATTTTTCCACTGAGCAGGAAGCAGCAGCAGCAACAATGGAGTTTGCAGCGAATAAGTTCTGGAGGCACGACCTATATTTTGTCTTTCCGAATGACTTATCAGCTTTTCAGGCATTAGAATACATTTCTTGGAAAAGAGAATGGAGGAAAAAACCACTGATATTTCTACCTCCACTAAATCCAGGCCAATGTTTCACTTGGGAAAAATTGGTGGAAACATGCTGAAAGCAATGAAGTAATGTTTATTCACAACCAACCTGAGGGTCTGTATTTTCATACATGAACACAAACCCACAGAGGGAGTAGGACCAGGCAACAACTGGCACTAGATGGATTTTTTCATTTCCTGAGTTTGGCAGTATGTTACACCTCCCAGGAATAGATTTGCCACTGGCCTAACACTTCCCTATCTAAAAAATATTTCAGAGGATGCTGCTGAAGTCTTTTCCTTTGCTAATTTATATATTTGCCCATTTCACAAATCTCAGCTCAGTTTCTCCTACTTCATTCCCTCACTACTCCGTGGCACACAGTGGCTTACTGCATATGAAAAATACTAATCCTGCAAGCCAGGAGATGCAGAAAAGAGCTGTGTTAAATTATTTTTCTTAAAATTGAATTAATCCAGCCACTAACATTCATTGACTCAAATTTTTACAGCACTTACAATGGCATCTATCCTCTGGCTAGTTTCCACTGTTTATCTATAGAATGTAAGTTTCTTCTCTGATAATTTCTGAGCAATCCTTGCTCTTGGATGCTGCATTGTTACAACACACTGAAAAAGTAACAGAGAAATTAGCAATCATATTCTATGAGATCTGAAAGCTCCTCACATGAGTTGCTCAAATGAAAGACTTTCCTTTTCTGCTTGTAATGACATGACTGAGAAAAGGAACAAAATTGGCCACAGCTACTCAGTTTCTGATTAACAAAATACATGCTGCTCCAGAATGCTCGAAGGCTAGTAATTCAGTTTAAAGGTACACATTAGAAGCACGTTACAGCTGATTCTGTGGACTTTTAATTGGCTTAACTACCAGGTTTCCAGAGAGGAGGTGGAACTCTTGCTGAGATGTTCACTCAGTACAGAACAACATGTTACGACAGACTGTCAGTTATCCAGAATAAACTGGAGTTGTATAGTACCCTTTTTTCTCAGTGTTGTTTTCTAACCAAAAACATTCCCCTTGTTCTCATATCTATCCCACTAAGTACTAATGGAAACAAACTTATACCACAAGATTTCATAATGCATCACAAAAGCTTAAAAAGAAAAAAAAAAAAAGGACAAAGCATTGATAATTTCTGACACTTACCAAAACTTTTGTCCCAAAACTTCACTAATACTACCCTTTTAAGAAAAAAATGAATTAACTTTAATGTCTGTCATAATTCAGTCATCAATAACAATATCACAGTTTTGCTTGTTATCTCATTAACCTGGTGTTTCTCATGCTTCCTCTCATAAACACTGCTGAAGAGTGTTATTATAACCTTGCTGTTCGTTTAATTGCTGTTAAAAATCGTGATGATCAGAGAAATCTAAGTAATTTTTGGCAGCAGATTCCAAGCTTTCTAAGAGACTGCTTTCCACCTGGTTTCACTTCAGGAATCATAATTTCCCTGTGGCTGGCAAACCCCAGTGTTGCAGCTGCATTTCTCTCACAGGCACAGCTGGGGCACAGACATCTTACACGAGGAGCTGTGGCGACTTGGCCAGATCATTAAATCCAGATTTTTCCCCCTCACATTTTTTTGTCTATCCAGGAAATTCAAAATAGCAGAAGAAGATGGGGGCCCTGCATTTTAAGTGACTTGCAAGATGTGTTTATTTTTTCTTAGAGTAAGAAATGTTCAATTGTGGGAAGCTACAGAAGTTCCACCAGCCAAGACTTTCAGGATCAGCTGGAAGCAGAAGTGGAAAAATGTAGCATCTTTCATTATTTCCTCAGAACTATGTGTAGACTATGTTATGGAATTGTATCCCTCTACCGAAATCTGGAAATACCAGTAAATCTTGATTTCAAGTTTCTGTACATCAAGTTTAATATACTTGATATACAAGAAAAAAATTTACATGCGAAAAGGCTTAACCTATTTCCAAATTGAACTTCAGCTAATAGCACAGTTCATTTAATATTTAAATTTTATATCTGAAAGCAACACATATGGAATGTTACAGATTAATAAAAGTTTGTTCATCTCCACCACAATCCTGGACTCTGGAAAGTCTGAATATTTGCTCTGAACTTCTGCAGTATCCTTATGGTATGACCTCTAAACTCTGTGGTATATAGAGATCTGAATTGTAATTAATAAGATGATATTGTACAGAGCAGTGTTTATTACTTTGAAATGTTCCATATGCAAAAGTAAATTAGAGTTTGTGCTTTTCTCTGAATATCTAAATAAAATTACTTGTATGGGAACATGTAGCTGGCTGTGGATTATAAATCAAAGAATCCTGAAATCTACAATTATGCTTCTGCAAACAAGGTTTGCTGGATGTAGTAAAGAGATGAAGCTTACTGAGATGTGGATGCAAGCCACTTCCCCAGATCTAAATATCAAAGGTTGAGGGAATTCTACAACCTCAGTATAAATACATATCTGAATATCTGTAACAGGCACTGCAGTGGAATTCATCCAAATAACAGCACAAACACTCCTTTGAATGATAAGGAATCCAAAATCAAATACAAACTTTCTGAGATGTTCTGTAAGTGAGTAGTTATTTCAAAGGAGGTTGAAGGTGTTCAATAGCCTTGAAAAATCACAGACCAAATTGTGCAGAGAGCATAGCAATACAGATACTGGTATTATTACTCTTTTCCTCAAGAGTTTTGAGAGAGACAATCCCCAGCACAGACTCTCAGATTCCAGCCAGTATTTCAGGCTCCAGCCCAAACAATTGTACTAGTTACATAAGCCACTTTCCCAAAAAATGCATTACTAGTCAATAATTTTGCACTTACAGATACACATCTTCTACTCTTTAAAAGCATTATTAGTGGAATTGAGGGGGCTTCAGGGAGGAAATGTAGCTTCCAGTATTTTACACTTTAAAATATTAAATAAAATAAACACTGAAGTTTAATAATGAGCTTTTACAATTCATTTGTTGCCATAATTTAAAAACTAACTTGATCACTTCTTCCAATCAGAAAATGTGCCTTCAGAGCTCTCCAATTTACCTGGAGCTTCCTAGTGTGTCAGAACTTGCATCATCTGAACAACTACAATTGTTTGCAATGCCTTTTCCATATTTCACAGTCCCCTGTGAGGTGACAGAAACAATTCCAAAGACTTTATTGCCATTAGAAGTGATGACTGTCAAGGACACAGAACTGCTCAAAGTTAGAAAAGGAAGGAAGCAGAAGGAACAACCTCCAGTAAGATGTTTCCCCCCCAAAAAATGAGAATGAAAGCAGAAAATTCAGGCTTCATACTGGAATCATTCTTTGTCTCCTCTGACTCTTTGCATAAGCCAAGCTCTTGCCAATTATCAAATTGAAAATAAGAGGAAAACAGTCTCCTAACCCAGATGTGCCAGCAAAGTGCCAATGGTCAAGGAAACCACTGTGTGCTCTCTCTTTCCTGCTACTTTAGTCTGCTTGTGGGTTGCCACTCATGCCAATACTTTCCATGCATCACCATTTAGTGACATGTTGAATTTGGACTATACTTTCCAGGAATGAGATGCCACATATGAAGACAGAATTAGGGTTTAAATGGAAATCATTTTACAGCTCTAATTACATGACATGTTTGGCACAGCCATCAATAATGAATGCGTGCTTAGTTACTTACAGAATTATTATCCAAGCAAGTGGTTTCCACTACCTCCAAATAAGCTTTTAAAAATCAAATCTATCTTACCTAGTATTTTTTAACTCAGGAATTAACAGACCAAGCCATCAAATGTTGATATGATGAGGATCTTATCATATGAGAAGAACAATGATCCAAACAGTTCAATGTATCATTCCATAAAAGTCAGAACTAAAGCACTGTTAAACCAGATTAAAAATTAGGTCGAAAATCACCTTCCTACTCCTAAGCAATAAGCATGCCATAATAAGCTATAACTTTTTTCTTGCTAACTTTAAATCAGAAAACATATATTTATAGATATTTCTAACAAACATGGTAGGCTGAATAGAACACAAATTATGCTAAGTAGTATAGCACGATAAAAACATTTTACTGAATTCAAGTTATTTCAGGGCATGGATCTTGACCATCTTTCTGTTTTACAAATTGACTCAACCCACCTCTTCCACATGAAGTGATGCAAGTAGTCTTTTTGGGGTGAAAAAGTAGAAATATACTAACTTTGCTATGTAACTTGAAAGATACATTTCATTATGCAGACGTCTATTTCCTTACAGGCTTTAAAGTCCCCGCAAGGTTATCAGAAATCTTTAAACACATAAGTCCTTCATTCAGATTTTTTAATTTCTGGCTTATTTCCTGATGCAGGAATTGGCTACAGTTATTCAGGTACAAATGAAACTGCCAAGAGGCAGCTGCACTCCGTACACTCAGCCAAATGCATACTCTGACTCCAGCATTTTACTGTTATGATTTTGTTTCACAACATCAATAAGGCATTTCAGCTGTAATGGTCTTTAGGGATTATTACTGAACTTCTTGGGTGGTTATAGCTACTCAGCCTCTGGCTCTGTGACTCCACACAGTCTGAGCAGAATAGTGCAGCACTCTTGGTAGGTGTTCATTTCCATGGGTCACACCACACATCGCTGGCTAAGGCAGGCAGCCTTAGCACCAAAACACGTTTCCTCCTTGTCTCTTAGCCCAGGAGGAGACTGGATGCACACTTCATGCCTTACACCCCCCAGGGAATCTTTTGTCATCCAGTATTGTTCTATCCCACTGGGCCATCACAAGAGGGAATCAATTCATAAACTGCTGAAATCAATCTCAAAGTAACATTTTTTTTGCTTGTGTTTGACTATAGTCCTAGAGCAGAAGAAGAAAGGTGACTGACTACTCTTAGAGTTTTCTGAATGTAGATGTTGCAAAAAAAGGGAAGTAAATGAATTTATTGCATAGATAGGATTTAAGTGTTTAACACTTAAAACAGATGGGAAGTTTGTTAAAGAAATTTCTATGCTCAAGTTTCCTTAGGACAGGGACCACTGGATCATTCCAAATTGTGCAATTTTAAATCACAATTGCTGAATGGCAAACAAAGTCCTTCTTTTAATGAAAGATATTCAGAAATCATAGGCTTGATCCAACACATCTCTGCAGTCTAACCCATGCTCAAAGCCAGATGAGGCTGTTGCTGTTTCACCACTTTTGCTTGTTTTATCAGGTTCATTTACATGACTCCACTTGGCTGAAATGTGTTTAAAGAATCTATTGGATTTAAGTATTGATAATAGTTTACTAGAAGAGTTCTTCCATTGGTTTCTCATTCTCAGTGCACTTCTGGAAACTTTCTCACATCTGTAGAAATTAAATGTATGCTATCAGAACTTCAGCATTGACCATTTTAGCCTGATCACCTAGAAGTCATGAAACAGCAGAATAATCTTAAAATTTCATATGTGTGTCAATGAGATGAGCCTGTGGTTTTATAAAATGACTGCAACCTCTGATTTACACCAGCTGCAGAGATGCCAGGTTAATTTTCTTCCCTTCTCAGCTTGGTTCTCTATCTTGCATTCTCTTATCTTCAGATAAATAAGATGAGATATTCCTCAGGCAGAACAAATAAGAATTAGATCTCTGCAAGTCGACATACTACTGCAGCCAGGTTGAGCCCTTTCAAAAATTCCTCATGAAAATTCCCTATTTACTTTGGAGTCTCTGTCCTACCCCTGTGCTTTGTTTTGTCTACATTCTTCTGGGATTATTTTTTGTTGCTGTTGTTATAGAAGAGTGAGTATATCTCCCTTTTCCTCACCCAAAAATGTTGCTGTAAATTTCCAAGACTCCAAATATGATAAAAATTAACCTGCCTGTAGCAAGACACAGTTTTTATTTTCTGTCTTCTCACATTTTCACAGTGGGTTTTCACACAGGCCTGTCAACAGGCCAGAATAGATGCCACAGATACTATAAATTAAGTATCCTCTAGAATTGGCTTTGATATGCTTACCACATATAAATAAAATAAAATAAAATAAAATAAAATAAAATAAAATAAAATAAAATAAAATAAAATAAAATAAAATAAAAAGCATTATTTTGAAAGACATCAGTTCAGCATTAGTACTATTTGTCTTTAATGTGGTTTGCAGGTAGCTTAGTCAGAAAAAAAAGAAAGTTCCGAGTGTTCCTTTTCAGAAAAAAAAAAGCTGAAAATCAAATGGGGCAAATCTTTCTGGGAAAATAGTTGCAAGCTCATGACTGAAAGTACAGAAATTGATCAATATTAATACTAATATTATAAACTTTTTTTTTAATTTTCTTTTTTTTAAGTGGCTGGTAAAGATACTGTTTCTTTAGTTCTGTTGTGTAAAACCAAATGGAAACAATCTGATGGAACTCACACGGTTATAACTCACAGAATAAAAAGTGGGAAAATGTTGAAACAAATTTTATTCTGGGTTTTCCCCTAAATAGAAGGAATTTCAGATTTGAGATTTAACATTCTACTTCAGTTCCATTTTATGTAACTTCACTGGAAGTCAGATGTTTGAGACAAATCAAGTGACATGATGCCAAAATGTCAGTGTACTCCAACCCTCAGGGCAGATATAACATACTTTTCTGTGAAAGAGTCCAAGATATATCAGCCCAAGTGATAACCTGAAGGTCTAAGAGGGAAAATTGATAAACACACTACAGAGCTTTCCAGTCTTGAGAGGGATGCTGAAATTCTGAAATAGCTCAGAGTAGAGCTTGTTCAACCTCCTCCATGCCATTGATATGACATCCCCATCAACACATGGCTCTGAGACAGGACAAGGTCTGTGCTCAGGACCAAGGCAATGAGTTGTAGCTCTGCAATCACTCAGATCTAGCTGCCCCAAGTTACATGACAAAGCCAGTGTGCTGAGAAAAGACAATCAAGGAACCTGACTCTAGCCCTGCACCTGGGCTGTTATAAATTTTGCTGTTGCTCCCATTCCTTTTTGTTACACCAACCAGGTATCTCAATATTTTATTACTCTAGATTCACACTTCATAACAATCAGAAAAGTTGATTATCACGTTTTAAACAGATTTATCTTTAAGAAAAGTAGGCTTTTTAAAAGTTAAATCAAACACTTTTAATTAAACTGTTCTTATCTCAGCATACAACTAGTCTTCTGGAGCTACTGGTTCAGATTTTTGTTAAAGAATACAGATCTAGTGAAGTAAGGAAAAAAAGACATGTATCTCAGCAACAGAGTTGGAGGGGGTTGCACTCAAAAAGACTACAGAAATTCAATTTTGTTTACTTCTATGATATAAAAATGCATTGGGCAGTGGGAACAATCAGACTTTGGTACACTAGGATTCTCTCCAAAAAAATGTTAATGACAGAAGCACACAAAATGGATGAATTTCCTTGTGGCCTATCCTTGTATGAGATAAGCACAGGGGACAACATAAGTCTCATATTCTAATTTGACAGGAGCATATCTGACTGGGCAGATTTTACCAAGGAAATGAATGAATAACAGACATCCTCACCATCCTAAATCTATATTTGTGCTATAGCCTGAGTTACAGCGAGCTTAAGTCAAACCTACAAATGTTCAGGACATACAATAAAACCAAATTATATGGAACCCAGAAAACAATAGCACTGCAATAATCCTACACAACTATTTTCATTTTCTCTAGCTTTAGCTTCTATCAGAGCCTCCTTAGGTGCCCTGCTGTACTCATTTTTGTTAAGAACTTGTTTCAGATTTGGAATTCCAGAAAATGAGAAAGATTATTCTCACATAGGTCTCACATCACTGCTGGGTGAAAGCTCTGACAGGAATGACTGTGTCCCTGAAGGACCCCATTCCAATCAGGCAGAGCTCCAAGGCAGCAGGAGACCTAACAGAATGAGAGCACACCATAGTTATGCAAGAAGGCTTTGTTCCTGGAAAGGTAGAGCTGTGAGGATGCCCAGATTGCTCTAGGACAGTAGCCAGAGACTGCAACAGTAGAAACACCTGCAGGGTCATATAAGAATGTCAAAATAGGAGGGGAAATAATGGATATGGCCTTGCATCTCTCTCTACCTCAGGAGACCCTTTACATGTGTAGGTGTTCAAAGGCAATTAGCAGCCATCAGTAAGCAGGTGGCAAAGAAGAGGTGAGGAGCTTGGGAAGAGGCAGTCAGATCCCAAAGCTGGCAGATGTAGCTGCTGGAGCTGCAGTGCCATTCTAAGACTCTTTTGACACTGTCCCTGAGCACCTGCCACTATGATCACCTGTTTGCTGCAATCTCCTCAGCAGCCCACCTCTTTTGCCCCAGCCAGAGCTTTGCTCTCCTGTTCATCTACTTCTCTTCCTGTTTCTTATAAATGAGCCACTCTTGGTGAGCAGCTACTTCAGCTGCTCCCTGGATCCTTCCTCTCCTTCCTTTGCCTTGTCATCCCTCCCTATGAAGTCTTTGCATGTCACTCTGCAAGTCAAGCACCATCCTCTTCCCTAATTTGCTTCTCTTTAGACTTTAGCTGCTCCAGGGCATAGCACTTGCTCCAGGTTTCCAAGGTACCAACAGTCCAAGGTGGACAATGGTCCCATGAAATCCCACTGACCTCCCAGGTTTACACAGTCTCTATCCTTGGTGGTGTTACAAGACATCTTTTTGAATATTTTTAGTATTGTGAAATATTAAACTGCTGCCGCCCACCAATACTGCCCAGCCTGCTGTTAATGTGCATTAGGAGAGCACATAAATAACACTAACAAGATTTTGTGAGCAAATGTGGGAAAAAAACCAACTACTTAGTTTTGTGGAAAACTTACTTATGGCTGTTTTATTAAACAGGCAAAAGCCTACTTTCTTCTTCATATACTAAGCTGCCCAAGCACTACAGAACACATATGTAACAGTTTCACATGCTATTTTTAAATGTTATAAATAGTTATCTTAAAATACAAATTGATACAACCAAATGGCATGGCCTAATAGCAAAATTGAGAAAGATCAACAGTAAAATGCCACATACAGAGGTACATAATCATATACTCTTGTGTCGTGTGAAATCATTCCAAATATAACTTTCTGATGATGTTAAGAGATGGAGGAAAAGGGACGTGTAGATCACAAGAGGAAGCTCACAACTTCTCTGCCAGAAATGCTGGGACAGCTAAGTGGGAAGTATCATTTACACACATGCAATTAGGCAAGAGAAAAACTGCAACACCACCAGGATGCGATGAACTGTGTTTAAGGTTTTGAAGGCATCAGCACAAATTCACTGTCAATCTCCCTCCATGTAGCCTGTCAGTGTACAGAACCAGGACCAGATACAAGATGGACAGTAGTCCAAAAGCTTTGGAGCAAACATAGCACATTCAGGCACCTTTTAATCCAGAACCTCACCAGCCTGAAATGCTCTGGTGTCCACTGGTACCTGTTGGCAAGGCTTTTTCTTACCTAGAAGTGGCCAATCCCTCACCCACTAACAAAAGCTGTATCTCCTAACTACTTATCCTGCCGTGCTGTCCCTCCAAGGCAAGCTATTAGTGGCAGAAGTCCTAACACCTTCCTCAGCTCTGCTTCTGGCATCTCACCCAGGTACTTTTTGATTCATGTGATGTCTTTCCACTCATCATCTTTCATGTTGGTAATAGGGAATTCTAATCTGCCCTCCACGCCTGGTACCTCTCTTAGCCCATCTGGCACCAAAGCCCACCGTGACTGGTGGTCCACAGTTCCATTTTGCTTCTTCTTGCAAGCTTCTCTGATAATTCTTGGCTAGAAAAGGTGCTTCCTCTGTTCAGCTGCAGGCTGCCTTAGCATCCAGAGGCCACTGGGAGCCTCATGCTCTCTCCTAGCCCCTTTTCATAGTGAGCACAGGCGTTTCCTTTCCTCCTCTTTCTCACACACTCTGGGACTGTCAGTCTTAAGTTCACTCTTGGGAACATGGAGGCTTCAAATCTGACAAGCAGGATTGAAACCAGACTAAAATGCCAGGGTTCTCAGCCTCATACTTGATAATTTTTGATTTATATTAAAAAAACACTACACCTTCAGGCTAGACAAACCATTCTGCAAATGAACATGAGTACTGCAATTTTTTCTTAGTGCTTTTAGCTAGGCCAGGCCATGGCTCATTTTCTGCAACTTGTAACACTTGTGAATGAGAATATTTTATTTTCTGAAGTCATACCAGAGACTTGGACCTGCGTGAGTTTAATCTCTTCGGGGAATATTTGGCTTTTATGTAAATGTTCAGATGATAAACAAAGGCTTAGGAAGCATCATTTGTGCGTGTAAGTGATGGCATTGCTTCCCAGTTACACTACACAGTGACTTCGTAATGAATGTTTGATTCTCCAGAGCACTGGAAAATGTTTTTAATTGTTTTTCTGTAGCTATTTCAGCTGGGTTTTGATAGTTTTCTTTATCTGTCCTATTTTCTAATACTTCTTGTTTGCCCAGGGGCACCTATTGGAAACATTAAAAAGTTAAGATCCAACGGTATATTAGTCTATGAATGAAGCGTTTTCCTTGAGCTGGAAATGTTTTGAAATCAGTACAATTTCTAATCATCATCTGGCACAAGAAGCAGCAGTCAACACAATCTAATTGTGTGCTGAGAATTGTTTGCCAGAAAGTTATAAATACTAATAAAGATTAAGCTTAACCATAAAAATTATATGACATAAAAATAAATAATGGTCTGCTGCCTTTAAGGGCTAAGGCAGTAATTTTCTAAAAAAATAAACATAAATACCATCAAGAAAATTCAGAAAATACTAGTAATAAACACATAAACTAATCATGAAAAAAGCAAAATAAACTGAGAACTCGCAGAGAAGAGGAGCTAGATGCTCTGAGGGCATTTTCAGTGGATTTCAAATTCTTATAGTGCCAATTATTAATTTAAATCCTGTTCAAACCATGAGTGACTGAACCGAGAGAATTATCTACAGCAATCAATTAATACCAGCAAATTTCTCTGCTTTGAACTGTCCATAAATCATTATTTACAGTACATGAATCATCATTTAATCATTTAGAAATGCATGTTTTATGCATTGTATGGGCCTATCAAATGTTTGCAAATTATTTGCTGTTCCTAACTTGTTGTCTGTGCTGTGAATTTCATCATAGTCAAGTATTACAAAGTGCAGCAGTATTTTCACAAGTTTTGCCATCCATTCTGTGTGATTTAAAATAAACTTCTATATACTACTTGAAAAAAAAATAGAAAATTTCATGCTGAAAGTTGATTGCAGCTGCTGTCAGAATATTATTCCATCCAGAGATGAGCACATGCCTGGATAGAAATAATTCATGTAATAAATGCAAGTCTTTCAAAACATGGAAAGAAATCCTATGCCTACACTTGCACCACGATATCACGGTAACTATTGTTCAATGCCACATACCATATAATCAAAAACCAGTAAAAATCTAGATATATTTACAGAGATTTTCCTGGAGAAGTAGGTGCTAAAGATTGGAATTTGCACAGTATAGGCTTAAGAACAGAATAGTCATGAGCAACCCATCCTGAGACATGAAGCACAGCTTCTCAGAAAGTGTTGAAGAGGGATGACTACAGATCTCCAAATGAAAAAAACTGCCTGGATTGCTGTCTATGAATTCAGGGAAATCTGTGTATTTGCAAATATTTGGACTGCTCCCTGCACTGCTCTTTTGCCAAAACACTACTCAAAACATCCACTTTACATCTTCATAATATCTGTCCTTCATTGAATCTAACATTTCATAACTAACCAGCTGGTAAGCCAATTCATGGAAGAAACCCCTGCAGGAAGACAGGGCAGCTGCAAAGCCTGTGAACTTTCTCAAAGACCATCCTGAACAGTGGAATGGTTTAGTCTGTAAGTTTTATAGTTCTGTTCCTGGATTGTTTCTTTTCATTTTTGATTTTTTTTATCCTGGTAATTCTAAAATGTAGAGAGAGAAGTAGCTGGAACAGGACTCAACGAATATTCATGGAAAAATACCTTCACCCAAATGTGTCCAAGGCATCCCCTTATCTATGAAGGTGCTGGTAAATCAATTATATGGAGATGTGATCAGCAGAGGCCAAAGAGATAGCAGAGACCTTCTAAGACAATTTCAAGTTCCTATCTAAAGGGACATCTGGCTGAATAGATTTTTCCATCAGTTGCCTGCTTACCACCATCATGACTTAACCCCAGCCAGCAACCAATACCACCAGCTGCTCACTTGCCCCTCCAGTGGGATGGGGAAAAATGTTGGAAGAGTGAAAGAAAACTTGTGGATTGAGATAAAGACATTTTAACAGGTAAAGCAAAAGTGGTGCAAAAGCAAAGCAAAATGAAGAATCCCTTCATCACTTCCCATGAGCAGGCAGGTGTTTGGCTATTCTCAGAAGAGTGGGGCTCCATCACGAGTAAGAGGGACGTGGGAAAGGGACTGTCATCACCCTAAATGTCTTCCCTTCTTCTTCCCTACACTTTATGTGCCGAGCATGATGCCAGACAGTGTGGGATATCCCACTGGTCAGTTGTGGTCAGCTGTCCCATCTGTGTCCCCTCAGAACTCCCTGAGCACCCTCAGCTTACTCACTGGTGGGGTAAGGAGCACACAAGGTCTTGACATTGTGCAAGCCCTGCTCAGCAGTACAACATCTCAGTTTTAATGATACTGTTTCCAGCACACAAATCCAAAACACGGTCTTGTACTAGCTACTGTGAGGAAAAATACCCTACCCCAGTCAAAACTAGGCCAGTCATAGAAGAAGTTGTCACACTGAAATTAATAAAATGTGTTCATATCAGCTGTCAGAATTTCATTCCAATGACTTACTAGCCTATGTGAATATTTTTTGTCTTGGTCCAGCTCCCAGAACATGGATGATAGAAGTGTTGTAAGATACCAAAACTAGCTTGAAATTTAAGATTCTTTGGTTTTTGTTACAAATGCACAAATCAGTTTATTTTCCCAGAAAATGAGGGAAGTGCAAAGAAAAAATAGACTGTTTCCGAGAAAGCACAACTTAAATATTAGAAATAGAATGATGTAACAGCAAAAAAAATAACCAAACCCAACCCTAATCTTAAAGCACACATACCAAAACATGTGAATTTTACAAAGGATTGTGTTGGATGAAATCACAATTAAAACATGACCCATCCTAACAATTTCCAGGAATTATTGAAAGAATTCCAGTTGATATAATTGGATTCTACATTAGGCTTACAGTAACTGTGGGATGTTAATTTTGACAAAGATGTAGTTCTCCCTGTCACAATTGAGATGCATTGTTTGAGCAGTTTGTGAAAGCTGAACATTTATTATTTGGATCCCATTAATTCTATCAGAAAAGGCAGATATTCTCTTCAAAGTCAAAATGGCACCCCTGCTGAGCATTCAGATCTTAAAAAAACCCTCTAGCACTGAGCTTAAAAGGAAAAATGCTAAGAGTGCTACACACAGGTCCTTGAAATACATCTCAATACACCACTTTTCCCCATGCTATCACAAAATCCTTTTGATAGGTGATTATAAGGGATAGGTAATCTTAGTGACATGCTTAGGAAGGAAAATATGACTTGGCTGCCTGGAACATGAAAGAATGCCACAAATTAGATCTAGTCAAGTAGTACAAAAAGTCACTCATTAACACAGACACAAAAAGAAAGTACCAAGTTAGCACTATCATTATTCAAGGAGGTCAAAATTAGTCCTTCATGTACATTCAGTTCATCAGCAATCTATTTGCAAGAACTTCCATGAATCCTAAAAAACTTCAGAATTTTAGCACCAGTAATTATCTTGAAAAACTTTATGAAATGTGCATTTTTATTCAACATTCAGCCTTTCCTATTTTAATTCTTCCAATGAGGAAGTATTGTGCTAACTACTGAACAATCCCACAGTGCCAGTGATGACCAAAGACTAGTTAGAGATGTCAAACTAAGAGCTGATTCTTGCCCACTGCTGTCTATCTTTGTCTCAGTGGTCACTACATATCATCTGCAATACAAACAAATAACTTCCATGCAATAATGAAAGGAAGTTTGTTTGACTAGGCTTCTTAGACAGTATTTGTTTAACTAGGAGCTGAGAATTATCACTTTGGATTAAAATATTCATTAATCTAATTGATAACCCAGTTCCACAAAGCATCAAAATGTTTCTCAGAGAAAAGCTTACTGCAGCCGAAGTCCTGCAGGTCACTGGACGGTTTGTGTGCTGTGGGCATTTTTCCACCTTGAAAATTTTTTGTTCTACCTAAAACAAGCCTGAAGGCTGTCATGATCCTTAGTATGTCTTTTGTATTTAAAGACATCTACTAAACAAAGGCAAATGGATTTCGAAAATGGCAAATAAATTGATAAAGCACTATCAAATTTTTTAGCAACAGGCAAACACCAACGGACTCAAATGCAAATTTATGATATAAAACTGACTACAATGAGAATATGTAATTTTTGGTATATGAGTCTGCTGAAATGACTGTGGCTTACTCATCAGCAAGGAATAACTCAAGACCAGAGGGATTCCAGACAAAAAGGATTGAGAAACATGGACAGGAAAAAAAAAAAAAGTTGAAATCAAACTAATTTTCAACTAAAAAAGAAGGAAAGTATTAGAATAGGAGACAAAGGGGAAGTTACGGATTCATTATATGTGGTGTGAGCCAATATTGTTAATTTGCTTACTTACTGTCTAAGAGGAAAAGCAGAATTGTCAACTATAATCTCCTTTTATAAAACATGATAATGAGTGGTAGGAGTCAGTCCTTCTAATATTTGGCCTGCAGTAGGCTCCCAGACCCAGGACAGGGAACACATTGAGCTGCACCGTTGTACTCCAGAGCTTAGATCCCAACAAAGCCACCAAAGCCTTCCACACATGGCATCATCTCCCCTACACTGAGTGAGGCTGGGGGTGGATTAGATGGGGCAAATTAATATTCATGGTCTATAGGCAAGTAAGTAGAACAGAAGGGTTCTGTTTTTCCTCTGTTATCTTCACCTTTGTGAAAATGTGACTCCTGTAAGATTCTGGATATTCTTAGGGTAATAAGATCAGGAAACTCACGAGGCTAAAGAGTCACACCAGCCAAGAGTGATGCCAAAGATGATCTTTGCAAAGTCAGGGAAGAGAAGGATAAGGTGTACTAGCTAGCAAGTGTACTCATTAAAATTGTTCCTCAAAATTCTGATTGAGCAGGTTGTTTGCTGGCAGGGGCACAAGTATAGGACACAATTCACACCAGGGCAGCCCCAGCACTGTGGTTCTATCAGTAGCATGAGACACAGACACCAAGGGTGTGAATTTGGGTCACCTTCACAAGGAAACTGGGGAGCCACTGGTGAACGGGGCAAATAACTGCACCTGTGGGAGAATAAAGCATTCCTACACCTCCTGAAGGTGAAAATATGTTTGAAAAACCTCGCAAAAGAGCTACTGAGGGAAGGGGGAAAAAACCCAAAAAAGCAACAATCCACATCTAAAGTTTTCTAGCAGGAGGTTTTCTAGCAGGAGGAAATTATCAGATTGGCTATTAGCACGGGGCCCATTCCTTACAGAATTTATTTGCTAGGATGCATATTGAGGCCTCATTATTCCACCTCGGTATTTTTTTGAGCAGTGGGTGTTTTGCATGATTAACAAAGACAAATATCATATTTTACAAAGGTTTATTCCACTCTAGCCAATTGGATTTAGTCCATAACAGAGAAAATCAAATATAGGATTAGGAAATGCTATTTTGCTCAAATACAAGCTTGTCAACCTATAGAATTTGTGTAAAAATATATTTAAATGGATATTTGTAGGATGTTCGAACACAGAATGTTATTTTTCCTTTTTTTTTTTTAATTAAATTTATAACTTCTCAGAGCAAGTAGCTAATAGAGTTGGCAGAAGACATGGAGTGCACACGAAGTCATTGAACTGTGTAATGAAGACATCTTGGTCACTACCACACTCTTATGAATGTTACTTTATTTTTGGTCTTTTAAGGACGCTCAGGATTGCACCTCTCAATAGCTGGACATTGACTCAGGATGTTATTGAGAGGCAATGACAGGGACAGGGCCTCTCAGACAGGTGATTTTCATATCACTGGCATTGCCTATGGTTGAAGTCAGATTTTCTCTAAAATTGAAAATACATGCAAATTTAGAAAATAACATCATAAATGTGCAAGACCTTCGTGTCCATAGTCTGCATATGGACAGATTATGAAATTTGTCTTACCAAAACATTACTGAACATGAAACGCATCTAAAATTTGAAAGCATCCAATTTATGTTACATTGTATTATGTTACATTGTATGTTGCCAAAGGCTGTTTCTGGGCATACCCCGATTTGCCTTTTGGCGTGCTGCACACACAGTACCGACAAAGATAAAAATTAAGACATTTTTTTGGCTAATATCTCCCAAGCTTCACAGAACATTTCTTGGACTGGCACCTGATGAAAGGCAGATGTGACAGAGCCATTTTTATATCCTACTGTGTGCCATGACCCAGCATTTCAGAAGGATGTGTGGTACAACTATTCCTCCCCTTCTGTGCAAACACATTACAAAACACCAGTTGGCATGAAAATCTTGATAATACCTGCTGTTGAGTAGAAATGCTTTTTTTGCTTCTTGTTGCAATGGTTTACCTATGCAAAGAAAAACATTTTTATAATTTATGGGGCTGAATATGGTTACTTGCCTTTAAAGAGGATATCCTTTGTTGTAGTCAACTAGTAGAAGACAACCACTCTAAGAAGAAGGAAGTTCTGCACATTGATCCTGCAGTCATTCACCATTCTGTTCTGCTTGGTGGCAGCTTTCATACCAGTCACAGGTGGATTTACTCTTTATCCAGAGTTTGATAACACTTTGTGGGGTGCAGACTCTCTGAAGACAAGATGAGGGCTTTAAATTTCATCAAGATCAAGAGGAAGAGAAGCAAGTTTAATCCTCCAGATCCACTTCAAGTTTGCTCACAAAAAGGCTATGGAATAAAAGGGATTGGAAAGAGGTGTGGGCAGCACCATCTGTTCCCAGTTTTTAAAATTAAAAAGGGAGATTCCCTGCTGTAGGCGCCAAGAAAAGGATGTGAGCATCTACTTTACAGAAGGGGTTTGATTTTGTCACTCTTAATGGAGATTGCATTTGGCTCTGCACAATTCAAACCCCAGCCCTGACTTATAACTTGCCATCAGTCCAGCCCAAGTGGCTCCCTGGCTGAAGGTGCTGAATTCAGCTTGGCAGTGCCCGTGTTCCCCGGTGAGACACGTACCTCTCCCGACACAAAGGAAGAGCCCTGTGCTATGGGAAGCCTTGCAGTGCCTCACACAGCTCTGCTTTGTTCAGCACTGGGCACTGCAATGCCCAGCATGGCCATATCCCCTCTATGTGCCACTCAAAGCCTGTGCTTTTGGGAGCCACAGACTGCTGGCTTTGCTGAGGAGCTGCCGCACAGTGCACAGCAGGCAGTGCACAAGGCTGAGCAGGGCTCACACACAGCCCCTGATGCTGCTCTGTGGCTGTCCCTCACCCAGTCAGCAGGGAGCTCCTGCTTTTCCTCCCTGAGGTGACATTCTCACACCTGTCCCCCCACTGCACAGGTCCCAGGACCAAGTCTCCATCAGGTGCTTAGGATCAGTTGTGGTTTGTTTTTCAGACATTCCCCTGTTGATATAAACATCTGCTGCCCTCGGTTGTGACAGCAGAAAAGCAGCTGTTACCCACCCAACCACATAAATTGTCAACGCTTCATCTGCCCGTGCCTCTATCTGTTGCAAAATAATGGCAAGAGATGCAGCAAAATTTTAATGTCTATGCCAACTACTGCTCTGCTGTACTGTTCCCATGTTTCCCTCTGCCCACTTCAAGAGGCTGAAGAGGTAAAGAGAACTGTCTGCCCCCAATGACAGCAGTGATAACAATCATTATTATACCCACAATGACCAAAAAATTGAGGTTTTGGTAGAAAGCTGCTGCCTGCCATGTAAATTAGTTACTCACTATTCACCAATCTTGTTAGTTAACAAATGCTCAGTGTTTCATTAGTTCCCTTGACAGCTGCTCCAGGGAAAAAATTCTTTTGAGACTGACACAACGAAGCTGGCATTTCTGCTCATTCTGCATATGCTACCAAAGGGCTTAAAACCCCCCAAATTCCTGTCAGAATAAGTCTGAAAGTCCTGGCTTTTGTCAGAAGAGAGGAAAACACTACAAAAAGAGGGTCAGGAACGGTTAACCTCTATCATTAACACTCCCTAGTTATCAGCAGTAGGCATGGTCTCTAGAAGTTAGAGCACATTTTACTGTGTATCACAGTATCATTGTGAGTTTTATTTAAATTTCCACTAATAAAAGAAACAAGCACAGCTTCCAAGAGGGAGGAGAGGGAGCTTGACTTTCACACATGACACTATATCACATTTTTAAAAACAAGACAATCTGCTCCCTCTCCTGATATCTAACAAGCCACACACAATCACAGGCTAGTTCAAACTACTTGCATAATCTGATATTAACTCTTAGAGTTCCATGATTGAGATGCAATATTCTTTCTTACAAATGCATTATTTTTCCCTACACTTTTAATTTTTTACCTCTAGGACTCGAAGAATTGAATCAATTATTAATGATCTATTAGTTTATTTTCACTACATTTCCCCCTTCAATAACATTGTTTTTATTTTATGATTTCTCTATGAGTAAAAAAAGCCTTTGACCATATTAAAACCTAAAAAACTTGGCATTTTTTACAAGTATGCTTCCCTTTATTTATCTGAGACAATATTTTATCTTCAGTCAAATATCTTTAGTAGAAATATACCTATAATGCATATCCTTTTGAGCTGAACTAATAATGGCAAACTTTCTGCACATATACCTTTAACCTGCTGGTATTCAGATCAGCAGTCCTGCAATGTATTGGTCTAAGAAGTAAACAAAATTATGAAGGTAGGCTTACAAAACACATTTTTATATTAAAAAATATCATCCCAGTATTCCAGGTTACCAATTTCCTTTACAACTCTTGTGTTAAAGAGAAATCTTCAGTATTTGACCTCTTTCAAGGATATAGCATGAGAAAGAGAAGTTATGTATTTACTGAGAGTAAAGGAGATATACATATGTTGTATACTCTAACCTAAAAGTCTGATACAAGTACTTCTGGAGGCAACATGAGACTTTCAGTTGACTTGATGGCAACTGTATTAATGGTAACCCAAAACCCTCTGCCTTTAGTAACCACTGATGTTATTACCAGGGCTGAAGTTTCATGTAGTTTTTTTACTATATAAGACAATAAATATTTCAACCGATTTTCTCTATATTAAGCAATGACTAAATGACCCGACTTAAAAATCAATCTTCTCTCAGCAGAATGAAGGTAGATGCCAATGCTCATTCACATGGCAGTCATGAGTTCAATTTGACTTACCTAAATTTTTTTAAAGCCTGAATTGAAAACAAAGCTGTTAGACAAATTATTAAATAAAATCACAATCACAGATTATGTGAAAGAAAGCCCATCAGCTTTATATTCATTCTTTTGCAAGAACATGATCAAAGAGAAAACAGATGGATGGAGAAAGGACAAATAGACTGGTTACAGAACATGACCTGGTCATGTGCTAAAGACAGGATATTTGAAGGCTTGCAGAGAAAAAGTTAAATTCATGAAGGCTTTATGTAGAGATAAATTTTAAAATTTTAGAGTAGTCTTTCTAGAGATTCAGATGACATACCCCCTTTCTAAAATTTATGATTAACAAAACTATGGGGAAAATTGACAACACTGTAGAGAGAAATTCTTCTCTTATAATGCTGTACACTATGCCTGTACACCAAAATGGAGCTGTGATTGCAAAACAGTGCAACACTCTCGTGTTAACTTTATTCTTACTATTAAAACACAAAGAAAGTAGGCAGTTAAGGACAGATTCCTTGAATTCTTGTACCAAAAGCTTAGATTTATGCCTCTAGTTTAATGTCACCCACATTAGTTAAAGTAAAGCTCTTCCCTGTATACACAACCTGAACCTCTGCAAAATAGAAACTGAAGAACACTAAGTTTGCATAACTTTTTTTTTATGATGGCAGCAGACTCAGTGGAAAGGTACAAGGAGGATCCTCAGAGTTAGTTCTGAGAAGATTTTCTACTTATGTTCCTACTGTAACATGCCAGTTACACAGCCTGGAGAGCAGCACATGAAAATGTTACTGTCCAGCTGGTGGCATTCTCATTAGAGATGTGCTTCTCACTTGCTTTTAAGTTATGTTTAGACATTCTCAGATGTAAAGTAGTAAAGCTGAATTAAGAGAAATCAAAGAGGACAGGGTAATCATAAAAATAAGGAAATTTGGAAATTTGGGAAAACTAACACAGAGGTATATATAAAGTTTCACTAAAAACACAAAAACAGGAGAAGTACTACTACTAATAATAATCAAAAAAAGGGATGATCAAAATAGGTGAACTCTACAGATATGGGGGTTGATGGATGGAGGCATAAGGAGGATATAACAATCCACAAGCACAACATAGTGGTAAAGTGGGTGCCAATGAAATTCAGAAACCAATGTTCAGCAAGTGGAATTTGTTGTCTTGATCCACGGTGAATGCTCTAGAGTTCATATGTTGACTGACAGTTGTGTCACAAAGTATGTGAAGAAGCCATTACAAAGCAATTGTTGGGGATACTGATGAAGAGGGAAGCCACCTTCATGAACTGGAAAAGAGAGAAACTCCAAAGGAAAGCAATAGGAAAGAGTGGGCATCTGGAAATCTACTGCCAAGGAACAATTGAAGGACTGGCATTATTTTATAGAAAGGCTGGTAGGGTGGCTTTGCAAGTGTGTGCAAATATGAAAATGAGACAAAAGGTCACAGAAGAAGGGTAACACACTATTTTCCATGTTTACTGGGTTAGGACAAGCAATAGCAGACTTAATTTCTAGCAAATGAGTTTTTGATAAATGAGGACAATGGGAATATGGAGGTTCTGGCGCTTTAGGAGATTTCTAAAGAGACGAGACCAAAAAAAATCAAGCGAATATTTCCTTCTTAGAAATATTGATACAGAATCAAGAGATGTGTGCAGAGCAGCAATCCCAAGGTTTGCACTCAATACTAGTCACGCAATTCACATATACAAGCTGGACAAATCTGAAAATCAGGGGACTGCTGCTGTTAATGTCTTTGAACAACTGCAAAGCTTCTGTACAAATTTCCAAAGAAGACATTGCATACAGCAAAATCCTGTCTTAGTCACATTGCTAAGGACTGGGTTAGTAGCCAGAAGAAGCATTTTTGGCTCTGAAACACAACTTCTGTTTGCTCATGAGGAAGTTAGTTCATCTGTCCATATCTGTGAAATACCTCATTCACACAATAGATGGGAGAAGGTTATCAAACTTACACACATTCCCAACTAGTGTGAGACCAACAGAAACGGCAAAACATACACACAAGGTGTCATATTGTGCTGCACATAAAAGCACATGGCCATTGCTGTAAGACTGGTCTTGGACTAATACAGACACAGCTATGGCAACAGTTTGCACATAAAACCCCTGAACTGTAGACCTTACAATATTAATGCAAATCTGCGTGTTGGTTTCCTGTGCTTAAGTATTTATATTCATGAATATGTAAATTTCATTAAGAACTATTCAGACCCCAGTGTCTGGGGGCGGGGAGAGGAGGAGAGAAGAGCATCACGTGTAAGGCTGCCAGCTGCCCTGCAGTGTGCATGGAGATGAGATGAGGTCACTGAGTATTTACACAAGGAGAAAAAAATGGAGGAAATACTGGATCAGCAGGTGATAAAAGGACACAAAGAAAATCCAGATAACAGCACTAGAATCACTGTACATGTGTCAATATCGAATTGCACCTGCAGAGAAAAAGCCAAAATATTTATCCTGAATTAAACCCAACTGGAGTAAGGATTACACAAAACAGTGAAATCTGTTCTTTTCAAAGGAGATTTTAAAACAATAACTTCATGTGCAAATCACAAAAAGCTCTCCTCCCTTGTGTGGTCGAGCTATTACTGTAAAGCTGCTCTCCTCAATTCAGGATTAAAATTCCTTTTATCTTTGCCCAGATCTCATTTGCAGTATATTTAACAGAATCAGACATTGAAAGTGACTCACTAACAATTAGGCTTCTCCTTTTGAACAGAGAACTCTTTGAATGTGTATGCAGTAGGAATGTTTTGGGGATGTTCTTTCTTGCAAGATGAAATTTTTAAAAAGCTATGTTTCTCTAAAAGAAAAGGCACAAAAATCATTCAGTGGTAGAAAAAGATGTTTAAATTTCAACTGTACAGAAGGACGATAATGTTCACTACAGAATGTCAAAAGCAGCATCACTGAAAAATTAGATAGGAACAGTGAATTGCATGCAACCTAATTATATTAACAATGTTACAAAAATCCAGAAACTTAACAGCTGTTCCATATCTGAGCTGTGATAAACAGAGCCTCAGCAGTTTCTGCCCAAGCCATTCAAGCACCAGACAAAATTCAAAGCTGCTTCAGATGTTCATAGGTTAAAACACCAAAAAAGTACAAAATCCAGAGCCACTTGGCCATTCTTCCCAACATGGTTAAATACACAGTAAAAAAGAAAGTGCTTATGCCCTTTCTCTGATTCTCCACTTCTCATGAACAAAACCATCTCCTCTTGTACCCAGAGCACTGTGCTGATGCCTGCCACAGACAGCCTAAAGCAGCACCACAGGCAGCTACCCTGGGATTTAAAGCAGCACCACAGGCAGCTACCCTGGGATTTAAAGCAGCAGGAAGGGAAGAGCCAGCCTGGCCCATCCTGACCAGGACAGCCTTTCTCCCCCAAGCCAGAGCTGCTGTAAAGATTTTCTATGTGGGTACCCAGCCATATGGGGAGAAACTGTGGCACAGTGGTGCTCCTGAATATTTCCCAAAAGTGCACAAAATTTTATCATGCTAAGAGTAAAGAGGAGCTCACAAAAAAGTTTCCAAATCTTCCATGGAAAAAAAAAAACCAAGCAAACATCTTCCTCTGGCCTTGTGATAAATTTAGCTAAGTAGAAAATTACAAGGGGATTATGTGTTGCAGTATTTCAGCTCCCCAACTTCCTAAGGAAAATACCAATACCTGCAAATACGTGTGAGTAAGAAAAATGTGGGAGCACTGGAGACCAGAACTTCCTGTCCTGAGTTCAGGTGTGACTGAGCTTGCAAGGCAGTACCCTACTAGACTCAGAGCTTGGAGAGAAGATTCTCCAGTTCTCCCAAGGGAGATTGGTTCCCTAATTAACCCAGTTTACCCATCCCCAGGAATCTAGATGATGACAGAAATCCAGAAATTGTTTCTCAGGGCTCCTATACTGAATTATTACAAGTGCTCTAGGAAGAATTATTTTTTGTTACTGACGTTATAGATTTGACCCTATGCAATTTTTTAATCATAGGCGAAAATATAGGGTCCATGACTAATAAAATAGGATTCAGACTCATGATATTCTTTTTCCTTTGGAACTTTATCTATAGCCGTAGTCCAACTGAGCATCTACTTACCTTTCCAACTGTATATTGAAAAAACTTCTTCTTCTTTAATGATTCATATATATAAAATTCTCTGGTTTTCCCACTTCCTATCCATCTAACCTATACCTTGTTCTTTGAGCTGAAAGCCCTTGGGAAAGAAAAGAGCTTATCTTTCACAAATATATTTTGACGTCAAACAGTTCTATTCATTTTCTGTAGCTTTTGGTAAATACAGTGCCCAACTAAAAATTACGTTGTTCTTAATTTTACCACTGACAGATTTTTACAACTTGCAAAAACAAGTTTAATCTTGACTAAATAGAGTGTCTTCAAGTATAGATAAGATGCAATCAACTACGACTGGCTGACTGATTAGGTGAGAAAAAAGAGGGAGGGGAGAGACTGGCTCACTGTGAATCTTTTCCTTTTATTGAGAGTACTTTCCACACTGTATAAACACCTAACTTTTCAGAGACATTAGAAATCAGAAAATAGAAATCAACCCCCTACTCAACATAAATTCAGCCTAGACTTGTAATAAACACAACAGGTAGTTAAAAGAAGTTTAAGCCTCAATTTTATGTACAGAGCAAGTGTTCTTTGAAACTAAGTTTCCACTAAGCCTATCCACAATAAAACTGTCAATTCCAGCATCCTTTTTTGATGACAACCTTCAGCTTACCTATAATTTATATAGATCAGAAACAACCATAATGCTTTTTCCCAGGCATCATTCATTCCTCATCATGCATTACTTCCCTCCCAGCCTGGGAACAGGATGACAAAGACAGTAGTTTGGACATCTAATGAAATAACTCTTGCTGCCCCTCTTTCTGCTATTTCTTTGGCAAAGCTGCTCTCTCTTGAGTGTGGTCCATGACAATCACCACTTCAGAAACAGAAATCAGAGGCTGCCAGTGCCCTCTGCAGCACCTGGACAAGTCCTAAACAAATTGCTAAGCCATAGCCCAACAGAGTGCTCCTCAATGCCAGCCAGCAAAGCACTGAACTGCAGCCTGAAGCTCCTTCACACAGTAACCCCTGCATCCTGCAGTGATAGAATGTGATTTCACACCTCCTGCAATGGCATAACTGAGATTAAAACACACAGTTCCTGGCTGACTCCTGCATATGAGAAGAAACAATCACCATGGACTCATGACTGGTTTAGGACAACCACCCCCACTCAAGGCTCTGAGGGATATTTTGGCATAGTTTCTATACCGCTCATAAGACTGTTGCAACTCTATGAGGAGAAATTGTGGCTTTTGCAAACTTAGAAGAGACTCAATCTATGCAGAAAAAGCACAGAATTTACAATGCACTTCAGCAATAAGCACACATTCTCAAGCAGGAAGGAAGCTCTCCTGTGTAAGGAAGAAAATATTCCTACTGCAAAGTTTTCCTATGAATAAATATGTATTTTAAAAATCAAAAGTCTGCTCCAGCTTAGACAAATATTTCTGGTGTTTCAAGACAAAATGGTAGTCTTATTATTCCAGAGACACTTTAGTCATTGTTTGGAAACATTTCTGAGCAAATTTGCAAAGCGGTGAATAGGATGAGTATATTATCCAAAGCATCTTCATGGCCGAAAGGGAAATTCCAATCTTTCCTCAATACTGTTTCAAGTGATCTCAAGATTTGCCTAGTCACTGCAGGAAAGTAATGTCTTTTGACTTCTGCACGGCCCCTAGGAAATTTGCTGTGCTACAGACAAGAGGTGTTTTTTTTTCTGGTGAGCATTTTAAGTGTCAAATCACAGATACAGCCAGACAGTTGATGGTGTAGCACTTTAAAAGCACATTTTTCCAATCTCTTAAAATATGCATTAATTAGTGATTATTAGTATAATTAATTGGATAGAGTATAATACAGACTGTTATCATTTTAGATGATAGTTAGCAGCAACATCACATTGTTTTATCCTTTTAAATTACTCTTCTTACTGTTTCTCAACTGGATGGTGCCCTTAGACATTGCATTGAATAAAGGGGAAAGCATAAACTGTTGTTACTCCAGATGCAGCCCTCAGAGGCACCACCACTCAGAAAACTCTCACGTTGCCCCTGCAAAAGACTGCTGGAAGCAGGGAAGCTGCCTGGGGCACCAAAAATGAAAACCAATTGGTTTGGACTGGGGTAGACAAGGGAAAAGGATGTGCTTATTCCTCCTTTAAGTCTCTGGATATTTGCTCATAAGCACCTCTATGGTTCCCTCCCACTGAGCAGAATTTTTCATGCTATCTGGCTGTGGAGATTCAAGGAAGAAAGTTGACTCCTCCATCCCTCCTGCAAAGCTGAGCTAGGCATAGGACACACCAACCCCAAATTAACTAGTTTTTATTATTATTAAGAAGAACTTCCCTTTTCCAAAGGGAATACTGGCAATGGGAACTGTATCATGAGTCATGTTTGTAGGGAGCCTGATATAGCAGTAGAGCAGTGAGTCACACCTGCTGGGATCCCTCCTGCTAAGGAGCAGAGCAGTGGCATCAGACACAGGAGGGCAGCTACAGGTACAGACTGCATCCTGCTCCACTGCCTGAAGTTCGGGCTACATTAATATAAGTTTTCTTCACAGAGTTCACAGATGACATCTGAAGTAGAAGTCACATTTCACAACTGAAAGAAATTTCTAGGTGGTTTCCTGAATTCTTAAAAGAATTTCCTGAATTTCTTAAAAGAAATTACCTACATAACTATGAAATATCCACAGGTCCAAAACAGAAAAGCAAAGGCATCCTAAAATTAGACTTACTTCTATCACACTGCGTCAGTAAAAATGAATAACATACAAACCAATTTGCAGCTTTACTGTTCCAGGATTCCATGATTTCTCTATATGGTAAAAAAAAACCTTTTCACAAAACTTTTTTCTTTTTCAAAAAAGTTTTTGGCTGTATGTGAGTTTAATAAGTAATGTAAAATGGGCAGACAGGTGACCTTGAGTCAAGGTCCTCTGAGAGAAGTTGTAACAGTGGTATATAGGACGAAAAATTGTTCTCAGTCTATGAGAAGGTACAAATAATTTACAAGAAAAGTAGGCATTTGGAGCCACTGTGAATAGAACTAGCTAGGATTGATCCAGGTGGATCCAGCTAACCCAGTAGCTTATTAGTAATAAGCAGAAATTCACAGAAATATAAAAAAAAGTGTCATTACTAAAAGCAAATGACCTGTGGAAGCAGAAAGATTAATCAATAAGACTGATTCCCAAATAAAAGTCAGTGGTCTTTATGTGGGCTCTATCTCATCTTTTCTGCCCATTTGAGTTCCTGATAAATTAAAATTGTTACCACAAAAAAATATGTCTCATACCTGCAGTGTCCAGAAGTGCCCCAGAGCTCTCCTGAATTTAGTGGTGTTTCAAAGACCCTGAAGGAAGAAAAAAAAAAAAAAAAAAAAAAAAGAAAAGAAAAAAAAAAAAGGTGAAAAAAATCTAAAACTGAACTGGAGCATGATTCTGAGAAAAGTCTGACAGAAGGGCTCAGGGCACCCCACACAGTCTCTGATGAGAGCAGGTTGAAGAGGTGTTTTTGTGTAGGACTTCATCCTCATTTCAGAAGCCAAAGACAGTCAGTAATGTCATTAAAAAACATAAGACAGCAGAGCAACAACCCAAGCCAATGTCAGGTATTTTCCATACCGTCTCATGGAATAAGCGTAGGACCAACTTCAATCCAAAATCCAGTGTCTTGTAGCTGTATCACTGGCCATTTGGACAGCATTTTCAGATCAGCTAGATTTTCTGCTTGATCTTCTCCATCAGTGATATAGGGACAGATAGGAGTCCAAGATCCAGACCAAATACAACCACGGGGCTAACAGCAGCCAAGACTCTGTTTCAGAGCACTATGTGAGATTTCCTGGCTTTTAACCAAGAGCATTTTAGTCAATGGTGTTAGAGAAACTCAGTATTTTCTATCCCGTTCCTCATTCTTCTTGACAGATTTTACTTGTGTTTGCAGTATTGATGATACTTCACACACTTGTACCATGACATCCCAATGGTGGTCACTTAAATCACTGTTAGATCTCACAGAAGATTATTTCTCTCTGAGTGGGGCATTGACATTTCCTTGTTAAAGACTCTCACCCTTAGGGGAGTTTCTGTCACCAGAGCTATTAACAGAGATCTGAATCTAAATACTGTGCTGTATTACCTGCATCCAGATGGCATAAAAATGGAAATTCCTATAAGATTGAGACTTGACCTTTGGATGAAAACCATTCTTTCTCTGGTTACTGCCTGAGGAACTCTGAGCTGTTTCTCTTCAAGCATAAAAGCAAAATGGTGACTTATGATTAACATAAGAGAAAAAGAACTTGCCCAGGACTTTATGACAGAGGAAGTCAATTTCTATGCGATTATTACAATAAATCATGATGTTACTACCTACTCACCCTTTCATGGGTAACACATAGCTGGGTGTTACTCCTGCAATCCTGGTGCATCTTCCTCTCCTTAACTTTTTATTTTACATATAAATAAATAAATAAGTAAATAAATAAATAAATATGGCTCTGTGTGAATATATATATGTGTGATTAATGGATATTTCATATGGCACATCCTATACATTCTAGAGTTCTAAAATGCATATGCTGTAGTAAATATAATCCCTTTTCAGTGAAATATTTTATCTTTGATTTACAGGTAGCGCTTCTGTTACATATTTAGAACAATTTGCTAGGGAGATAAAACTCATCCTTCTTTGAAACAACAGCAGAAAGCATATGTGTCACTTCATTACTACTTCAATATTCTTTTTTGAGGACTACCCAGCAGCAGAGGTATTACAGCAGTTTTCTGCACGGGGTAGAACTGACAAGGACCTCTTATGAATGCAGGTATGCTTTTCTTGTAATCCCCAGCCTTGCTGTCTCAGGCTGTGCTTTAATTTCCCAGGTGGGCTGAGTTGCAAGTGAATTTGGTTTGAAGGAAAGACTAAGAGAATGTAAATATGAATAAGATTGCATTATTTTAGTAAGTGGAGCCATCTGTTGCCACATCTAGAAAAATACTGTCTGTATAGAAGTTACTGTTGATGTTACAAAACAGTTTTGTCCACTTCTTTGGTGACATACAATGTTACAAGTTTAATATATCAGTTGTCTAGATTGAATTTATAGAGGGGATAGGATTTTTTTTAGTAAAGAGGGGCATCCTTACATGTTGCTGCACATCAGGAGCTTCTTCCCACAGAAATTCTTACAAGTCTTTTCCTAGGTTCCAGCAGCTGTTTAGTCCGAATTAGGGTACAATATTTTATTGCATTATAGGGAAATCTTCTATCAAATGTATTCAATAAGAGTTAGCCTTGCAAGCAGCCAGCAAGGCCAGTCTTATGCAGGTGTTGCCACTGCTGCTGCTCAGTCAAAGTTATGAATATGTCATTAGTCACATCTGCAGGCATCATCCGAGACTCAGTATTGCACCACTGTACAAGAGAAGTCAAAAAAGGTCTGAAGGTATTGCTCATGGTAAATATTCAGCAATTTTAATGCATTTCTTTATTTTTCGGGGGGGAAGGGGGGCGGGGGGTAAGATGACCATTTGACTATTTGTTTTTTTAAATTTATTCATATCAAAATAATTAAGAATCTGTCAAAATTCTGAAAGCCTAATCTTATAATAAAATATTCAATTTTGCCTAGTTGGATAAAATATGCATGCTTAATATTTTATTGGTCATAGACCTGGAGTCAAAGATCATCTAACTAAAGAAATGTAACATATTTTTAATACTGCAAACACCTTGTACAAGTAACAGTATAAAGTCTTAATAACAAGGACTGTATGATTAAATTACTTTCTTTTTCTTTTGCAGCCATTAAAAGTCTCCATTCACTAAAGAAAATTCAAATATCTAAAAATACAGCCTGTCATATCTGAACTAATTACACAGTTCATGCTTGATGTTTTCTATCCATTTTATTCATTTAGGTTCAAGCCAATTAGAACTCAGTTAATTTTCCTAAACATCATCTTCTATTTGGTATCGCCAGGACCATATAACTGTGATTATCTAGTGGTAAAAACAATTTTTTGATTAATCATTGCAGAGAAGAGAAACAAATTCAAATGTAAGTTGTTTTCTGACACTCCTTCATTTTATTGAAGTGAAGCATGTGCAGTCAATTAAATGTATTTAGGCCATTTATCTGGTTAATGTGATTTTCAAAGATCATTTGGTGTATGTGATAATATATAATCAATATAGCCTGCAAGAGCCAGTTGAATCTCTGTTCAACAAAATTGAGGAGGTCACAGGGATATGCAAGTGTTTGTGTGATTTAGATTAGCTTTTAATGATGTACATCAGTACATCAGCACACTTATCTTGAAACCAGCTTCTCCAGAAAATGTTGTTTTCAGAGCACTGAAAATAACATCAATGCCTTCTGTTAGATTCAGCTGTAACTGTATTACTGTCGAGCTGTGTTCAAACTGCAACAGTTTGGAAAAAAATGGAAATAATTTCTTGTCTGCTCTCTTAGAACAGAGCATGATGGTATTAAGAGGGCTTATGCGAACTCATTGAATCTTGCATGAAGAGTTAATAAAAAAATCTGAAATTTGCTATCAACGTTAAGGGTATGTTATCTACTAAGTGATTCTTGCAAGAGCTAGTCAGTTCTTCCCATTAGGGCTGCAATTTTACAAGGAGTTACTTATCTGACCTATTTAAACACATCAGTCTTGTTCCTTTCCTCTTCTCTATTTTCATGGCACCATTTTAGAGCTTCACACTCCCTCACTGCTCAAAAATCTTTTGTGCCTTTTGTGAAGCCAAATTTTTGGAGGAACAGAAATTTGTCAGAAATTAAGGACTTGTCAGGTTACAAATCCGGACAACACATTCTTCTGGACCGTATTAAATAAAGACATTTGCCAAAAAGGTGAAGGAGACTAATGTAGTGTCAAGCTCATTAATGTTGGACTAGCACTGAAGATGGATATTGCCATGTTCAACCTTGTATTAGCAGCATCCATTATTCAATAAATTATTAAATTAATAGACAGATGGTAACAATGGGTGTATGTCCTCATTTAATTAATTGATGGGAAGGAACTGAACTTATGGTCATCTTATGTCTATAGATTTAATAATTTATAGAATAATAATTTATCGATTGCCCACTATTTCTACAGGAGATAGAATTCTATTTCAATAACCATCCATTCTTGTCGGAAGCTGTTATTACCAGGCTCTCTGGTGGCTGTACATGAACTAATTGCAAGATGGACTAATCCTTCTGCAGCTTCATTCTAAATGCTGGGACTGGAAAGCATTTAAAAAAAAAAAAATCCCTCCAAAAAACTCTCAGTACTTAAATAGCCTTACAGCAGCACAGTCACAAAATTGACCTCTAAAAAAAAAAAATGAATGGATATAAAGAGTAAACGGTGCTATGTTTCATTAGTTTGAACAGAACTCATTTGGCTCTTGTTGATTAATTGAGCTTTTCTAATTGAATAAAGTGCAGATTTTAAAAAAATATATTTTTGATAGGCATTATCACAAGTGGAATAAAAGCTCTTTTCTAATTAAAAACACTCTCTTTATATTTGATCCTGTGGCTTACATTGCAATACATTTTGATATGGCATCAAATATGCAAAATGGGAAATTCTCACTGCAATAATTCATATATAATAGCCATTTTCCTACTTCTGAATTTTATTATCCAAGTTATGATAGGTTCTCTGAAGACAAATGACACCTCTCCTGTTTTTCACTTTACAGAACAGTCTGAAAAGCTAGGTAAAATTTACAATGTTTTTGATTTAATTCTACATTTTGCCTGTACTATTTTGGGCTGTGTAACGTGATAAGATTTTGCTGGTTGCCAGTTTTAGACTACTTCTGTGAATCTGTAGGGACAAAGCAAGCTGGAGGACTGAATGAAAAAGTTGGTTTTCTGTCCACATATACAGTCCCTCCAGAAATAACATCACAATAGCACTCTGAAGTGAAGCTTCCTCAGAAAAAGGATCCCAAGTTTTTTTGAAACTTCAAAAAGAAAACAAATTGCTCTCCAAAGAAAGGAGGAAGTTTGGATTAGTGTCCTATGATATTTGGGAGTAGTTTATGCCTAACAAAAGAAGAGAAGTATGGCATGGCTAAGGAATAATCTGCAAGATACCATTGTTTAGACTGAGCCTTGCTATTATTCACCTTGAGATAGTTAATGAAAACTTTGGTGGATTTTATAACAAATTTAGGTCCTGGCTTAAGTGACTTGAGTACATTCTTTTAATAGGAAGGCTTAGGTGTTAAGCAATGTTAAGGCCAGTCAGAAAGCAGACAAGGATAGCAGAAGAAGCCTTACTATATTTCTCTTCACTGCAACTAATTTCTGAACAGAAACGCTGCTCAGATGGAGTAACTACAGGTAACTCCACAAAAAAAAAGCAGTTAAAAGCTTAACAGTAGAACTGAAACTCTCCAGAAGTGTGGAAGGCAAGTGAAAAAGGCTTAAATATTGCTTCTCTCCTTGTCTTCAAGCAGTGGGTAAAAACAGAACGGAAAAAGAAGTGGTGTTATTTCTGACAATAGTTGACTCTGAAGATCTTGATGATTTTAGTAGCTTTCAGTTAACTTGCAGAAGAAGGTGTATTGAAACTGTATTACAGAAATTCGAACTGCATTCCATGTAAAAGGAGAGGTGAGAGACAGTTTCTAAATGAAAAATACTCTAAGTATAGAAACCTGTCTTACAATTTTACAGGTTTTAACGGAGTTCTTTGTAAGAGACTCAGCTTCTTTTGGGATGGATTTAAAATAAAACCCCTGTGTTGGAAGCCCCAGAAACATATTTTGGCACAGCCAAGTGAAATCAGGTTTGTAGTAATAGTAATTACACTGAGTGAAAATTTCTATAAGTCTACAAATGGTGAGCAGTGACAAAAAGCAGGAGCGAAAGCAATACTACACTTTTAGGATAAAAAAACTCAAAAAACAAAAACAAATAAAAAACCTGCACCATAAAACTGCAATATCAATAAAGCTCAAAGAAGGAAAGAAATTGGTAAATAGAAGATGAATAACCAATGAGGTGCCTGTTAATTTCAGGTCACAAAAGGTTTCCAATGTAATTCATGAAATGAAAGTATTTGTAAAAGCTGCAGGTAGGAAGCAATGACCATATAAAAGAGGAAGATGATCTGACCTCCATGAATCAGTAGGTGAACAAAGCAGAAGGACATAAAAACACCTTCCCACTTCCCTAGACAAAAACAGAAGTTAATGTAACCAATACTTGGCCAAATAGGACCATGTCTTCCATCTCAGCAGGGAAGTTAAGTATTGCCAGGCAGGCTATACAGAATACATGAGAATTTTAAAGCCTTATTTCCCATAAGTGAGAAGCCCTCTGCAGAAAAGGACAGAGATTGAAATGTCCAGTTTTATAAGCTGCTAAGAGAATTCATTTGTATTCAAGGTCACAAATAGGGGAAAAATAATTAAAATTTCAACCATTTGACAGTTTCCATCTTGGACTTCATCAACAATATTAGTGCTTTTTACCTACTAGATTGGATTATTTTGAGATTCAGCTAATTTTTTTGAAGAATATACTGAAGAAGACAAGTTTAAGTTTAGAAAGATGTGAAATTAATTTACAAGTATTTTGTCTTATGCAAAAGGTTATCAACATGGGCACCACCAGGAAATAAAATAATGAAATAAACTGAAAAAAAACCCCAAACAAAAAAAAAAAATTAAAAATACCAAAGCAAACAAACAAAAAAAACAAAACAACAACCAAAAACCCCAAAAACAAACAAAAAAACCCCAACCGAACAAAAAAAAAGTGTGTGTAGATTTGCTGTTGTGTTGACTGATAAAAAAAAACCAACATCCACCCACCCCTGTTTCTCCCAACTCCTCCATTCTCAGAGAAAAAAAACCAGCAAAACTAAATAACAGACAAAAAAGAATAAAAATGCTCAATGAGCAACCCAAGTAATTCCCTGGAGTAATATTGTCCCTCTCTGCAAAGAAGTAGATGCTACAGATATAGAAATAATTGTGTATCTGAAATTCCCTTACACTGTTATTGCTACAACTTATCTCCACATCTGACCACAGCACATGGTTACATGGACATTAATTTATACAGAAGAAAGATTTAGACATGTCACCACAACTAGCTGCTATTGCACATCAGAAGTATTGACAGAAAAGAGTTCCAATCTGTATTAGAGTTTTCCAAAAAGCCTGCAAAAGGCAACTTCTACCATATATTTGGGTCACACAATTGCAGAGCTATAATAAAGTGCAGTTTGGCCTCTGCAATACTCTCTTCCCCAAAATGGATTGTGTTAGATGTTCACATCACAGTCCCTAAAGACAAGAAACAGAAAATATCTTGGAAAAAAATCCCAGTTGGGTTTGGGGTCCCAGAAATGGCCACAGCATTCTCAGCAGCTCTATAAAAATCAATGGTCGGGAACACAAGTGGAAGTAAAAGAGAAAGCCTGTGGGAGTTTGTGAGACTTTCATCACAGCTCTACAGTTAACAAAAAGGCATTTTTTCCAAATTCCAGTGGCAGACAAAAAAGGACAGAGAGATGACTTGTCCAGGGCAAACAAACAACAACCACAGCAGGCTGGGTCAGCTGGGCCAGGACACAGTACACCCAAAAACAATAGTCTTAATGTTTCTTGACAGTAGTGTAGGTAATATTTTAAGAAAGACTCATAAGCCTGCTGAGGCACACAGAATCTCACAAAATAATCAAACTTTCATCATGAGTTTGATGAATATAGAGAATACAAACATTAGAAATTCTATATCATGTGTTTGGCTGGTAAAGGAAAACTCACATTTTTAGGCATGTGCTAGTTAGAAAGGCTGATATGCAGACCCAGGTGACATCACAGTATATGATGAGAAAGTTGATCTGAATTTAACTGGATTCTGAGAGGGGCACCAATAGAGCTTTGGGGTCCATTTCAGGAAAATAAAGTACTTCAATTTGCCTTTGCTGAAGAAAACTTACACCTGCTTAATAATGAGTCATTATTCCTAATGAGTTCAAATTATCTTAAATCAAAAATTAAATAATTTCTGACTTGTGAATAGAAAAAGAAACCTCTACCAAAAATATTTTCTTGAGCAGAGAACCAGGGATGTTCAAGTAGCAGGGTAACAGCACCTTTAGTGTTGGTTTCTGTTAGTGTAACAGCTGCAAATGTATACAACAGTAGCTAGAAGTGATTATTTTGACTTCCCTTTTCCTTCTTTTTTGGTGGTGGTGATGCCTTAAGTTTTAGCTTTCATATTTTCCAGATTCTCTACTGCATTACTATATAACTCTGAACTTCCTATAAAGTGTTAGCTAGTTCTCCTCACAGATTAGTTAGACAAGGCAATCCTTTTCCAGCCTAAGAACTAAGGGCATCATTGCAGCTTCAGGCCCAAAAAGTGTAAACAACAGCAACTTGAGGAAAGCAACCTGGGAGGATGGGATTTCATAACCTAGAGCTGTAATTGGACAATTAACCCCAATATGTAAATGGACCAAAACTTATAAAAGTGTAAAAACTCGTGACCTATTGTTCATCTTGGGTGGAGCCATGGCTGGGCTCCTGTACTGCCCAAGGTGTATCCTTTGAAGGCCTTTTAATAAATACTTACTTTATCCCTTTAACACTGTCTAGCCTCTGTTCTAGGTAGCCTCTCTAGGCATCAGTGGCTGCTGTTCTGAATGTCCATACCACTATTAAACATAAATATGAAGAGTCCCAAGAAAAATGAAACACACTCAGAAGTGTTTAAAGGGCATTTAAATGAAATGTGTAATACTCTAATTTTTCCCAAGATAAAACCTTCAGATTTAAGGCTATTAGCAATAGCATGAAATAAATATATGCAATTATGAAGTATTAAAAAATATTTTTAAAAGGAAAAAAACTAATACAAAACCCAAATTACTTAACTTTCCTTGTAAGTAGTAGTGTGCATCCTGTACTATTAAGTATGTAATTATTGTGTAATGAGGAACAGCTGTAAAATATTTAAACTGTTTTTCAATCATTTTAGTTTGGTAAAACTACAAGATTTCTGACAATTCTAGCATTGTTAACATGATGAGGTAATTCTTCAACAAACATTTGGAAATGGCCATCATACAATTATCAGAAGGCTTTTTTCTCTTCATGAAGGGTAAAATTTCTGAGAGTGTCTGAACTAGTTAGAAGTATAAATTTTGTTTTGAAAGACAGGACATGCACAATGAGTACAATAGAAGGTGATTTTGAATGCTGGTCTTTGTACAAAACTGAAAGACAGAATTTCTCCACCAACTACACTGAATGCATTTGACCTACTCCTCAGACAAAGTCTAGCAGAAAACATGGACAACTTTTCCTAAACAAGAATTGTTTTTAACTGAAATTTTTCAAGCAGAGGTAGCATATAAATGAAAGGTCACTAAATTTTTTTTTTATATCTCAGCATTATAATTCTGTTCCTAGTTTAAAAAAGCAAGCCGTGAAACAAAGACAATGCTCTATTCTTATATTCTGACTGCACAAGGACATAGAACACCATAAATTTCAGCCAGTACTGATCTTTTCCGTAGTTAGTAATTTCTTCTATTTCTTCTGTTACAATGACAATACTTAGAGTGTAGGTCTAAATCCTGTCTGAGACCTGACTTCTTTCTCTAGCAAAACCTATGTGGAAAAAGAAACAGGTTTCATTACCTCTAGCTGTATGGTGTTCCCAGTCAGAATTTAGCTTCAGGGTTTAGAAAGCAAAGATTATAAAGGCAAAAAGTGTCAGTGTGAACCTCACAGATGTATAGTGAAGCCCACTCAGAACTAGAAGCACAAAGCTCCTCAGGTAAGGAACCTACCTGCCTGCACAATCATGCCATTGGCTTTCTCGGCCACCCGGGCTCATGTTCACTCACTGTTGACCAGCACATCCAGGTTCTTTTCTGCCAGGCTTCTCTGGATTGCTGTGGCCCAAGTGCAGGATCTTGTTGGACCCCACACCACTGGCCTTGACCCATTGATCCAGCCTGTCCCCATCCCTTCTGCAGAGCCTTTCTGCCCTCCAGCAGCTCAGTACTCCCACCCAGCTTGGCATTGTCTGTGAACTGACTGAGGGTGCACTCGATCCTCTCATCCAGAGCATCCATAACAATCTTAAACAGGAATGATGCCAACACTGCACCATCTGCATGCTGCAGAGTGGACATGCTTCATATGAGGGCTACAGAAGGGAGGCTAGAAGGAGAAAAATCACATCTTGTTCATTCGTGGTCCCTTCAGAAGCCTGGGGAACATTGATACTCTTTGAAAGGATTCATATCTAGTCACTTCAGAAAATAAACCTTAGCTGCAGTGGAATAACCTGAAGATGGAAAAGAAAGACATTTGACAGGGAGTATTTATGCCTTAAGTTTTAGCTTTTATATTTTTCAGATCCCGTATGCATTAATGTATAACTGAACTTCATATAGAGTGTTAGTAAGCTCTCTTTGCAGTTTGATCAGACAAAACAATCCTTACAGGCCTGAGAACCAAGGTAATCATCACAGCCTCAGGCCCTGAAAAGTATAAACAAAATTGAATTGGAGAGGAGCAAACTGGGAAAATAGGACTTCATTACCTGAAGCTGTATTGGACAATTAACCACTGATATGCAAATAGAACAAACTTGTATCTGCCTGAAAAACTCGTGACTGTTGTCCATCTTTAGTGTAGCCTTTGTGAGGCTTTTGTGCTGCCCAAGGTGTATCTGTTGAAGGCCTTTAATAAACATCTACTGTATTTTCTAACTCTGCCTAGCCTCTGTTCCAAGTAGCCAGTCCAAGGCATCAGTACCACAGGACGTCAGGAACATTACAAAGGTGATAAGAACTGTGAAAAGAATCCAATACACTTCTTGTACATACAGAACCTCTTAGAGGTAGAAGTCTCTGAGTAAAATATGAAACTTTTTTCAGTTTTCTTGCTTTAATAATTCAAAAAGAAAGAGCAGGTTTTGGACAAACGCTCATTGTCCCCACTACAAACCAAATATATTCTGCATTTGCTACCTACAACACAAACAATATGGAAGTACTGTGAATCCTGGATGACCAAGACACACAGCCAGATGTAGCATAGGGTGATGCTGCTGCCACAACATGGAAAAAGCCTTTATATAGGAAACCAAGATTAAGGAAAATGAGTCACCTCAGGGAAGTCACCCACAGAACAGTTTAAGACATTTGATGACTGCTCCAATCTTTCCACAAATAATTGTGAAAAGATTAGCTACAGAATTGTCATTCTGTTTGCAGGTAAAGCTTTTAGGTTTTGGAGACACTAGGATCCACACAATGTCTTATTTCCTAGCACTGTAGCTATTACATTCAAATGACATATTGCTGCTCCTGGGAAATATGACTTGGAGGTATTTTATAGTTATATGTTCAAGCTGGCAACAAGTAGGCATTCAAGCCTTTGTTAGGGAGCAGTGGCACAAAAAACTGTGACTAAAACTGAGAGATTTAATTTGGAAGGGTGTGGATATCAATTCCTGAATGGATATGTGCACAGATTATTGTTTATATTGTCATATACTACATGTATATGTATATACATGCAGACACAGAGTACCATCAAGATAACTGAATGAGAAAAACCTAAGAAATAACTCTGAAATCCTTGAAGAAAGCCAGTCCTTACTCAGAGATCTCATTCAGTCTCAAACCTTCACTTTCCACTCTCCAGGCAATTGAGTCATAACTCTAGTTACTCGCAGTCTCACACAGGAAGGTGAGAAGCAGATGGTCAAATTTATAAAACATGATTTATCTATCTATCACACCCCCTTTTCCCTCTTCAGTATCCATCTTGCCCATCCTCCATGCTCTGTGACTTTGAAGATACACTGAAGATACCAAACTAAGATTTAAGAATCTTCCCCTCTCTATTCTACTCATGGTATTTGAAGCTAACTAACCAGTTAGTGCAAAACTCTTTTACCTTGCATGAATATCAACAACACTAGTGACAGCTTCTTGGACCATGCCCTACGCTACATCCTTAAAATAGTTTCACCTCATTTGTGATAACAGAAACATTGTAACATCATTAATGCAAGGTGCTGTAATTATCCACAAAGGGGAAGAGAGACTGAAGATTGGTTATTTCTAGGTCTGAGATTCTCTTGGATTACTATTACTGAAAAGGGGGGAAGTGTGAAGGTGAGACAGGATTTTGCTGTTGCTCTTGTTACTGGGACCACTGCTGAAATAACTTGAAAATTGCTGCTGGTAGCTTGCAGTGAGCATTCAAGAATGACACTTCTGGGTTTTTTTCACGAGAAATATACTTGCAGTGAAGAAAGAGATCTAAACACAAAGTGCAAGACAGAGTTTAGTAGGGAAGTAAACTGGTAAAAGTATCAGTCCTGCTCATCAATGGTTGGAAAATGATAGAGACAGGATCCTGAGGCAGAGTGCTGGCCTTTGGCAGCATTACAAGCAAAATGACAGCTGAAAGAACTTTGAAAATTTTATGTTTTGCTGCTTATAACTCATACCAGAATACACAAAGTGCCAAACTCAAACAAATGACCAGGAGGAAAGTCTTAGAATACATTGTTTCTGAGCAGATGGCTACAATTTTTATGGTGTGGCAGAGACAATTCTGCGCTATCAGACAAATTGCTGGATACTCTGAGAAAGCTAGTCATAAAGAGAGACAAATCATTGCTAATGTTTAAACACATCCTAGCCATTGTATAAAATACACATAACAAAATCAACTCTAAGTGTTCCAGTGTCAGTTCAATAAAGTTATCTTTTTCTTTCCAATCAGTTCTTTCCGTATCCACTAAGCTTCCAAGTTCAGTTTTGCTCACAATTCAACATCTTCCTTTTTATACACTTCCATACCTATAATTGGCATGCTTTCAAGTTCCTAGTCTTTTCTTGAAGTAGAGGTTAATCTTCCTTAGAAGCTTAACTTTTATTCTTGGAAGCTTGCCTTTTATTCCTGTTTAATTTTGCTCAAGGAAGTTCTTTTGCATTTCACAAAAGTGTTTCATGAAACTGCTTTGGAAATCAAGTGGTGATGCTCAGAGCATATTACATTTGAACAATAGAAAAACCTCCAGAAATATACTTTTTTTTCCCCAGAAAAAAATCTCAACTATTTTTGCTTTTCAGGCTAGCAGTTTTCAAAATGTCAAAAATTGTTGCTGTCCTGTCCTGATTTCATCTGGATACTGGTAATTCTCTACTTAGTAGCTGCTGCAATCTGTAATGATGTGTTTTGGATTTAGAATGAGAATAATGTTGGTAACACACTGATGATGCTAAATAGTGCTTACACTAAGTTAAAGCCTTTTCTGCTTCTCCCATGGTCCCACCAGCCAGGGGGGTGAGGGGAACAAGAAGCTGGGAAAGGACACAGAGGGGACAGCTGGCCACAACTGGCCAAAGGGATATCCCACACCACGCGATTTTTTGCTCAGGATATAAACTGTGAGGAAAGCTGGCTGAGGGGAACACTGCTCGGGAACTGGCTGGGCATCAGTTTGCAGGGAATAAGTAATTGAATTGTTCATCACTTATTTTCTATACTCTAATTCCATTATTATTGTTATCATCGTCATTATAATCTCTTCTTTTCCAGACTATTAAATTGTCTTTATCTCAATACAAGAATTTTACTTTTTTCCCCCCAGATTCTCTCACCCATCACACCAGGGCTGCATGGTAATTAGCTCTCTGCTGGGTTAAACTTTGACAATTGCTTATTGCTACAGAAGCACAGAAGAGATGATTCACACATGTCTAGGTAAAACCTTACTGACATTTATAAACATAAACAGATGCAGCAGTACAAGTAGCTTTTGTAGCCCTTTTCCTTATATTTAGAAAATTCCACCTTATGAATGTAATAAATGTAATAAATTCTTAAATGCCAGGGTTTCATTCAGTGAGCAGGAAATTGTTGCTTTGGTTTGTGGATCCCAGGCAGACTCATATTAACCAGTCTGAAATTAAATAACACAGGAAAAGTTATTAATTTAAAATCAAGCCAGAGATAAATTAATATAACTTGTTCTGAAATTTTTGAGTGTTAGCTGGATGAAAAAGAAATTCTCACATTTTGTTTCATGCTGGTGATCCTGGTTGTTAGATTTAGTAAGTGATTAGCAGTACAGAGTGTAAAAAGAGAACAGGAGTACAAATGCAAGTTTAAGGCGTGCTACCTGATTAAGCCCTCAAACATTGTAGAACCAGGATGTCACCAGTCAGACTGGATGACCAGGCTGACTGAGAGGAAAATACCATCAATGAAAGAGAATTAAAAAAAAAAAAAAAAGTCTTTCTCATCTGCTTCAGACTAGATCTGCTTCTGGAGTGGTATTAATGGAATAGTACAGAAGCAGACCTGAGCAATTTGGATGCTATTTGTGTAGTTGAATGGGAGACATCACGCCTCTATGAATCAGTTCCCTGGGCAGCTTGCAGACAGGAGAATTTTCACTTCACCCTCTACCTCCACAAGGAGGGAGGCTGAACTATTCTTTTAGTACATAATAAAAGCAGAGACACTGACATGCCAAACACGTCCAAAGGCCTTAACTGAGGTGATTACTGTAGCTAGCCTTTTACCCTTGCCTGGGCTTAAAGAGTCTCAATGTGTGTAAGTTTAGTTATTAAACTGATAACTTGTAAAATGGTAGCTTATAAAAATTTGTAATACAACATGGAAGATACTTTTATATATATTCACTTTCAATGGGATCTATTAAAGACATAGGTCTTAGGAACCTTTAAAATCTATTTTAAATAACATAAAACCTCTTACAAATGTATCACCTTTGCCCCTCTAACAAATAGATAAGAGTGCAAAGAATATACCATCCAGATGAACGGATGTAGAAACAGCTGACTGGTAAATTCACACCTGGTTTCTTGGCTTTTTTGTGTTGGGGAAGAAGGACAAAAAACAAAGAAAAAAATTCTGATTATCTGATAGAGGATAGACATAAGGTTGGAGTCCACAAGGCAAAAGTTCACAGATTTCTATTCTCTTTCACAACAGCTAAATACATTAACACGATATTGGGTGTCTGAAAGATTTTTCCCTAAGAGTGTACAACCAGCACATATAATCAATATAAACTCAGGCTCACTACATGTCTGGACCTGAGATGGCACTGGAAGATAGCCAGCCAATTTAGGAGTATACATTACAGGAATCATGAAAAATAACTTTTAATGGGAAAGAGTTCATTTGTGGAGCAAATACAATGTGGACAAGCAAAATACAAGCATCTTATTTTCGTCTTTCTATACCTGCAGGTGCTATACAGCACACAGAGAAGGCAGGGAGGAAAATGCTGAGGGGATGTAAGAAATAAATACAACCAAAATTGGTTGTGCTTCTGACAGCCCTCTTCTCACCCCTGGAAAGCAGAAGTGGCCTCAAACTCTACTAGAACTAAATCTCATGAGATCCATTATTCCATCTGAAACACAAAACATGTGTTAGCTCTAAATAATTCCTATGAAATCTGAACAATATAATTCATCCTATATGGCCTCCTTCTCTGGGGATTTTTATTTCATTAATGAAAAACAAAACTCTTGTTTTAAAAAAATTACACTGTTCAGCACTTCCACTTGAAAAATGCCTTGATCTTAGAGAAAGCAACTTCATCAGTTTAATGACTGTTTGTTGATTACTTTCCATTAAAATGGACAAAAAAATATGGCTTTGTAAGAGGCAATTTAACCTTTCAATTAAAATATACCTTCTTGTCACTCCCCCATTTTAGTCTCTCTATTCCATTCCCTTTTAGATATTTATTATTCACCTCCTTTCTGCTCTGATCTGAAAGCTTTTACCAAGGCATAGTCTGATGAAAAACAAAGCCTATTTTCATCCCAGGTGCACGAGGGGACTGTGACAAACAGCCCCATGGCCTCAGCTCTCTGTCTCATGGGTAATGCACAGTTATCACAAAGGAAGACAGCAGCTCATAAACTGAAGAGGGGACATTAGCAGCGCATTTTGTGCCTCTGTTTCTCCTGCAAACCAGTTGTCCTTAGGGAAAACACTTCCATCAGAGACAAGTAGCTCAGTACTGCTCTCTGCTGCTGGTTCCAGCTTTTGCAGCCGCAGCTTTGAACTGTCATTGAGAAGAGAAATCCATCAGGTTTAGGGAAAAAAGCAGAAGATGATAACTTCAACCGCTTCATTCTATGGCTAAATTAAATTCAAGCTCTCTTCTCATTCACTCCTTCTCTCACCCTTACATGAGACTTGCTTTCTGAACTGTCTCTCCTTTGAATTCTAGAGAGGAAAAAATGTCTATTTTTTCAAACTTTGATGCTTCATCTCATACAATATTCAAACTACCTTGCATTCTCCTTTTCGAAGAATAAACTCTATAAAGAACACACCAGGCATTATTTGTCACTTCCACACATTAGTGCACTGTGGTGACTGCAAATAAATCAAGCTAGTTTATTTCTAAAGCAAATGGAAATACAGCGAGGGAGGGGAAGGGGAGAGGGCATTTAATAGCTCCCTAAAAGAGAAGGGAACGTTTGCAAATAGGAAATACAGCTGACTCAATCCTTAGCATGTTTTGGCTAAGAACACATGACTGTAGTCTAAGAAGACACCAGAGAAGTTGCATTCAGTCTTGCAGTAGGTCTGCAAATGCAACTGCACAGCTGCCAGTACAGAGCAGGGGTACAAGAGCAGATAACAGCAATAGCACAGAATTCTCAGTCTCACCTTATCTACTTCTCCAGAGACAGCCACAGCAGAATGGGGAAAGCTGCTCAGCTCCACTTCAAAAGTCTCAACACAACCTATCTTGTCCAGAGCAGTGGTTCAGACAGCACGTTGTATGTGGCTATAAAGAGCAAAAGAATGAAAGCTAGTGCCTAGCCTACTAATGGAGGGCTGTGGCTTTAGCTAGCACCAGTAGAAAACTTTGATCAAATACCCTGGCTACCACCAAAGCAGACAGTCCTGCTGTTAAAAGATTTACAGCTATTAACAGCACACAAGAGTACAATATGTTGGAAACTGTTATTGAGTGAACCTTTGAGAAGGGGTTTCAAAAATGAGACATATGCACATTTAGCCTAATATGCTTTAATAGGAAGTGTCAGAAAATGTCAAGAAGGTTACTGAATACTGCAGATCATCCTCTTCCTATAGACATAACCACGCTGAAGTGTTCAAATCAATGGTTTCAGAATTGCCTCAGCTGGAACGGGAAGGCAGACCTGATCATGCAGGGATTTGAACATCCTCTCTCTGCCTGATGTGCTTCCAAAGGAGCCTGACCTTGTTAGGCAGGGAACTGCAGGAAACTAAGATATCAGAGAAATTTCTGGCAGTAACAGGAGGCTAAAAACTTGGGTTGGGAGAATCATCTTGAAGCAACTAGACTTAAGAACTCTAGTTTCAGAGGAAGCTCTTTGACCTGTAAGAAATCCATGCCTGTGAAATGGGGATACCATCTTTTTATCTTCCTACTT